>NC_141884.1:7769827-8092327 GCF_030686135.1 Camelina sativa | reverse complement strand
TCGCTTAGGGTGCGAGAGGTCCCGAGTTCAATTCTCGGAATGCCCCATTTTTTTTTCAATCTCAGGGGCATTCAGGAGACCTAAAACATCACATATCTCAGTAATACAGAATGCGGAGAGTATAGAGCATATCAGGACTCTTTGATAAGCAAGACTAAGGTGACATTTAAGAAGGAAAAAATCAATTTTTTTCTTTTTTCAGACATGAGACATGAAAATAAGACTTTCAAGATCGACTACATGATCAAGGTAACAGATAAAACAAAATGCAAAGTGAATCCTAATCATCAGATCCATCAGCTTAGGTTCCTAGAACCAACAGCCACATATCCCTAACCAAATCAGTCCTATCCTAGTTTCGTCAACTGCACCTGTGGCTATTCATGCACAATAAAATCAGAAAGTAGGAATTGGTATTAAGAGATCAGATGGCAACACCATTCTCCATAGTTTCTATATTGAATTACATCAACAACAGGGCATTTGGTCTAGTGGTATGATTCTCGCTTTGGGTGCGAGAGGTCCCGAGTTCAATTCTCGGAATGCCCCCATTGACTTTTTCCACAGTGTATGTATGGTATGACAGTTAATTTTGCTATGGACAAGTCAACCTTAGGTGCATGATTTTCAAAGATCATGTTCAATTAAACATTTGACCAGTTCCAAGAATTTCACCAGCAGTAAATTGGAAACATCATCTATGTTTTTCAAGGAGTTATAGCAAATGAAAAAAAAGGATAACACCTAAGTTAACATATTTCAGCAAACACACACAAAAAAGGATAATAGTACTCGAATCTTAAAAGCAGTTTATCCTATATGCAAAACCAATGAGAAATGGCTCTAGTCCTATCATCAGCATCAGTGGCTCTTGAGACATTAGAACATGAAAGAGCTAGACTATGCATCTAGAAGATGGATTCACGCAACAGCCTTCCCTTTAGCTTTTTAAACTAATTACATCAAAAACAGGGCATTAGTTCTAGTATATGCTTCTGGCTTATCTTTGTTTCCTTTATACCATGGGAACTCCTAATTCAGATTACTTCATAAATGTATGGCATGAATATCATGTGCAGGTGTAAAAATATAAACAATGTCAGGATAAACTGAATACAGGAATACTTTCACATAATCAGTGGAAAAGGCCAAGGAAAAAATAGGTAACAAGGTATCTTGTCTTCTGATTGAAGTCTCATCAAAGATCAAGCTAGCCAATATATCGGCAGAGTATTTCCAATCACTAAAAGTTGAAGAAGAAACTAATATTCCAACGGCCATTCCCTGGACCCTCAGTTGTGAAACAGATCCCACATGGAAATCCTATAATGACTAAAATATTCAACACAGAAAAGTCAACTAAAGGAGCTAGATCTGAAAATGACTAAAACATGTTTTTCTTTATAACATTTATAGCTCAAGTATTCAACACCAGGGCATTTGGTCTAGTGGTATGATTCTCGCTTCGGGTGCGAGGGGTCCCGAGTTCGATTCTCGGAATGCCCCCAATTCTTTTTGTACATAAAAGAATGCTCATCATTGTTAGAAAATCTAGTATATTAATACTTAACTTTGAACAAATTCAAGATTTGTGTGAACATGCGTTTCCGTCAAACGATCACAACGCATTGTTAAGATTTGACTAATAAATTCCAAAGTCAATAAATAGAACAAGATCTGAAATGTACCTTTTTCTCTTGCATGAGATGAATTAGATAACTTAAATTGTTGATTTGCGATATCCGATTCATCCAAAAACATGCTGAAAGACTTTCCAAGAATGAGCTGCACCAAAAAGATAAGGCTCTTTATCAAACGTCCACCTAAAGGTCAACAGAAGAAAAGATTGGCGACCACACAAATGCTCTTATTTATTTGGGTTGTTGGTCAAGCAGAATGGCTCTCACTTTGGGTGTGAGAGACCCATCTAACACAGTCAGAATGTTTCTGATCCAAATCCAAAGGCCATAACTTAGTCTAACACCGAGAAGTCAAATTTCAGACATGGATCTGATGGCATGAAACCACATCTATGCATATAAGAGATTCTTATGATTGATTTTTAATTGAAATGAACTAAGAAATCAAGATCCAAACTGTATCTCAGTTTCAGATGCGTTGGCTCAGATCCTCATAACCAAACAAAACGGATTCTACTCATCACCTATAATAGCAAAGTTTTAGATGTAACAAATTGGTGGTTCAATATAGATTTTCTAAGAAATGATGAAATCTTAACAGCATGCATGCCTTTAGGCGTTTAAACTGAAATAAAACAGCAACATGCATGCTCCCTTTCCTTTTTCGAGAGAATGTGTTGTGTATCTGAGAGCTAATAATTAAGGATTTAAGGTAATACGCATACGTCTTTTGACCAAAAATTGCTCCTGTGCTACGATATCTTACAGATCATAATCAAGAATTGACTGGCAAGCATTTCACTTAAAATTCACCAAGAATATATTTAAAAATGCCATGTTTGATAGTGAAAACTTACACTAATTGCGTATTGCCAGATTCATCAGAACAATAACCACATGTTGCCAAGTTCACCAAGAACGACTTGAGTCACATCAACAACAGGGCATTTGGTCTAGTGGTCCCGAGTTCGATTCTCGGAATGCCCCATCCTTTTTTAAATCACAGAGAGGTATTCTTGCAGGAGACCTACAAAATCAGATATTTCAGTGATACAAAATGTGGATAGGAATATCATGACTACTTAACAAACACAACCTAGGCGTTTTAACAAATGATACGGAGAGATTAAATTTCAGACATAAGACATGAAATGAGACTTTCATATTTGACTAAATGACAAGTAATCAATACAACAAGATGCAATGTGCATTATTGTCTTCAGATCCGCCCACTTAAGTTTCTAGAACAACTGCCCAATCTCTACAACCAAATCAATCCTTCAATTGTTCTAGTTCCACCTATTGCAAACGGCCATTTAGTGTTTATCTGAACTATATCAACAGTTGGGCATTTGGTCTAGTGGTATGATTCTCGCTTTGGGTGCGAGAGGTCCCGAGTTCGATTCTCGGAATGCCCCTTTACTTTTTTCAACAATGACTAGTTTCAAAGGTCATGTTCAACTAAACAATTGACTAATCCCTAGCATTTCACCATCAGTAAAACTACAAGCATCATTGCAAAATACTAATACAAGAGCTTGAGGGGCTCAAAGACTTCACCTCTACTTTTGTTGGTTAGGCATTTTCTCTTTCTAGTATATATAGAAAGTTGTAGGAGATGTCGAGGTTTTGGGTTGTCAAGCAGGAGTTGGAGGAGATCTTTCACTACTAAAGATATTGGTTTATATATATATTACATACCTTTACTTTCGTGTTAGCTGATTGAGATTTAGACATAGGTAAACCCTTCTTACACCATTCCAATTAGATAACATCAGATGTCCTAGTCACAACTACAACGCAAATGCTGCCAGTTTCTCCAAGGATGAGCTGAAGGAAACAGAAAAATATATACTTTCCAAGTTAGTAAAGTTCAGCAAACACACAAAAGATAAGGGTTTCAAGATCAGTTGCTACAAATGGATTACATCAACAATTGGGCATTTGGTCTAGTGGTATGATTCTCGCTTTGGGTGCGAGAGGTCCCGAGTTCGATTCTCGGAATGCCCCCATTGACTTTTTAAACAGTGTGTGTTTAATTTGGTATGCCAACTAATTTTTGCTAATTTACAATAGTGTGACAGCTGTTCAAAGATCATGTTCTACTCAACAGTTGACCAGTTCTACTTCCTAGAATTTCACCAACATGCAACAGTATGTGGATAGGAATGCCCCGCTGACTTTTTTGACAGTGTATGTACTTAGTGCCAATTGATTAATATTAGAGACTTTGCTATCTTTTGGTGCCAGATTTTCAAACATCACGTTTTAGACAATATTTACCTGCTTTTTCTCAAGCTGTAAATTACAAGCATAACCGCAATATACCTTGGCTTTCAGGTCAAATGACTGTGATATGCACAAAAACGATCGTCTTGATGATATTACGTGTAGATAACGCAGGCAGTATGCTGCAGGAAAGGAAAACAAGTAAGCGACGGAAGAATATACACCCACACACACACACAAAAGTTAACTGAATTTCCAGAACAGATGTTTCGAACCAAAGTTCAGTGGTAGTGAACACGAGATTTTAGGTACAGTTCTTGCAAGAGATTCCATTAAATTATGTTTACAACCCAGCAACGATTACAACTAGGAAACAAAGCGTACAATCATGTGCTCTAGTGAGATGCTATGCATACAAGCCATGAAACTCAACAAACATACAATTGGCTTGAATTCTTAAAAAAGAAAAAACCAACATCATGACCAGAATATGGTTATTATTCCACACATCAAAAAGCCATATATTTATTCATTTACACCAACTTTCAGAAATTAGATGATAATTATGTAATCAAAGTCAACAAGATCCAAAAGGAATCCTTTTCTTTAGATAATTAGATACATTGATTTTCCATAAGGAAATCAACCAGAAATTGTTGTAGGTGTCATCACCTATACCAGAGGGTTTCAGACTAGGCATTAAAGACACGATGAATGCACAAAAACGAATAATAGCAACTGGACATCTGGTCTGGTCTGGTCTATGATTATTCCCCTATGGGAAGAGAGAGGTCCAGAGCTTAATTCTTAGAAAGTCATCGAAATAGTATATCCTTTAATGTTTTTGTTTCCTATGTTCCGCGGGTAGTTTGTTTTACCAAGAAAGTCTAGTAAACTGTATGGTACGCATATCATGTTCAAATCTTCATAGAAACCAGATCAAAAATGAATTAAACTAATGGAACGTTTCACATGATCAGTGCAAACGGCCAACTAAAAAATAAACACAAGTGGACCAATATATTTCCGGACTATTTCTGGCCACAAAATTGCGAACCTAATGAAAATGGAAACAGTCATTTCCTTAGACTCACTCTCAGTTGTGAAACAGATCCTGCAGATCAGATAACATTAAAATATTACATCACTAAAAGTCAACTAAGGGAACTAGACCCTACATTGACTTAATTGGTATTTCTTAAGCATTTTTAGCTAAATTGCTCAACAACAGGCATTTGATCTACTAGTATGATTATAACTTCAGAATGCCTCCAGGATCGATTCCAACTACGCCCCAAGTGACAGCTTCCAAAAGTGTGTGCTCTAAGAGTGATTGGATTCTAGATCTATCAGTTTATGCTTGATTTTTACATATGAGCTTCATTAAGCTCCTATCTAAGAATAATAAACCAGAGAAGTGTTCTTCAACATTTGAATCTAATTTCTCAATAACCGGGTATATGGTCAACCGAGAAGTCCTAGGTCCAAAGGGAAACAAAACGTAGCACAAGTTCCTAAATTAGAAATGAACAATCCAACATTTCCACAAATGAACCTGATATTTTTTGTAGGATATACTGATAACATGGAAACAGCTCACTGCTCACAATTGAACATACTGCAGAAATAACTTTGGAAAAAAAGAGCAGACAAAAGGCAACATTACAAATATCAGTAATACAGACTGACCTGGACATGACCAAATAGAGACACCTCTAGCAATCGTCCTTTTTCACAAGATTCATGTAAATTTGCCACAAGATCTCCAAGGAAGGCCGATGCAAGTACTCAGCGCCTTCAACTATCCATATAAACTAGTAGCCTGGTTCTGCATTCACTGGTACAGGGAATCAGTTATATGGGTATCATTCCCTTATTGTCTTTTTGTTGGACTTATAGTAAATGTGGACGTCTAGGATAACACTATTGAGCAAAATATGTCTGCCTACCATTTTGGAGTACTTCAAGTTAGGTTTCTGTTCAATGAAAGCCGGTGGTCGTTGATAAACCACTGTTGCAGCTCTTATCAAGATTCTGGAAGTTAAACCCCATATAACATAATCGTTATCTCCTGTTTTGTAATCAAAGAAGTGGAACAAAAGCTTTTCCCCCATCCACTCAATCTCCTCGGATCTCCGGTTCTCATCCTGTATAAGATATATTTCAACCAACAATGCTTCAGAGTAAAATAAAAACTGCAACTATAAAGCCTCCTTAAAAGAAACAAGAAGAACCTTCAGAAACATTTCAAAGGGTGCATCAAACACAGCTTCCACTTCTGTAGGATTTGGCCTTGGATTGAACGCTTTTTTGTCCCATAATATTCCTACCACAGGAGTTACTCTAAGCAGATGCTGCATAGGAAAATGAAGCACAGATAAGCAAAACACTTCATAAAAGCTTAAATTATGCTTGGTATATGGCAGAAACAATTTGGAATAGAGCCTAAACCAACAATCAAACATAACTCTATGTCCGCAGAAAACACAGCTCCCAGATCTTAAAATGAGACAAAGGAGGATAGTTAGCACTTTTATATACCTGAGACAGAAATGGTTCGAGGAAGGCAACAACATCAACAAGAGAAGGGTCTAATCCAATCTCTTCCTCTGCTTCTCTGGTTGCAGTGACCCCATCATCCTTATCATGCTCTTCTGCTTTACCACCTGGTAAAGAAACTTCTCCTGCAACAATTAAGAAAACACCATTCATCATCCATAGTATCATTATCATTATCCCATATTTATTCTGTTCCTATACTCAAGTGACCATTAAGCACTTAGATAAATTGCTTCAAAGACGACAACTTTAAATGTTCCCATCACAATCAAATTGATTTTGAGACGCAGCAAACCAAATTCGAAAAGCAAAGTACAAACCCGAGTGAGTAGACAACGTGGAAGACCTCTTAGTGAGGATCACACGCAAATCACCGTCGTCTCCTTCGAAGAGACAAATCAAGACAGCCGCTTTCTTCGGTGTGAGCCTCACCGGAGCCATAAGTTCCTGAAAGGAAACCAATTTCCTGGTGCTCTCCTCGTCGAACGGTGAACAAAGCGGCGGTTTGTATAGACGCAGCTGCTGCGCCAAGGCTAAGAGTCTGGGAGATCCGAGTTGTAAGCTTGTCGCCGTTGGCGACGTGGCTGATGTTGCCGATTTCATGATATTGCAGAGAATTACAGCTGTCGCAGAAGCCAAAGGCACACCACCACCAATGGAACTTCAAAATTCAACCTTTTTAGTTTTTACCCTAATGACTTCAAAATTGAAGCTTTTTACCCTAAAATTAGATTTAAGATTGGTTTTTAGATTAGTAACTTTGCCCTTGCCCCCTGATTACTGGTTTTATGTATTTCTTCGGTTAGACGGTAACAAAATGGTAGTACCAAGAGATATGTTTCGAGCTGTGACACCAACCGGAGTGGTTCAACTTGAGTTGCATAACCTAGAAAAAGTTACAAACTTGCAATGAATTGGCTTTTCTTATGTTTGATCGGCTTGTTAGTCCAGTCTGGTTGATCGGCTTTTGTTATGGCATAGTATGAATTGTTTTGGGACTTTTTTATAGAACAATCTAAGGGGGTGTTATTGGATTGTGGTTTTTAAAGGAGTTTGATGTATTTAAGAATCAGCTGTTATTCAATTGGGTATTTTTAAAAATTCATTAAAATCTAGTGTTATTCAATATCTACTGGATTTTGTTTGATGTTGGATTTCAACGTACTTTGCTTCTAAAATATGAACAAACACAATACCACACTTTTCTCAATCATTTCATTTTCTTCTCCTCTCTTTAGATGGATCTCTAGCCTTTGACATATTATTGTTTGATTTTTTTTCTCAATCATTTTATATAATCACACTTATTCATCAGATATGTATTATTTTTGAGAATTTTTTTTTTGTGTTCTTTAACTTTTTTTTCTGGGTTCATGATCTATAACTTTTTTTTTGGTTTATGATATAATCACACTTTTTTTTTCTGGGTTCAATCTCTGTTTCTTCCTCCTCAAACCCTTTGTATATAATCACACTTATTCATCAGATCTGTGTTTTTTTGTATTCTTTAATTATTTTTTTCTGGGTTCATGACATCTGGGTTCTTTAATTACACCAAAAATCTGGATTGAAAACAAATACAGTTTAATTCAAGTTTTCTATGACATGCGTAAAAGTCTGGGTGTTATTAATTTAATATAATTTTGGTGTATAACACAGTTTATGGATATATATATTTTTTTTTCTAACAATAACTTTTTAAAAAATCTATAACAATCACCAAAAATACATTATCAATGACTTTCAAATCCACCTTATATGCATTATAAAGTCCACACAAATGCATTAGACTTTTAAATCCACTAATGTCCTGGGTTAATTAAAATCTATTAAAATCCTCAATCCAATAACACCCCCTAAATTTGGTTTGGGATGACTATGAGAGACAAACAAATGCATGTATTAAACAAACAAGAACCACCATTGTAGTCTATATTTACATCACACCAGAGACAAAAACATAAGACCAAATAAATACACCCTCAATCTTTAAGTGTACGTGTATACTCTTTAGACGCAGACAAAAGTTAACTTCGCTTCACGCACCCGGAAATGACAATCTCCGTGGTTTCACTGTGTTTTTAGCTCCCAAGGATGAAGCTTTGGCTGGAACTGATGATAATGACATTACTCTCTTTGCCGGTGAATTTGAGTTAGTCTCACTTTTGCAAAATGTCGTCTTTGAGCTCTTTGGTTTCTTAGGAGTCACTGTATATCTTACTTCCCAAGGCCGAGCTGATATCCAACGCTCTTTCCAGCTCCAACCCCAATTAGTGTTGCCCAGTTCATAACTCCCCAGCCACTGAGTCTTACCATCGGCTTTCCACTGTTATAAAGGCCATAGATTAAAAACTTTTCTTCTCACATCCAAAACAGCAAACAAGAAATAAACAGTTTTTATATGATGTACCTGATGAGAGAAGGCATATGCCAAAGCCCTTTCTCGCTTGATTGTTGCTTCTTCCCTTTGAAGTATCCTCTCCAAGATTTCATCTTTTGTCTCTGACCCACCATTCCACTCAACCTGCATCATTTGTATCATTTCTAAGTTCATTTGTTTACGGATGATAAGACTCATTGAGGGGAAACAGGATGTGTCTCTGGAACTAAGATAGAAAAGATTACCTCAACATCATGAAGCTTTGCCTCAAGCTTCTGCTGATGTTCTAATCTCTTATTCTTAAGTCGCCATTCGGTAACCATGCAAACTCGACGAGCCTTTATCTCTGACTGTATTTTACTCCATGAGTGAAGATACCTCAATGTGACCACCGCTTGGTTCTTCACAGAGTGCTTCTCAGTAGATAACTTTGCTCTTGCAATTCCCTTTAGACGCCGTAAGCTTTTTCTAGCCTGTGCAAAGCAAAAGAACACAACACAAGATCCCTTAAAATTTCCAAATGTAAATGTAAAATTCATGCAAATAAAATTTGGAAACCAAACAACTCAATGAACCTTATAGGCTTTAAAAGCAGTCTGAATCCGAGTTGCAGCCCAATCCTCAGTACGAGTAACTAGTGCTGAAGAAAGAGTACCCTTCTTCTTGGAAGCTTTAGGTTTAACAAATCCCTGTCACATGAGAACACCTTTAATAAAAACACAACTCAGTATTTGTCTCATGCCAATATGAAGAAGAAATAAAACATACCTTCTCGTTCTTGATGCTCCTTTGTTTACCCCTCTTCAATCTAATTATAGCCTTAATCAAATTCCCAGAACCCATCTCAAAGTCTGTTCAGTTTATCACCAAAACAGCTTGTATGTAAAGCAAATGCTGCTCTTAACCTGAGATGGATGAGAAAATATTCTGGTTAATAGTAAAGGATCAACTACTCCAACTAAACTCTTGACTACAAGTCTACTCATACACAACCAAAATCAAGTACCGAATAGAAAAGTATATTCAATTAGAGAGGAGGGAGGATTAAATGAAGTAAGTTGTAGATTGCAAAACCTTAAATCTTTAGGTGAAAAAACCAATGCTATAAAAAAAAAAAAAAGGTTCAAACTTTACTAAACCCCCACGAATAAACATTAAACAGAACAATATAGTAACCCCCACGAATAAACATTAAACAGAACAATATAGTAACCCCCACGAATTAATCGGCAAATACAAACCACAAAATTGTTCAATTGTTCAGATCCAATCTAGAACCATTGAAACCAGCAAAACAAAATTTAAAGTTCCAGTTTTTCAACAAAGGAAGGAACTAAAGATAGAGACAAAAACCTGAGTTCAGGACCACAAGGTTCTTGAAAGAAAAGCTCTGTGAAGGAAACTGGCTTTAGCCACGACACAAAGATGAACAAAGAACAAACGCAGAAGACTAAAAAAGCAGAGAGACAGGAAAACAGAACGGAGATTTGTTCTCTGTGTGTGTGTGTGCCTGTAGTGAGGAAGAAGTAAAGACTATAAAAGAGACATCATTACAGCGTCGTGACTCGTGGAGGAGACTGAAAAAGAAAAATATTAGGCTGTAATCACATTTTTAAAATTTTATTTTGTAAATCATAATCAGTCATTGTTTAATCAAACTGTCACAGTGTTACACCAAACAGTTTAATGTAAAATAAAATAAATAAAAACATATACAACAGTACAAGATTTGTCAGATTCGACTCTCTTTTCTTTTTATATATCACGTTGGTCTACCGTCTGTTTAAAGATACGAAGAGTTAGTAATTATCACGAACTAGTTATTTACTTTTCTTATAAGAAAGATGTCATAATTATGTAACACACATCAGAATTTTTCGTGACTCATTTATACTCGTCTAAATTTAGAAGTTGAAAAGTAGTTTGAGGCTTTGAGCAACAACAACAAAAAAAAAGTTGAAAGATAGTGAAATATTAATTACGAGATTGGAAAATATAAACCACTTTCGTTTATTTTTTGTTTTCCTTTGAATGATCTGAATAATGTATAATTTAAATATCAACTATGACAGTTTAACCATCTGATTATGTTCAAAGTTTTGATTTGAGGTTTGAGGCCACACGACCGATGAGGCGATGATGGCTAATGTGTTTAAGAATTATAATTGTTTCGATGACTATCTATGCATGGATTACTAATTGCGATTGGATATAGTAGCCAACCTTGTTAAAAAAAATATTACCAATCAAAATATTTTCAAGTATCTCTTACCATTTAACTGATAATGTTGAATTAATTAGCGGTCGAGAACATCAAACCAAATTTCAAATGTTACTTCTACTCTTTATCTTTTGTGTGTCAATGAGATGTATATTTCGAACATAACGACAGAATAACAATGTACATTGTGTATGGTTGTTTATGTGGTGGCTATATTACTAGCCCTAAAAATAATAATAAAAGAACACCATATACACAAATCCAAACGAAATAATTAAGATTTTATTAAAAGTATATAGCAAATATTTGTGGCTTTTTCATAAGAATATTATTTCGATTTAAGTTTGTTGAGGTGGTATTTGGATATTAGTGGATATTATATCTGTTATCAAATGGTTTCTCGAAGTGGTTGGTCTATAATGATGAGCAAGAAAAGCAATGGCTTAGCAGAATCATTTGACTTCGGCAGAGGGCCTGAGGGGTCCGAAGTTTCCAAAATCGATATTGCACCTACCTTTCACTCATTTTTGATCCATCTATGAAACAACCCGACCCTTTTTTTTTTTTTTTTTTTTTTTTTTTTCTTTTTAATAATTAAATACAAGATATAATTAAGTATCCCATACTACTTAATTAAACAAACCAACCCACACACGGTAACCAACCAATAATAAACCAACATCCAATTACATGCACAGCGGAAACATATCAATAATACAAAACCAATACAATAACACTTCTATCCATTCTATCCAGCAACCTAACATATCTCTATCCAAGGTTCCGTCCTAAACAATATAACAAAGACCAACAACACACAAACGAGACCCTAGTTCATCCTCCTCCTCATCGCCATGATTCCACGTCACATACCTGCACACCACAAACAACAATTGAGATGCGTAAGTATTATCATAAATACTTAGTGAGGCCGTCCTCCCATCTACTGGGTTATACACACAAGCATATGAGACCCTCAAGTTTAAGCAAAACAAACAACACACAACAATACATCAAACCAGGAAATCAAGTCTCGACTGAGACCAGTGTCGACCGATGCCTCACGGTGTCGATCGATGCTACAAACAATGGTGTCGACCGATGCTAAACAGTGTCGACCGATGCCACTCCAAATGGTGTCGACCGATGCTTCCTAGTGTCGATCGATGCCTCCTCTGCAGACACGATCTGCGCGAAACCGAACATCGAACTCTCCTTCCCAATCATCTCGTATCCGTCTCAAACTCACCCAATTACCTCAGAAATCACTGGGAATCACAAAAACAACGAACCCAAGCAACAAAACAACACAAACAGCAAAGAAAGCACACAAACAAGAGAGATCTCATGCTTAGATCAACCATGGTCAAGCACTCACCTCAAGAACAGGAAGATTGGATTGAGAAACGTGGAAAACAACACCTCCAGAAGCTCCCCCTTCGTTTCCAGCAACAGCTAACCCTCCTACAGCCTCAGATCTCTCCAAAAACCCCAAGAACAAACCCAGAAAGTCACATAAACGTTTTCTCTCTTTTCTCTCTTTCTCTTTCTCTCAAAAGCGGCGACTACCAACAAAATAACACGACCTAGGGTCGTTTTCCCCTTTTACACACGATTTAGGGATTTTAATTGAACCAAACCGAACCAATCGACAATTAAATCTAACCCGACCAAACCGGAAAAACATGGTGTCGATCGATGCCACCAAGGGTGTCGATCGACACCCACACCAAATTTACAAAAATTGGTTCGCGGATGTTACAATTCTCCCCCACCAATAAGGATTCGTCCTCGAATCCCGCAAAACCGTCCAACTGTCAAAGACCTCCGTGCCACCGTCAACACGGCCCGCACGTCCCCGACCGGACTAAATACCGTCAGGCAAGGTTTCCCGTGCACTGTCGCAACAGCCCGCACACCTCCGACTGAACCACGAGGTCTCCCTCTAGTCAATATACTCACATCAAAGACATTATTTGCTCACAACTCAGTGCTTCCCCCGTCCGTGGTCGCAACCAACGAATCATGCCGGCATCCAGGAAGTCACTCACACACACACTCCCCCCGCTCTCAGGTCGCAACCTTCGAGTCATACCGGCTCACTGCCAGGCCACAGCCTACAGCTACGGTATCCAGGGAGTCTCACACGCCCACTCCCCCCGCTCTCAGGTCGCAACCCTCGAGACATACCGGCTCACTGCCGAGCCACGGCTCACAGCTACGGTATCCAGGGAGTCTCACACGCCCACTCCCCCCGCTCTCGGGTCGCAACCCTCGAGACATACCGGCTCACTGCCGAGCCACGGCTCACAGCTACGGTATCCAGGGAGTCTCAAAATCCCGCTCTAAGGTCGTCACCCTAAAGCGCGCTCACGGATCGTCATCCGAAGCAAACATACCACTCCCACTCTCTGGCCACAAAGTCCATTGAGCTATCGGTATCACATGAGTTGGGCTCACACTATCCTGAGCAAATAAGTCCGATGTCAACGAGTATCTCCCGACTAGATCTACCTCAACACTTTCCATTTCTGGAAACTTCTATTTTTAGAAACTTTCCATTTATAGCAATCTTCTATTTATGGAAACTTTCCATTTATAGACTCCCGTGCTATTTCCTTTCCAGTGATTTTTCACAAATCCCAAAACCAAAGAACTCCAACTTTTATTAGAACCTCAAATGCAATAATCGTTTACAACTCCAAATGAAAATACATAATGAAAGAAAGAATACATAAGCTAAAACTAAGCGCCGGAATGGACACCCGGTCCTCCCTTCGGCTGCGCTGCAACCTCCATCATCTGCCTCCTCTGAGGACAGAAAGGCCTGATATGCCCTTCCTCCCCGCAATGATAACACACTCGACGGTACTCCTGCGAATCACCTCCCCTGGTCCCGCTTGCCGACACGTGATCCATGCTCTCGCTCCCATAACCTCTCTGGCCACCTTGGTTCGCCACTGTCGTCTCTTCCCGCTTCCTTTTACACCTTTGCTCCAACTGCCTATCCTTGTTTGGAATGCTCTGCTCCAATGTCTCCTCTGAACGAACCGCTGGACTGACCACCACTAACTGTGACCTCAAGTCATCCTCTATCCCAGCTGCAACCTCAACCAGCTCCGCCCTCGTGGCATAGCTCCTCACTCTGCACCGTGTCCTCAAATCATCTCGCAAAGCCAGCAAGAACCTCCGCACCTGAGCCGACTCTGGCTCCCAAGCCCGGCCTGCATACCCCACAAGCCGACTGAACTCTGCATCCAGTTCCCGCACTGTACGGTCCCCCTGAGTCAAACCCAAGAACCGTGCCTCCATACGATCAAGAGCCTCTTGAGGAAAATACTTGGAGTTAAACTCCCCCACAAAATCTCCCCAAGACATACCCCGCTGCACCCTCCGTGCTGTCACCGACCTCCACCACACACGAGCATCTCCTGACAAGTAAAACACTGCCAGATCCACCCTGTACCGGTCGGGACACCTAAGCGAAAGGAAAATATCCTCCATCCGCTCTTTCCACTCATCCGCTACACTCGGATCGGTACTTCCTGAGAAATACCCAGCTCCCACATGCCGCAGCTGCTCCATCATCCGCACATACTGTGCATCCACTACCTCGGCCCCCGGCTGCACACCTGCCTGCAAACCCACCACAGGCTGCACCATTGGACCCTGCCCACCACCCACTGGCGGCACTACTGGACCCTGCCCACCAACCACTGGCGGCACTACTGGATCCTGCCCACCAACCACTGGCGGCACAACTGCTGGAAGTCGCTGCAAAACCTGAGCTAGCAAGTCCATCAAGACATCCTCCCTGCCTGGAGCACCTCCCGCTGCAACCCCCACACCCGGGGCAACACCGTGACCGACACCGGGCCCATCCGCCCTGCCGTCACCCAAACCAGCCTGGTCTCCAGACACACTAGGATGAACCTGTGACTCCGCCACCTCCTCACTGGCCATGCTCTGGGCTACACTCACACTGGCCTCAGGAACCTGACCTCGTCCCCGACCACGACCACGACCACGCCCACGACCACGACCGCGACCCACAGCACCCTCTCTAGCCATCTGCACTACCCAGAACAGAAGGCTAAGCACACAATTCAAAAACCGCACATAGAGTACACATCTTACCGTGGAATCTCATTGAAGGCTCGAAGAGGATGATACTAGGACTCCATACCGCAAACAAATTGACTAACTACTCATAATCAATTCCATCACACAACATCATGCATCAAGCAAAGAGGAAAATAATTCACCCAATTAAATTCCTAACCGCTCTAACCATCCATTTAACCATCCTAGAACCGTAAAGGCTCTGATACCAAAATGAAACAACCCGACCCCTTTTTTTTTTTTTCTTTTTAATAATTAAATACAAGATATAATTAAGTATCCCATACTACTTAATTAAACAAACCAACCCACACACGGTAACCAACCAATAATAAACCAACATCCAATTACATGCACAGCGGAAACATATCAATAATACAAAACCAATACAATAACACTTCTATCCATTCTATCCAGCAACCTAACATATCTCTATCCAAGGTTCCATCCTAAACAATATAACAAAGACCAACAACACACAAACGAGACCCTAGTTCATCCTCCTCCTCATCGCCATGATTCCACGTCACATACCTGCACACCACAAACAACAATTGAGATGCGTAAGTATTATCATAAATACTTAGTGAGGCCGTCCTCCCATCTACTGGGTTATACACACAAGCATATGAGACCCTCAAGTTTAAGCAAAACAAACAACACACAACAATACATCAAACCAGGAAATCAAGTCTCGACTGAGACCAGTGTCGACCGATGCCTCACGGTGTCGATCGATGCTACAAACAATGGTGTCGACCGATGCTAAACAGTGTTGACCGATGCCACTCCAAATGGTGTCGACCGATGCTTCCTAGTGTCGATCGATGCCTCCTCTGCAGACACGATCTGCGCGAAACCGAACATCGAACTCTCCTTCCCAATCATCTCGAATCCGTCTCAAACTCACCCAATTACCTCAGAAATCACTGGGAATCACAAAAACAACGAACCCAAGCAACAAAACAACACAAACAGCAAAGAAAGCACACAAACAAGAGAGATCTCATGCTTAGATCAACCATGGTCAAGCACTCACCTCAAGAACAGGAAGATTGGATTGAGAAACATGGAAAACAACACCTCCAGAAGCTCCCCCTTCGTTTCCAGCAACAGCTAACCCTCCTACAGCCTCAGATCTCTCCAAAAACCCCAAGAACAAACCCAGAAAGTCACAGAAACGTTTTCTCTCTTTTCTCTCTTTCTCTTTCTCTCAAAAGCAGCGACTACCAACAAAATAACACGACCTAGGGTCGTTTTCCCCTTTTACACACGATTTAGGGATTTTAATTGAACCAAACCGAACCAATCGACAATTAAATCAAACCCGACCAAACCGGAAAAACATGGTGTCGATCGATGCCACCAAGGGTGTCGATCGACACCTACACCAAATTTACAAAAATTGGTTCGCGGATGTTACAATCTACCACAGACAAGAATCAAAATTAATGAATCTTTTAAGAGGAAAATTTTTCCCAATAATTAAGCTAAAATTTATGTGGATTTAGCGGCTGAGCCACCTCATCTGTGGTTTGTACCTAATTGTAGTGAATGAAATAATCAGACAGCAAACGGGAAGATCTCGAAAAGTGGTTGACACTAGGAAACATGTTTTGAGTTTAGGTCATTGTATACGGAGTATACTATACTTAATTAATGAGTAGAACATGGAGTAAAAAGAGATCTATTGATATAGTATGATTTTTAATCACCGTAAAATCTCAAAACAATTAAGTACTCTTTCGGCCGTTTCAAAATATAAGATGTTTAAGGTAAGGCACACATATTAAGATAAATTATTTTTCTTTTAAAACGTATTATATATATTTAAATTAAAAAAGATTCAACCAATAGTAAAAAAGACTGCATAAATAATGATTACAGATTATTAAATATATATTAAAATTTGCATGGAAAATTACAAGACATCTTATATTTTGAAACAAAGAAAAAAGGCCAAAACATCTTATATATTGAAACGGAGGGAGTATTATTTATGAATCGAAAGAATAGTATGTATTGTTATTTACCAATTTTTAACCAATTTATTTCAGGCCTATGTAATCTACTAATCTAGTCTAGGCAACACTTAGACTATAAATACTTGTTTCAGTTTTGGATCATTCGGTCAAGATCTAGGGGTGTGTTGGTCCGACTTCGACTCAATGTGTTATGTGTCAAGATCTAGTCATCTAGGGATATAGCAATGCTATAATAGCATAATTACCAATCCCGCTGTTTAAAACGAATATAATAAATAAGAAAATTCTAACGATCGAGTGGTTTCATAGTCTCAACAGACATAGTCAGCTATTTCAACAAACCCATTTATCAATAGCTGACTATGTGATCAAGACTAGGATCAAGTATACATCTTTAACTTTGGAGGTTTTTTTATACCTTTTAAAGGAAAAATAGATAATTATGAGTTTTAACGGGGTTTTACATGAATTGGTATTTACCGCTGCAGTTTTGTTCTTTTTCGTCATGTCATTGGAGATTTTAAAGGGTCTACAGAAAACAAAAATATTACAAAAAGAACAAAACTTACAAGTTTCCCAACCCAAGTTCTTTAAAAATCATAATCAATTAAATATGTTTTTTTTTTTTTGACAAACAATCAATTAAATATGTAAACGAAAAAATAATCGATTCACCATTTTATGAACAAAGATGATTGTCGGTTATTTGTTTTGGATCGTTGATGATTTTTGGGATTTTTTAAATATTAATCAAATGTTTCTTTTAGAAAAGTTAACGGTTGTAAAAAAAGACGTTTGTGTTTGTAGTTATTATTGTGCAGAACTTTAGTTTAGTGTGCAAGTACTAAATCAATTTGGGCATCTCATCAAGTTGAAAATACATTACACATCTGTCAAATCTATATAGCCAGCAGTATGGTAAGGGAACCTCCATTGGTGGTAGCTTAATGAATTTTTTAGAAACTTTTAGCATTAAAAATAATTAAAAAAATGAAAAAACATCAATTAAAACTTATCGATGGATGCTAATGTAAGGGTGTTTAGACCATCATTAGTGGAGCAACCCTCCTAAATTACTTACATATTAATTAATTATATAATTAATACTAAATTAATTAAAGCAATCCTAAGAGAACTTAAGCAAAATCAGTGCTCCACTAGAGAACCAAAGATGGTTGCTCTCAATCATTTAAATAATAAAATTTTAATTTGTATTTATTAATATTTCTAGTTTATAAGTTTCTACACATAAAAAAGGATGAAGAACCAATTTCTAGTTTATAAGTTTCCACACATAAAAAAGGTAACCATGTTTGTTCTATTTCAGTTTAGAGTATTCAGTTTAACCAACTAAGATCGAGGTACAAAACAAGACCATACAAGCTTTATTTGATAGAAGCAAAGGTATTTTAGTATGTTTCCTATAATTTTCATGTTCTCTCTACCGAGTGAGAGCGAGTCGAGTAACAACCAATTATGAGGAATCTCAAAAGAACAACGGTAATCTCGTTGATCAGAAACAGGAAGTCAAATGTTTTTCCATTGTGTGCAACTAACATCACATAGCCTCCAGGCTTTTATGTCGACTCTCAACATACCGTAGAAATATCGGTATCAGCTCTTCCATCCTACAACACAAAAACGTTAATTAGTTTGATCCAATGGAAGCCACACAAACATAAATAATCCAATCACACAAATTCAAAGAGTAGTAAAGTGGAAAAGAATGTGTACCTTGGAACCTCGGGTCGACAAACCATATCATTCCTGATTCCGTGGATATGTGTGTTAGTTACAGGAACATCCCCCGGGTTGATGAGAGTCTGAAATGTGATGTTCTCTCCACCAGCTAAATCCTGTGCTGCAATTTCAATTATCCGCTCCTTCTTTTTCTATTCAAGCCGCTTGTCTCAAGATCAGCGACTATAACCATGAGGAGTTTAGGCAGATCTTTGTCTTGGGAAAGCCGTTGCTGAAGATTTCCAAAAGGCTGCTGCTGTATCTTGGTCCAGCTCTCTTCATCTATAATCTTGGTTACAGGGATTGTTCCTCCCAACACACTGCTCTTGGTGTTGCTTCTACTACCTTGTGTAGTTGTACTCAAGTTTCATCTGACCCATCTGGCTTTTACCATCAACCAAAGAAGCTCTAACATCAAGCAGCTTCAGGCTTGAGCTTCTCTTGAGCCAGCCATGAACACGTTCACAGCAAGAAATTCCAATTGAATGGAATCTAAGTCTAGAGACTTGCGAGATTGAGACACACATCAGACCCTCTCTTTTTCTCTCCCTAAATAAGTTCAAGAAGAATCAAAGAGACAATGTCTCTGCTGTTGGTGAAGACAACTGCCTCCAAAGACGACTATTGCAATATGTAGATTCACAAGAATCGAAAATTAGAACGAAGCACATATAAAAACACATTGGATACGACTTCAACAGTTTCATTTATATAATTCCCTTCTGATCCTAAAGACGAGCAGTTTTCACAACATCATTACAAAGTTTGTTCAAAACCCAATAGAAAAGTTAATAACTTTGATTCAAATTTTGAGTAACTCGGTAGAGATAGAGAAGTGAACAATCTAAAGACAGTAGAACACGAGTTACTCTAGATCTCAGCATAAGAAAGTGTAAAGGTATAGAGGACAGCAAATCACTCAAACTGCTTGGAAATGCGTCAAGCAAACGCTTTTATTCAAACTTATAAAAAACTCCCTTTTACAAGTTATGAATCTAAGCATACTCTCTTGTCTATCTAACACAACACCCTGTGTAGATCTAAAAGAGTAAAACACACTCACCTTCAAAGCTCTTTTTGTTTGCTCGAAGGTTTACAAATCTCTCAAACTTTTCCCACGAGTGCTAACTCTTTTTGCGGCTAGCCCTCGTCTCTTTTAAACCCTTTACACATGATCTCTAAGTCAAACGAGATCCCATGCATGATCATGTAGATCACCAGAGCCCTATTCGTCGAGATGTACCCCGTGTTCACCGTGGGAGACCAGTTGCTACAGCAGATCCGATGCAGATCCTTGATCACCGGGATGTGCGCTTGGAGTCACGGCTGTCTAGATCAGCAGGCGGCTGTCTTTTGCGTAAACGGGATGAGATTCCTTGAGACGGTGGGACAGGTACAGGCACATCACCGGTAAGATCTACCACCGGAAATCGAGAAGTCACCTCTCTCGGCGGAGAAGACGAGGAGTCGCAGGTCTCTTGGTTCCCGTGAGAAGGCGAGGGAACTTGATCCACCCGAGTCGGTGATGCGGTGACAGACTCCTCCCGAGGTTGGTAAACCACCATGGCTGTTGCGGGATCGATCGGAGCATGTGGAGTGGGCGGAGGCAACGAAGACGGTGGAGTGTAAAGATCCTCATCTGAGCTGGAGTCATAGTGGAAACCACTAAAAATGGACTTCATGGTTGATAGAGCGTTGATCGAATGGAGAAAAAAAAAACCAGATTTGAGCAGAAGATTAATCGACACAGGATTGAAATCGCAAAGGTGATGAGGAAAACGCCAAAACCCTAGCTGCTCCTTTTTATACACCTCCGTGAGTCTCAATGGGCTGCACAAACTCGGCCCAAAACATTAAAGATTTCCTGAAACCACTTAATTAAACATTAGTGTACACTGCATCTATTTCCTCATTTGACTGCATTCAATCGTTAAATCAATCAATCATAATTAATATTATTGCATTAATAAATCTCATTCTTCCTCTTTTTCAATCCAAATTAATGGATTCATGAATCAAACACACAGATACACACAACCACTAATGACAGATTTATGAGGGACCCTGACCAAGAATTAAACACACATGAGCATTAAAATTTTTTTTTTTGTTAAAGATTAAACAGTGCAGAAGTCAGAACACTAACCAGACCTTTGTCGTATCAGCCACTTGTTCAGAACCTTCACTAGAAACTATCACAACCTCTTGAATTGTCGAAGATCAGAGGACTGTTGCATGTGGGTAGTCTTTCACACTGGCATGCCTTTAGTCTCCAGTCCATCCCAACATGTTAAGGCAGCTAGAGTTCATCTCTTTGAAGAGCACAATATATATATATATATATATATTTTTCTTTTTTTCTTCAAACAGCCTTATGATGACTGCTTCAGCATCTTGACCTTCAGTGACATCATTTGACTGTGTCAGCCACTGATTCGGAACTCATCATTTCTTAGGTTATTAAACCTTCGAATGACTGTGCATGTCTCTTCACAGCTCTTTGACCTCCTTAATCATGACAACGTTTAACAGGATGGACAGACCGGCATGACAAGCAGCTATTTCCCACACTCTTCCAGATGTTGATCTCCTATATATTCCAGGATTTCTATGATCTGTTCTAGCTCCAGTTCCTGCCTTAGACCAATACAACTCAGAGAAATAGTTAGAGTTCACAGACACCAATAGACTTCCTCAGATTTATGAATCTGTTGAAATCCAGAGGCTTAGTAAACAAATCAGCCAATTATAAATCAGTGCTCACATGGTCTATCTCAATCAGTTTTGCCTCAACAAGTTCACGAACAAAGTGGTGTCTAATATCTATGTGTTTTGTTCTAGAATGCTGGACAAGATTCTTAGAGATGTTTATAGCACTCAAATTATCACAATGAATTAACAAGGTGTCAGAGTCCATACCATAGTCAGAGGACATTTGACGCATCCACAGAAGCTGTGTACAACAGCTGCCCAAGGCAATGTATTCTGCCTCAGCGGTTGACAGTGAGACATTGTTCTGCTTCTTGTTGTGCCATGAAATTAGATTGTTGCCCATAAAGAAGCATCCTCCACTTGTACTTCGGCGATCATCCACAGAACCTGCCCAATCAGCATCGCAGTACCCGCTCAGACTTGTGTTGGTATCCTTGGTGAAGAAAATACCAAAGTTCATTGTCCCCTTGACGTATTTGATGATCTTCTTGACTGCTAGTAAGTGAGATATCTTAGGCTTGGCCTGGTATCGTGCGCAAATCCCCACTGACAGACAAATGTCAGGCCTACTTGCTGTCAGGTAGAGCAAGCTCCCAATCATACCTCTGTATAGTCGTTCATCTACATCCTCTTCTTCCTCATCTTTTTAAAGCTTGTCATTGACTCCCATAGGTACCTTAGCTTCTTTACGCTTCCCTAAACCAAACCGCTGTACCAATTCTTTGGCATAGGTGCTTTGCGACACAAAGATCCCATCAGCTGATTGTTCTACCTGCAGACCCAGGAAGTACTTCAGCTCTCCCACCATACTCATCTCAAACTCTTGTGACATGTTTTTCACAAACCTTTGCACCAGATATTGACAGGTAGAACCAAAAATAATGTCGTCCACATAGATCTGAACAAACATCAAAGCATTGTTGCTGTTGAGAACAAACAGTGTCTTGTCTACACTTCCACGAACATATCCTTGATCCAGAAGAAACGTAGTTAACCTCTCATACCATGCTCTTGGAGCCTGCTTGAGACCATATGATGCTTTCTTCAGACGGTACACATGCTCAGGATGTTGTGGGTTCTCAAAGCCTTTTGGTTGTTCTACAAACACTTCTTCTTGTAGAATCCCATTCAGAAATGCACTTTTAACATCCATCTGATGTAATGTAAACTTGAGAGCACATGACATACCAAACATGAACCTGATGGATTCTAGCCTTGCTACCGGAGCAAAGGTTTCATCAAAGTCAATTCCTTCGACTTGAGAGTAGCCTTGGGCCACAAGTCTTGCTTTATTTCTCACAATGCATCCACTAGCATCACTCTTATTCTTGAAGATCCACTACGTTCCCACTATATTGACATTAGCTGGCCGTTTAGTGAGTTCCCACACATTGCTGCGCTCAAATTGTTCCAGCTCATCTTGCATTGCAGCAACCCAGAACTCATCCCGAAGCGCCTCTTTGTGATTCTTTGGTTCCATAGTGGAAACAAAACAGGCAAATTGAACGATCTCAGAGTCCTGAGAGACAGTATCTGGAACTACAGTCTTCTGTTTCCTTCAAGCCAGTTGAGCAAAGTCAATATGTTTGCCCCTGGTAACTCTACCCCCCTGAATCGCACCGATAACATCGCCTGAGGAGTGATTCCGATGAACCTGAGAAGATGGAGGAAGCTCGTCTGTTGACAGTCCAGGGCTGGCATGATCACTAACACTCCCAGAGGCTTGCTCAGACTTCTCATCATCAGTTACCAGATCCTTGTCAGAGAGAACCGGCACCATATCAATTCGTTGAAATGAAGTATCATCAAAAACAACATTTACTGTTTCCTGAACTGATCTTGTGCATTTGTTGTAGACACGAAAAGCAGTGCTGTGTCCGGAGTAACCAAGAAAGATCCCTTCATCACTCTTCGAGTCAAATTTACCCAACTGATCCTTGTCATTCAGAATGTAGCATAGACAGCCAAACACATGAAAATAGCTTACAGTTGGGGGCTTTCCTTTCCATAACTCATAGGGAGTCTTGCTGGTCCCTGGTCGGACATACACACGATTGATAATATAGCAAGCAGTGTTGACAGCTTCATCCCAAAACCGGTGTGGCACTTGATTCCCATGCAGCATAGCTCTCGCCATTTCTTGAAGTGTTCTGTTCTTTCGTTCAACAACACCATTCTGCTCTGGGGTTCTCGGAGCAGAGTACTGATGAACAATGCCCTGATTTCCGCAGAATTGATCAAACTTGTCATTCTGAAATTCTCCTCCATGATCACTCCTAATAGCTTGGATTGAACATTTTTCACTTTTAATCTGCAGGGCAAGAATGCGAAAGCATTCAAGTGCATCAGCTTTTTCACGAAGAAATCGTACCCAAGTGTAGCGAGTGAAATCGTCCACCATGACGAAGATGAACCGTCGCCCAGAAATGCTCTGTACTTGAATTGGACCCATCAGATCCATATGTACCAACTGAAGTGCATGGCTAGTGCGAACATCTGTCACAGGCCCATGAGACGTCTTGACTTGCTTGCCTTTGTTGCAGGGACCACATATGAAATGTGGATCACCTTTCAGCTTAGGAATTCCACGCACAACCTCTTGATTAGCCAATTTCACCATTGTGCGAATGTTGAGATGACCAAGCTTTTGGTGCCACAGTTCTGTATCCAACTCAGCAGTCATGTTGAAGCACTGTACTGATGATTTCCACATGTAACAGTTATTACCAGATCTCCTGCCTCTAAGTCGTATTGACCCTTGTTGATCCACAGCCTTACACCCCTTCTTGGTGAATGTGACATCCAGACCTTCATCACACAACTGACTGATACTTATCAGATTAGCCTTCAACCCTTCGACCAGGAAGACATCCTTAAGATGTGGTTGAGAATCACCACCAGTTGTGCCTTTTCCTCGGATTGTACCCTTTCCTCCATCACCAAAAGTAACTCTTCCTCCAGCGACACCTTCTAGATGTGAAAGATTATCACGGGCACCGGTCATATGCCTGGAGCATCCACTGTCAAAATACCACTTGGCCTGATCAACCTCTGTTTTTTCTGCTGTGAACGCCACATGACAGTAGAGATCATCTTTCCTGACATACCCCTGTGTGTTTCTCCTTACAGCTGGATAAAACTCACGACGTTGCATAAGGTTAGACACACGATTCTGGAACTGATAACATTGGGCTTTGTAGTGAGTTAGATGCCCACAATACCAACATCCTCTCCGTCTACTACGCTGAACAGGTCTTTGAGTCGTCTGCCGAAACCCACTAGAGGCATATGGTGGCCTAGTATTTACCTCAAGAAACACCACCATCCTTGGGTTTCTTGAATTTGGATTCACAGGAACCTGATCACACATTCTAGTCGTTTGAGAGAACTTCCTCTCCTTCAGCTCTGGTTCAGAATCCACTTCTTTGACGAATTTAGTGGTTGGGTTGGTGTTTGTTCCTTGGTAACCCAGACCCCACTTCAGATTGCTGGATCTTCCAGTGCTCAGCAGTGTATCCAGATCTTTGGTTCCTTTATTCAGCATCCTGATATTCTTCAGCTGTTCATCTAACTGCTTCTCAAGTCGCAGAGTCTTTGCCTTTTCTTCACTTAATTCTTTAGAGATCATGGCAACATGAAGCTGTAAGGTATCTCTCTCAGAAGTTAACTGTGTGTTGTCTTGAGTCTTCTGAACCACCGTCTTGATGAGAAGCTCTATCTGATCTTCTACTGACAGATCTGCCTCTTCTCCTTCTGAATCAGAATTTACCTTCTCATCTACGTCCGTGGTTTCCAGCACCACATCTTCTTCATCTTCCTCAATGACCCCCAGCAGTGCAAGGAAGCTGTTAAGAACCTCTCCTTTGCCGACCTCTTCATCTGAGTCGTTTTCACTCCAAGTGATGTAGGACTTCTGCTTGTTTTCCCGTGAAGGACAATCAAACTTAGTGTGACCGTAGCCCTTACATCCATAGCATTGCAAAGAGTTCTTCCGTTTGTTGTTTGGACATTCAGACTTGTAATGTCCAAAACCCTCACATTCAGCACACTGTCGTTCTTTCTTGTCACCCTTCCTGATCTCCTTATCAGTATCGGATTTCAAGACCGATGATGTTCCCTTCCGCTGACCTTTTTCAATCTTGCAAAAGTATTTCTTAACCAACAAGCCGACTTTTTCTTCATCTGCAACTTCCTGAGACTCTGCAATCTTCTGTTCCTCAATAGCTTTGAGAGCAAATGATTTCTCATTTATCTTTTCCTTCTTCTTCAGCTGTATTTCAAATGCCTGCATCATCCCAACCACTTGATTGTACTTGAGCTCATCAGAATTCAGTGAAACATCAATAGCAGACCTGTGTGGTTGAAACTTATCTGGCAGACTCCTGAGGAATTTCTTCACCAGCTTCTTGTCCTTGTAGCGTTTACCCAAAACTACAACTTCTTGTGCAATACCACTCAGACGACAGCTGTAATCAGCAACTGACTCAGTTTCTGTCATGTGCAAGTTTTCAAAATCTGAAGCGAGGTTGTCCAGCCTTGTACGTTTGACCCTACTTGTGCCTTCAAACGTGATTACCAGAATGTCCCATGCTTCCTTGGCAGCTTCACACCCTTGAACTTGATTGAAAATGTCCCTAGGCAACGACTTGAAGATAACTGACAGAGCCTGTGAGTTATGTTTGGACTCCGCTTTTTCTTCGGCTGTCCATTTCTTTCTGTGCTTAGGCACCATGTCTCCCTTCTCATTTTTCTCCGTCGGATGTGACCAACCATCTTCCACCGCAAACCAAGCTTCCATGTCAATGCTTGAGATGGCCTGCTTGATTGACACTTTCCAAAAACCAAAGCACTCAGGATCGAGTTTCAATGGTGATTGAACCGCAACAAAATCCAGTGATTTCTCCATACCCTTGCCGCAAGATCTCACCTGTTGAAAAAGGATATCAGAACTTTTTATCAGGTGCTCGCTCTGATACCAATTGTAAATGTATAGAGGACAGCAAATCACTCAAACTGCTTGGAAATGCGCCAAGCAAACGCTTTTATTCAAACTTATAAAAAACTCCCTTTTACAAGTTATGAATCTAAGCCTACTCTCTTGTCTATCTAACACAACACCCTGTGTAGATCTAAAAGAGTAAAACACACTCACCTTCAAAGCTCTTTTTGTTTGCTCGAAGGTTTACAAATCTCTCAAACTTTTCCCACGAGTGCTAACTCTTTTTGCGGCTAGCCCTCGTCTCTTTTAAACCCTTTACACACGATCTCTAACCTAGATCTTGTGAATCCCTAACTAAAAGGAAATATTCCTTATCCTAAGAAATATCCTCCCTTAACTCTCTCGATCAAATATACCCTCAATATCTTCGTGTATATCTTGATCTTCTTCTTCCTTTCTTCTCACGCTTCTTATCACGGCGTCCATAATCTTCTTCCACGTCAGCCCATCTGCCGCATCAGCATATCAGCACTCTGAGACACTTCGCAAGCTCCTGTCACCCTCAGAGCTCTGATGCACTTACAGAAAGAAGAAAGCAAAGCATAGAAAACGATATCCAAAAGCATGAATTTTAAAATTCCAATCAGAAAAATGAAAAACAAAAACTACGTGTAATCAATTTCAGAGACTCGATTCAATCCAATAAGAGTAGTCAAAAGCTACATATTTCAAATCTTTAGCATCGTTTGAACATCTAAAAAGCAAATAAAAATTCATAGCTTTCCCTAATTGTGTCAGCATCCAAACAAATCGAATAGGGTGAAAACAAAAACGAATAATTCAAAATACAACAGAAACGGTAATTTCGATTTTTGATTAGACAACAGACTGAGGAACTGCAGAAATGAAGATCTAAGCTTTATTTCAAATCGCTCATCGACGTGAATCCATTGATTTTTTCCGATTTCAGAACAATCGCTTAAACAATCGCCCCTTCATTCGACAGAGAAGAGAGAGAAAGTCGGGAAGAAAGAAGAAAGAAATGGTGAAGAAAAAAAAAATTCGCTTTTATATTTACGACCCGACCAATGATAAAACGCCACGTAGCGTTCTTAAGGAGTTGCTTCAAATGCTTCCCACAGCAACGATTCTCTATTGTTTGGACCCATTAATGGGTTTTTTATTCAATAATTGGGGCCCATTTACATGATTAACCCATAAAACATCTCCCAGTAAAGATGCTCTTAAAACATTTCCAGTAGGTGAAGCTGGAAGGGTTGCTCAGCAAAAAATATATATATATATATATATATATTTAAAAGAAGGAGTGAGATTGAGAATAGTTTCTCAAAAGAGCATTTTCAAAAACGTTTATAAAGAAACATGTACCAAGAGTTGGGTCTTCATTCAACTTACTACATTTATTGTCTTTTTAGTTTAAAGAAATACTTGGCTTTGTTACCAAGTTTCTTATCCCTATATAAATGCATGTAATCTCATTTGAGAATAAAAAACTTTTTATATTTTATTTGAGAGTGGTAAACTCTTTTGTTCCTTTTGGAACTTGTTCTTTCTCCTTGGTGGGTTATATCAAAGAGTTCTTGTTGGTGGGTTACATCAAAGAGTTTCGGTATATCAAGTGATTCTGCCGCACTTGATGTTGCCATTCATTAGTTGAGGATTGAAGAGCCGTTACAAGAGAGTCTAGGGAACAAGGATTTTCGGGATTCGTCTCACTCCTTGTCATCTGTCTCCGCGAAGCTTTTATCTAAAGTTTCACCGCCTTGCTTTGTTTGGTTTGTTTTAAAAGAGTTTGGGGCATAAGGATTTTCGAGTTCATCTCACGCCTTATCATCCAGCTTCGCGAGCCTTCGGAGTTCTAGAATTATCAGTCTACCTACCTTAGAGCGTCGATTCTTTGGGAGAATCACATCAATAATTTACGTAAGTATCTCCTCGCGTTGCATACCACGGGTAACTATCTAGTTACTAATATTTACTGTTTCGACATTAAGAAGAGAGCCAATGTCATTGGATAGATATATCTTAGTATGTGTCTTACTTTTAAAGATCTCTTTGGCAAGTTCTCTAAATTCTTGGAAAATTAATTCCTAATTTTATTCATTGTGGATTTCCAATATTTTAGACCATTTGGTATCATACTCTGTTACATATGCAAACATTTTCTTATAGTAGTAGAAATCTACATCCAGATATATTTTTATGATTATTATGTTTAGTATAACTTTCCCTTAGCACAAACAACAACATCCATAAGACAATCTCACAACATCTAGAAAATGTGATCATTTCCAATCACCAAAGAGATCATTCTTAGTAAACACGTTTAAATCCAAAACTAGATTTTTTACTTAAATCGTAATATTTACGAAGAATTTACGTCGAAAGTTAGTTTATATCAATTACTTAACATGTAAAATTATATTTCATCTTAATTCTCATTAAACCTTATGTACTACGCAATTTCATTGAATTTTATAATTGTTACGCCCTTGTTTTCTCGCAATATTCTAGTTTTTAACCATTTAACAGGAATTTTGGATTGTGTGAAATGTTTTTTGATTCACAATTTTTCTACTTGAACGGCTTAACCTGTCTGATTTGCATCACTTGATTTTTCATTTAAAGCCTAAGAGTGACATGTTTGATACAAAATTATTCTATGAATTAAATACATTATCAATATCAATACCACTTTATTCATAAAAATAAAATTCCAGCCACAAAATATTTGTAAACTTTAGTTAATTGTAATATTTATGCCATATTTATTTTATTTAATATTTAACTTTTGCTCCACTCATCCCATACTTGTTTTGCATATTATATTTTCCCTGCTCCTGCAGCACTTGAGCTGCATTCTCCTTCCGGATTCGTTTTTGCATCTAGTTTTATATCTACTTTTCTACAAGGAAAAAATAAATGAGTATGATGTATAACTACACCATAATAACATATTTTGTAAAATACTTTTAGGATAATATAAATTACACTTATCTTTGATTTACATTATAATGCAAATTGATTTACCACTATTTTAGTTATGAAACACATGAAACCCATCAAAAACAGCAATATTTAACCAAAAAATTAGTTAAATAGAGTTGTTGGAAAATAAAAACTAATGAGTGATAATTAAGAAAAGAAAACTCACTCTACAGTCATAATAAATTTGGTATCGTTCCAATATAATTTGATGAGATCGCCCGATTTGAGACCTCTTGTTTTTACGATATTAGTCCATCCAGCAGATATACAATAATAACCTGGTTTGTATCGTGTAAGCTTAACCGTATATGATTTGTCATTACCAAGGATTTCCACTTGAATACCATTTTGAGGCATTGCAGTTTTCATTTTCTTTAATATGTTTTCCATAATTTTTTTGGGTAAACCCAAACGACCCATTGAAGAAACATCACTATCTGCTAGATTTTTTGTTATCAACATATTTGGATCCATTTAGCTAACCTTTTCACCTCTCTGAAAATATAACTAAATATTAATTTAAGAAAATTAAAGTATTAAGGAGTTTGAAAACTAAAACTCATAATATTTATATACACATCTTAGACAAAAATAATGCGTTAAAACTTTTTTAGTAATATTAATTTTCTTCAAAATAAATCTCTAAGTTTAGTAAACTATATGGATATATATACATATCATATTTTCTAAATTTACTAATTTTTATATTAAACCACTTATATATTTCCTTTTTTATTATGCTAAATTTAATTTACAACAACTTATTTTTGTCCTTACATTTTGTTTTTATAAAATTATATCTAGTACAATATTATTAAGAGATTAACTACATTAATAGGATTAAATACTCTTTCTCAAAACTCCAAATTTACTTATTTGATACCTTATACATTTGTTATCTATTCATTTAGTTTTTTTCTACAATAGCTTCGACTAGCTTTAACCTTTATTAATTTTGAATTCTAAAATCCCAAATAATAATTAAAAATCTAGTAATTAATTGACAACAGGATTTGTTATAATCATTTTTCATTAAAAGTGAAAAAATCACACTTTAAATTTCATCATACTTTAAGTATATTAATTAGCAAAAAATGAAAAATTATCAATATCATAATACTAAATTGACTATATTAAGAGTTTATTGGTCAATTCACCATGAATGGAAAGAAAAATTAATCAAATGACTATGGATTTTTTATTAAGAAAATAATCCTACATCTTATTTTTCTTTTTCAATAATTCATTAAATTATAGAAGTATATCTTGGAATAATATATACTTTCCCGACTGCCTAATATATTGTCTTATCTTGATGAAATTGATTTAAAAAAATAAATAAATTGAAACATGAATTCAATTATACACAAACACATGTAACAATAAACATAGTTAACTTTTCTTGTTGTCCCATAAAAAATGTAAATTTGACATACACACCAAAATAAAAATAAATTCATTTGGAGTTATGATTTTCTTGGTCACAAAATCTAGATGCGGTTAAGTCATTTGCTCCAATTCAAAAATTTCTAACCCAAGTATACACTCCCATCATGGTTGAAGTCAATCTCAATTTTCAGAAACCATAACAAATAATCCAATTTCAATTCCCAATCTTTCAGCAATACCACCTTCGTCTCAACAACATTTACAAAAGCCGCAAGTCACTGCTCTGGTTATGTTCCACCTGGTGCACCTTATGCAGCTTCGTCTTAGATTCCTCGCTCACATTTCTCTATCAATATTCCACCGCCACCACCATTAAGTCCCAGTATGCAATTCACTCCTGTTGCAAATTTTCAAAATTTTAGCTATGATGTTCTTTATCAAGGTGTTCTTTATCAATACATACTCATGTATTTGAGTTTGAAGAAGAACTGTAGAACAGCCAGCTTGATAGAATTTGATGAAACTAATGACAAGAAGATTCCAATAAGAACATGAAGAAGACAATAATAAGAAGAAGAAGACAAAGAATAAGAGAAGAAGAAGACATATACTTGCATACATGTAATTGTAATAGTTTAGGATCAACCATTGTTGGACACATAAATTTGAAAGTTTCTTGATGAAATTCTTAAGGGGGTGTTATTAGATTCTAATTTATAAAGATTTTTGAAGAGTTCAACAAAATCATTAAAAGTGAATAAGTGAAGATTGTTAAAGATTGCTACAGAGTTTGTTGATTAGTTTTCTAAAATTTTGTAAAGTGCTCTAAACAATCCCTGTATTTTTGTGATACTTTGCATGATTTTATTTTGTAAAGAAAGTGTCTAAAATCATGAACCAATAACATAATAATTGAATTTATTAACAATCTTAGATTCTTTTGTTTTAATTGAATAACACAAAACTTTTAATGACTTTATAAAAGTCTGAATCCAATAACCCAAATTTGTTAAGATTTTAAATGACTTTTTACAAATCGCAAACTAATAAAACTAAACTTTAATTAACAGAGTTTAACAAAATCTTAATCTAATAACAAGAGATTCTACGTAACATTTAAAATCTTTAAAACTCTATTCAAATCTCAAACCAATAACCCTACTAACTCAACATTTTTCAATTAAGCAACTTTGTTTAGTGACCAACCAATGGAGATGGTCTAAATAAATAATGCTGTCAAAGATAATTAATTAAGTAACAGATGTGTTGTTTTCGGCTTCAGATATTACAAATTATTGGCATCTCATTCACCCATGCTTCTTACATTCTTATCATCAACTTTTTAAAATATATGAAGCAAACTCCATAAAAACAAAACGCAAAACATCTTTGAGAATGAAAAAGGAAAGTCCAAGAGCTTTACAACTGTTAATTCGACTTTACTACTCAGTCATGATTTTATTTAATCAATTCAAAAGTTTCTCAAATCAAATATGAGGCAGAAACTTCATTTACAACAAATTAACCTGAAAGAAAGTTCCACACGTACAATATAGGGTCCATATAAATAGTTTTGCAGCTATTATTGATTTTGTTTAATCTTTATGTCTTTTCAGACATATAGACAGTTACTTCAATCGACCATGACCCCGTTCGTATCCTTATCCATTTAGCATTTTTTTCTTCGACTTCTATGTTTGATTATTGATTTAGTATACAATAAAGGATTCATATAACCCCACAAGCAGCAAACGTAAATTAATAAACTAATCCCATTTGTGGTGTACCGATTCAAATCAACCATATTCTTTAATTCAACTGATATTATGATAATGTTTCTCTATTCTCCAAGTTCATTAGTGGTGAACGTATTTCAACTCTTAATCCAAATATATTCAAACGGAATGTCAACTCTCAGTGATCTATATAAAAAAACTGCAGATACATACGTATAATCATTTATTAACTCTTGAGAACCATTTTGGTAGGCTCTATAGATAGAGATCAAAGAGATGGCTTTCAACGATCCTTCACTAAACGCAATCATCCTTTGGTTTGCTGCCGTAACGTCTCTCGTGACCATCTCCGTTATCTTCGCCCTTCTCGTTCTTTGTTTACTCAAACGCCGTAGGTTTGATGTATCACCGGAAGAAGAGAACGAGTACCACGGAAGAAGAGAGCCACCGTGTCAAGGGCTTAGCGCTTCCGTGATTGCAGCTTTTCCCACCTTTTCTTACAAACAGGATAACAACGATCCCGAGAGCAACAATCAGGAGATCGAGTGTCCGGTTTGCTTAGGATTAATCCCCAAGAACGTTGTGATTAAGGTTTTACCAAATTGTAAGCACATGTTTGATGAGGAATGTATAGGTAAGTGGCTTGAATCACACCCAACTTGTCCTGTGTGTCGTAGACTGGCTAAACCGATGGCTAGCCCTGGGGATAAGGTCTTAGAAAGTATAGTGTAGTTGATGTTTATATATGCGAATGTATATTTTTTAAATTTTTTTTGTTGCTAATTGTAATATTATTTCAGATTGATGTGAAATGTACAAATGATATAACTTAACATGCAGCTTTGGGTCATATACTCATACTACAAAGATTTGAGATGCTCGATCAAATGAGAAGTCAAACTTTATTTTAGATCCAAGTATGGTTCGTTGTCCACCATCTTAGACAGAAGTATCATAATATATATACATTTAATATTTTTGGTTGATTTTCTGGTGTAAGTATACATATATATATTATAGTTCCACTTTCTTTTAGAGACGGTAGAGTATAGAACGGGTTTTGAGAATATATCAATCAAATTTGTTATTAGACAGTCTTTGGTCTTTTACTTAACATATAGTGAAGTCTTCAAAAACCTATGCAAATAAATTAAATACTATTGTTGATCCTAGGTGGCTTAATTAAAAGACTAATTTCGTGGGAATTGTTATCTCTTTAGTCTTTAAAATCAAGAAAAAAGCTTATACTCCTTATGAATCAGAAGGTCCCGAAGTAGAAGAAAAGTTAATGAAGTCCTTGGCGCTTTACGGTTTGAAGCTCGAGATCCAAACTTAACGGAACAGTACGTTGGAAGCGTATGTACGACTCATTATAGCAAGTAGCAACTCACACTATGTCAGGCGTGTGGAGTCTTGTAGACTTGAAGTTTAGGTTCTTGTATAAAACTATAAAAGAGAGATCACACATTTGGGAAACATGAAAAATATAAAGTTCTGTATTTTTTGGTGAGATGTACATGTGACTGGATTTGTATCTACCCTGTAATGTATTAATAAATAAGTACTGTTGAAAAAAAGCCATTAACAGGTCTTATATATGTATTGTCGAATCCCTATAACGGTTGAACCTGCATGCATGCCAACACCTAAATTTCAGATGATTTGTTACTAAAGTTAATAATTTATTTATTTTGGGATTATTAACATCAATCACAGCGGTCGGTCGAACGCTGTCATCAAAAAGATAGGGATAGACCAGTGTAATATTATGTTCTCTAAAATCGAAACGAATCACAAAATCACTGTCGATAATATAGTATCATATAATTAAGTATAGATTTCCGAAAATGTCGAGCACGTGATTTACGTTGGCTCGTAGGGTACAGGCCATTTACAGGTAGGAGCCTAATTTGATACAGATGACGCAAAGATATACATGATGCAACATCATTATTGTGATGTACTGATTTTTACATATTCAAAACCAAACTAAAAAGTAAAAATTAACACATACACAATAGGATAGTTAAAATTAATTGTTTTTCCTTATACTGTGACGAAGGATTTGTAATGGGGCCATATATGCCAATATAAAGATGAAAAGACAAATGCATTTTCAAATAGGGAAAACTAACTCTATTAATCTACAAATCTATATGATGCAACACTTAACACTAATTAAACCCAAAAATAAAAAGCTATATATGAGTGAACATATTGCATAAAGGTGTTTTGAAAAAAATAAAAAATAAAATCACCCAAATTAAACATTCTAACAGAAATAAAGCGTAAAAGACAAGAAACCTATTGACTAATAATATTTCACAAATGGGTTTTATATTGTGGACAGCTTTTGTTTAGGGCATCCGCAATGGGAGAACACTTTAGGATGTTCTTAGAGTAAAAATATTATGAAAATAATCTAAGATCAGTAGTTAAGATCTTTTATTAAAAAGTTAATTATTGGGAGAACATGTTTAAGATCATAAGATTTAATAGTATAATATTCTTAAATATATTACATTTATAAAAACTGTAAAAATAACATTTAAATTGCAAACTTATAAAACTTGTACTAAAATTCAAAATACAATACCAAATTTTTATGAAACAAAAAATCATTAAAGATTAAAAAAAACAAACAAACATATTACTTAATTAAAATAAACAAACATTTTATTTAATTAATACATAGTTTAAATCAAATCCTCTTTTAATTTGTGAAAAATTGTTTGCAAAAAATTGTATCCAATCACAGCTTGCCACGTCAGCTTAGAACTGAGCCTAGATCAGTTCTACATCAAGAACTAGAAAACATGTTCTTATGCCACTATTCATTATATTTATGATTTTAATGGGCTAAGAACACACCAAGTGTTCTCCCATTGCGGATGGCCTTATGGGACCATTATATAATCTTCATTTTGATCCAAAATAAATGAATATCCCCAAAATCTCCGATTAATCATTAATGTTCTCTGATCCTCGCCAGCTTCTTGAATTAGAAAAGAAAATTTCCACTTATAAAATTTTCATATAGGCCCTTATACTTATTATAAATTAACAATACATATATGATTCACTTTTCCTAAAAGAAAACTTTCTAATAGTAAAATTGTTGAACTAAGAAATAAAGAGATCACTCTGCGAAGTTTAAATAACTATGAGGGTTATCAAATAATTATGCACATTTCTTCATGAAAGCGAAACTTAAAAAAAAAATGGTTATAAAGTTACAATATATTAAAGTATTTTCTAGGTGGAAGAGAATCACAATATTTTTTCCAGAGAGAAAATCACGGAAACCAATGTAGATTCTCTATCACCTCTCCTCCAGGTAGTTTCATTTCATACATATAATCCTAAAGAAAAGATCTAAAGAAACCTAAAAACATGGAGATTTTTTTGAATTTTCTTTAAAATTTTCCCACGACTTTTCTCACTGCGCAAGAAGAGCCTATTTCTTCTCTCCAGATCTTACTTTTTTCTATCTATCAAACCATCTCTCCCATTTCATTTCTGAAAAAAAATGTGTAGTAACAACAACACAAGAGGTGGAAGAAGCTATGGAGAGTTACAGTTACATGATGAGTACTCTGGTTCTTGTCGGAAGAAACAGAAGAAAAATGAAAAAGTACGGCGAAGGGGACCTGGTGTAGCCGAACTAGAGAAGATCCGTCTTCAAGAAGAGCACAAATCTCCACTTTCTTCTTCTCCTTCTTTATTACAAAACATGGATCATCATCATCATCACACTCTCTTTGCTCCATCTTCCTATGATTTAGTGATGACTCCTCCTAACTTTGCTTTGCCGGAGAAACTGCCGTCTTTACCGGTTTTTCCTTTATCGTACGGATCTTTGGTTCCTCCGGCTCCGGTTTTTCAGAGGAAGCAGCAACATTCTCTAACGGTATGGAGAGAGAATGATTATGGATTTTATGACTAATCTTTTTCTTTAATTATGTCACAAATACTTTTATCAAAAAAAATACAAAAATTATGTCACAAATTTATAACATTTTTATTATTAAATTTAAATTTAATGATATTTGCAGATGAATCTCCCGAATCCACCTCTAGGACAAGGAAGATTTTATCAATTCATAGAGCCCCCTTCAAACCAAATCAACTCTGTCTCTCAGTTTCTTGAGGAAGAAAATAAAAAGGTACTATGTTTTTATTATTTCCATAAATTATAGAAATAAAACGTTACGTTTTCTAATGTGTTTTTGATTTGTTTCTTTGATATTTTTCCATAGATGGTCAATGCGAAGAAGAGGCCATGGCATTTTCTTTCTGACACCACGGAACCTAGCGTTGGACCAACCACAACAACTATTTTAAGGTTTCTTTGTTTTTTTTTCTTTGTTTCTTGACTTCGGCTCATTTTCTTGATACAATACCAAAAACCTAATCTTGAATGTGTAATGTATGGTTAAGGGACGCGATACAAAACCGGTCGCTTGGTATAAGTCCGGTTCAAGATTTCGGTACAACAATTAGCAATCCCATCGCCATTGATTCACCTAATTCTTCCATTCCAAGCTTTCCACGTCATTACCCGAGGTTTATCCCACTTGGCTTACAGGTAACTAAACTAGAGATCTTCCTATTATAATTTTTGCTATATATATATATCCATCTCTTGATTTGATGAAGTTGCTTACACCGGTTCATGAAATCATCTTGGTTTTAGCACGAACAACAACAACAAAATGACTTTGATGAGAATATGCAATGGAGAAGTGAAAAGCCTTTCTATAGCTTCATACCCTCTGAAGATCGTAGCAATGCTGCCCGAGAAGGACAACCCTGTGACCCGTATGAATCAGCCACTGATCATGGAATCGATCTCAGCCTTAAGTTATAGTGACTTTAGAAACAACTTCAGTCTTATGTATCTTTGGATATATCAGTTAACTTCCCCGCAACTCTACTAGTTTGTGATTCGTGGACGAACCAAGACTTGTTGACAAGAAGGTTTGTTTGTAACACTGAAAAGTCTTAGTAAAATCTTTCACTTGAGTTCCTAATAAAAACTACTATAGTTGCTAACAATAGTACTATGGACAAACTCACAAACAGAACAAAATTTACGATACAGAAACAGAACAAAACCAATTGTTTCTTGAAATCTTGGTTTAGCTGTCTATGCAAGTGGACATGAGGACATCACCATGATCTAAGATCTAGTTATGGCTAATGAAAAAACAGGAATCCAAGCCTAAATAGCGGTTCATATAATGTCAAAAACAGAGTTTAATCAAAGGAACATGGCCTTTATTTAGCCCTCATCCACAATATGAAAACGAAAAAACACTTTTGAAATTGATAAGACTTTTAAGTCTGATTATAGCTAAAAGGTGAAAGCTTAGCTTTGACCCCTAAGATGAAAATGGATATAGATAAGGACAAGAGAAAAGATATACATAGAAAAGGCCAATACACAGATCCAGAATGGATAAGTCGATCTCACATAAGCTGGTAAGCCAATTGCCATGCCAATTACCACAACAAGAAGAGCTTCTATTGAGTAGTCCCATTTCAGTCCTTTCGTGTATACAATCGCCAATGTTATCGACATTCCCATTAGATTGTTCATCGTAACATCTCTGTAGATCTGCATGCAGAACCCCACAAACAAAAAGCTCTTAAAGATTGAGTTTTAGATCAGTGTAATGTGGTAAAGAAAACGTAGTAGAAAGTAAACTAACCTCAGAGAACTTTTCAGATGCGATTCTTGCTTTGTCTTTCTTTCGACAGAAGTGTGCAGATAACGTGTTCTTTAAGTTTCTAACCAAAGGGATCACTGCAAATACGCAGTAGAAAGAAGGAACTCCAGCTGAATACGATAAGAGTCCAATGTTTACCATAAATGGTTTAGCAAGAAAGACGACAATTAGCATCCCACCGATGACTTTAATCACAGCTCTTAAGGTTCTCAGGGAGAGGAACTTAGCAACAAGAGTTTTCTTTGGCATTTCCAGCTTTAAAACTCCAGCTTCCTCGCCCTGCGACAGATTCTTGACATGCACGGAATCGGAGGCTGTTCTGTAAATGCATGTATTGTTCCCTCTTGGAGTGTCTTGGTTATCAAACTTGTATTGATTCAGCAGTTTCATTATCCCTTCTTCGAATTCGTCCTCGTCTAGTTCGCCATTTTTGTCCTTGTCGAACTCCGCAAGTAAAGTGCTTGCAAACTCATTGATGTCACATTTCATCTTTCCAAAAACTCCAAACTCTACGGTTAAGTCTTTAAGCTCCGAGATTTGAATCTTTCCATCTTTGTTCCTATCGATTTTATCGAACAGACTAGAAAAAAACAGTAAACTTGCCATGTAAGAAAGCAGAAAACAGAGCAAACTGAAATAGTTCTTGATTAGGACAAAACAGAATTGAACCTTTTCAAGCTTTCTTTACTTAGTTGTCCATCTCTAATAAGGGTTCGAGGCGAAAAGCTCTGTAAATGCTTATGAACTTCCGACATGAGCTCAAACTTGGCGTGATCTAAACTCTTCTTTTGGTCTGCCGTATCAAAATACTGTAAGTTCCAACAAAAGAAATTCACTAGTAAGACAACAAAGCAAATCAGCTGTAAGCAGCATCTAGCATTAAGTCTTGATTCAGAGAGCTCATACCGAGTAAACAAAGTAGATAATGGTTGAAGAACAGGAGATTATGAGTGTGATCAACATAATGATATCACTCCAAGGTTGTGCATCAAATAAATCAGGCAATGTCACCAAGAGAAATGGTATTAGAGTCAGTAGCATAATCCCTGCAGGTTTCTTGTTCTTAGGATCCGCCTCTACGCTTGCTTCTGCATAGAGACAGAAACCGCAAAATCAAAAAGACTTCACACAGAAAGAAAAGAGAATGAATCAGCAAGTCTTCTCAACATACCAACAACACTTTTCAGTATCTTCGTCCTGTAAAATCCCCTTCTTGGATTCTTTGTGTCCTGTATATTAAATTATCATATTTATTAAAATAAAAGCTTGTTATTAAACTCTAATACTAAACAGATTAGGAAAAATGAATATTTTCTTACTGAGGTTGTTCTTTTGATGGATGATTCTCTTCTGATTGACGGATCTGGATTAGGACTGGTCAAACCAAAGACAACACAAGCTCCCCATTGCATTGTCAGAGCAAAAATCGTGTGTCCTATTGTAACTCCAACGTTGTTTCCCACAATCATGAGAGCACCTTCGTGGGTCGCTGCTAGTCCTGGTGCTAAGATCAAGAAAATCAAGAAGTAAATTAAGATTTGTCAAAGTTTATATTTTCAACTCATTTCTTAGTGGGAAGGATCCTTACATATCATAAGGGCAATTCTTGGGAACATTGTAAGGAGAGGGAAGACAATACCGCCATAGAACCCGACCTCAAAGATTACAAAGAGTTTTGATCTTCCTTCAGACAGGAAATAGTCACCAATGATCAAGAGACACCCAAATGAGAAAACTTGGAAGATATAACCTCCAATATTGTCTGCACATGGAAGGAACCCGTAGACATGAGTGCAAGCTGCCTTGGCGACGTTTTTTGGAGGATCGAGAGTGAGAAACTTGTAATCCGAGGCGTCATGGACTCCATCAGAGATCAAGATCGAGTTATTCAGAGGGACAGGACTTAAGACACGAGAGCTCACACCAGATATGATTAGAGCTAAAGAGAAAATGAAAAAGAAGAAGGTTAATGGGGGATGTGGGTGGATAGGTCTCCTCTTGAATGAGAATGTTTGCATGTGAGCTGTTTCACTGGAAGTTTTCTACTCAGAGTGTTGTTAACTGTTAAGTGCTGACTGAGGTTGAAGAGAAGAGAAGAGAAGAGTATCAATTTCAGAAATGGCAACTGTTCTTACAATTTTTTTGTTGCTTATATAATCGAGATCTACAAAACCATTTAATATTTTATACTTGAACCAATATGGGTACTTAATAATCATTATTTACGTATTAATTTAATAAGATTTTTTATTGTAATATAAAAATTAAATATCATTTGTTAAAAAAAAATGTACTTCAAAAATATTTGATGGCTCGTGGACTATTTTAGAATTCAAAAATCTACAATAGTACTTGACAAAAAAAAATCAAGAACAACGTGCAATCACATTTCTCCATGCACCAATAGCCACGATCACGTGAGTTTGAGTATTTTTTCATCACCAAATTTTATTAAAACAGGTTTTATTTGTTTTACATGTTTAATAAATGGTATCATATTTATTAGTCAAATTCTAACAATATTATACATTTTGACCTAGTGGATACAATTGCTAGATGAGATCCACCTATCAAAATCTTACAACAAATTAAGAAGCAAATGTCCTCTCTTTTTTTTAGTATTGCAACTTTTTTATAAATGTGGGATATATATATATATATATATATATATATAATATTTTTTTTTTGTCAACTATTGAGCCACAACAGGCCGGCCCATTAGCTTAATTCTTACATTCGTAGGGAACGGGACTCGATCCCTAGTGTGATGGTGCCTTGTGCATTAAGGACTTACATTTGGTCACTGTACTAAAGTCACTTCACTGTACATATAATATTTTACAGATCAAATCTTATATTCAGCCGAATATCCAGATTTAATAGTTATCTTAACAACAAATTTCCAGTTGATTCCAAAACATATATAGATCAAAAAGTTAATATCCAAATTGAATAGAGTAGTCAAGTAGAGTACATATACCACAAAACGTTTAAAACACCCAAAGAGCTTTGTCTTCATAATTACTTATCTCTTATGATCGATCCATTTTCTTTCTCATCACAATAATAACGACATCAAATTTGGTAGTTCCAACATTAGGTTAAATTTGGCTAGGCTGTTTCGAGGAAAGCAACATCCACCTTGCAGTTAGGGATTGACGAAGAGTTGTGCTTAGTTAACAAAAAAAAAAAAAAACATTAGGTTAAATTCAAAATTGTGGAACTTCTGACATTATTGATGGGTTTCTTTTTTGGTTAACTATGGGTTATTTTAATATATATGGATAAGTTTTACGTGGACATGAACAGTTGTTATACAGTTGTCCTCTGCTCTATTATATGTGTTGGGAAACACAATGTGACTTATTTATTCATCAAAACTTTGATATTCGGAGAAGAACAAAATTTGACCCTATCGGACCTAAATTTAAATACAAGTATTGTGTGCACTTCTTTCGAGTTGTAATATTATTATTGGACTGATGTTAGAATGCAAGTTGTTATATTATTACATTAGTAAAAAAGAAATAATATCATCAAGATACTAAGATACTGCTGCCGGATCACGTCAAAAATATAATAAAGATACTGCTGCCGGATCCAACTTACACACTAGAATATGATATTATCAGTGTTTGCAAGGGACGGTCAGTTTATTGGCCCAATATGTTTGAATCCACCGAGTGAAATTTGCCAAAACCACTTGCTCTCAAAACAACCAATATTATACATATGATAAGTTTCTTCTATATATTAACAATGATAACATTCGTGAAAGAAAATACACCGGGTAATTTAGTTAAGTTGTTTCCACAAAAACATACGAATGTTCGACACAATTTCAAAAAGTAATATAAAATTCTAAAATTGTGTCCCTAATTAATAAATAAAGAAAATATATTCATATGGGGAATCACACTTGAAGGAAACAAAGTTGTTTTCATAGGTTTTATTGGAGAAGAAGAATCAACAACAATGACTCCAAAGACAAGCTTCCACACATAGTCACATACAACACATAGAGCAAACAGAACAACTGAAACGTACGCAAGAACTACGAAATAATACACCAATGACAATATTCTTTGAAATGTTGCCGTATTACTCTCAGTCTCACTTAATGCCTTTAATGGTGTAAACTTAGTTCTTGTCTAGAAAATGAAAGCGGAGATAGATAAGGAGAAGAGATAAAAAGTACACAGCAAAGGCTAATACACACATCCAGAAGGGGTAAGTCGATCTCATATAGACCGGTAAGCCTATTATGAGGCCAATGATATCACTATAATAAGAGCTTCTACTGAGTAATTCCATGTCAACCCCCTTGTGTATATAATTGCCAATATGATTGAAATTCCCATGAGGTTATTCATTGTAATATCTTTGTAAATCTGTGGAAACCAACAAAAATGCCCTTAAACTTGGGAGTTATCTTAACGTGTTAACCAAGTTAACGAATTGTGAATATATAGTTAAACTAACCTCGGACAAAGTATTGGATGATATTTGTTTCTTGTCTTTGCCACGACAGAAGCGTGTGGATAGAGTGTTCTTTAAGTTTCTAGCCAAAGGGATAATCGCGAACACGATGTAGAAAGAAGGAATTCCAGGTGAGACAGATAAAAGGTTGTGCTTGAAAGAGTACAATTAGGATCCCTGCGATGACTTCAATGGTAGCTCTCAATGTTTCCATAGAGAGCAGTTTTGTGACAAGTGTTTGCTTCGTTCTTTCTAGCTTAAGAACTCCGACCTCCTCCTGCAACACATCGATCATGATCTCAAAACACATTGTCGTTTCAAAACTAGAGAAATATCCAAAATGACATTTCTCTTGAAACTTGAAATGATGTGTGATATATATATATATATATATATATATATATATATATATATATATATATATATTAAACTTACAGTTTGATTCTCTTCTCATTTTGGTCCTCGGCACTATCGAAGTTAAATTTGTATTCTTTGAGAAATTTTGTGATCCCTTCCTCGAATTCATTCTCTTTCAATTGACCGTCCCTGTCTCCATCAAATTCCTCAAGAAAACCTTTGGCGAGCTCATTTAATTATGTCACACTTCATTCTCCCAAAGTTCCACAACTCTATGGTTAAGTCTTTTAGCTCAGATATTTGTATCTTCCCATCATTATTCGTATCAGCTAGTTTTCTCGAACAAACTACCGATATAAGCAGTGATTTACGATGTAAGAAAACTTAAATGAAGTGATTCTTGCTTCAAAAAAAATATATAGAGAATAAAATTCTTAAGACAACCTGTTCAAGCTCTCTTTACTTAATTAGTTCTCCACCTTCTATAAGGTTTTTTGGTGAAAACCTATGTAAGTGCTTATGAACTTCTGACATGAGCTCAAACCTCGTGTGATCTAAGCTCTTGTCTTGGTTCTAAATATTATATTTGTCACGTTCTAAATATTATATTTGGACAGGTTACCATTGGAGGAGTATTATATTTGTCATCATATAATATTTGTCATCATAAAGGATAACACGTTTAAATATTATATTTGTCATCTGCAATCACATTACCAACTCCAAAACGTGTTATCTGAGTAATCTCACTCTTATGTATGTATGTGAGGACTAAAAGATTATATAATTAACTAATTAAGGTCATCATTAAATGCTCGAATTTTGTCCTGACACAACGAAATTAAATAAAAAGAGATTCTAATTCAAATTTCTCCATCCATCGTGAACAGAGAAAAAACACACAAAGGGTCTACTCCTGATATGAGAAGTCTGAAAACTCTACCATGTACCGAAACCAAAACTTGTCCTGACAAAGACAAATACAAATAAACGAAAACAGAAACACAGTTATGGAGTCCTCTCATGGAAGCTTTTTTTTTATTACCAGTGACCTCTTCCTTGACCTCTTCCTCGACCACCTCCACGTCTTCCCCAATTTCGGTTTCCGCCTCTACCAGCACCATACGATGATATTCCCTCAAAGGCCTTGTTCACAAGCTGGCTCTGCATAGCACCACCTGAACCACGTCCCTTCTTTGCTGAAACATTGTTACCACTTCCATTGTTGCTATTAGCAGGCCGCTTTCCTCTGTGAATTATTGGAAAGGTAAAACAAATTACAAACAGATATACAAGACAACAGAAAGTTGGGTCAGAGTAGACGTAGCAACAAACCCGATTGTTGTTTTTGTTGTTGTTGAGGCTAACGGCTTTGTTGCTTCTTTCCAAGAAAGGTTGAGATTAGTGTCTCCGATAAAAGGAGGCACCTTTGCATGCAATGGCTGTTTCACATCAAAAAATTTCCCCAAGTTTAAGTTATATCATAAAATTATATGCTTCCACCAAAACAAAAGAAAAAACAAGGGGAAAGACAGGATGTTGTGATGTTCACCTTTGTCATCGCCAATATGTTATTGCAGGTCCTAAGTCCAGTTGTAGTATTCTGCTTCTTTGTTTTCTGAAAAAAAAAATCACAAAGGTGCATTAGTCCTGAAAGCAAACAACACTGGTTAAAAAGAAGGAAGTTCCAGGTTAATGTACTTACAATGCTAGCCTTTTCTTCATCTGTCTTAGCAGCGGACATGGCTTTGTTGTGCTCAGTCATTCCCTGAGTCAATTTCTTCATTGTTGCCTTGGTCAGATCCTCAACAACGGTCAATCTGCACCAATGGTTGGCAAATCACAAAAACAAAAACTTTAGGATATCATTTAAAACTACCAGGAACTCTTTTACGTCTTCTTTCTTAGCCTAGATTACCAAAAAGATTTCTCTAAACAACGACGATATACTGAAGTTTCAACGTGCAAATTTTGGATGTCATATCAAAGAATAAATAATACCTCTCAGTGAAGTCTTTGTTCAACTCTGAGAAGTCCTCCCCCAATCTGTCTGACGGCTGGCCGGTCACAACCTTGTACCCGCACAAGCTGTTTGTAGCATTTGGAACCTATAGATGTTCAACATAATCAGATAAGTAAAACAAGGAAGAAAGAAAAAGAACGGGATAAATCACAATGGTTACCTTGTGGGCAAGGTGATGAAACGCATACAACAAACACTCCACGTATGTGAAGTTCATTTCCTCTCCAGTCTTTCTGGCAGGCATGTATATCTGTTAACAAAGAGTGTGACAATCTTCATAATATTGCATGTAAAGCATTTACATACAAAAGTGCACTTATACAATATGAGCAAGAATGACCACAAACTAATTCTCAAAAGGAATCATGACACACTGGCACTTAAAAGAGGTACCTTTAAAAGCTGAACGATGGAAGGAAGCAGCTGTCTTGCTTCCTGAGCAGTTGTGTATGGAGAGATATCAGCAAGAGCTTTGAGCAAATCAAGTTTCCTCTCTTCCGGGAGCTAGTTAAGAAAAAAGAACTTGGAGTTATTATGGTGGCAACGAAAGCTCCTTTTTTGGAGTGATACAGATATTGACATGGAAGAAGGCAAAAGAGAAACAAGCACAAATACCTACAAATATGGATTAACTAAAAACGTTACAAGAAACTAGCCTTCATACCATTAGTGCCGTAAACTATTCTTAATTATGCCTAAGAGAGTAGATAACAGATGCCCAAAAGAGCACACACGGATCATATGCTGATATAAACACAAGTATGAAATAAGAAAGCAAAGAAATCCACGATACCTTGTCAAAAACAGGCATGATATGTTGGTTCAAATAGCTAAGAAACCTGCTGCTGGGAGCATCTCTCTGTTCAGAGAGAACGAAGTTAGTAAGATAACCATTCAAGTTTATAGAATAGGACTCTATCCACCTACTAGCAGTACTTATTCCAAGTTCGTACCGCAAAAAAGGGAAGAGCCAGTTGCAGACATGATATCAACCTGTCAATATGGTCTGTGTCTGAAACCTGCGAAAACCAATATTTATAATCAGTAATAACACCATAGTGCAAGGGTATTCACATATAAATTTGGATGTCCAACTTATACTTCGAACTATTATACTCACCATATGGGATACTGGAAAAACTAATATAGAGTATTTTCATGGAAATCAGAGCAGACACAATCAAGTCTGTATAACTCACTACGGTCATACTATCATTTTAACAACTTTGTGTGTTCCTCGCATTCAAATCAGGACCAAAGATTATACTGAAGTTCAAGGGAAAATAACATCACTCAAGAGAAAGAATGCACTCTGCAGCCAGTGGTACATCTTTCTAAGTTTTTTGTCAACAGGATGGAGAATGTACAAAGGATGAATATATACTACTGCCACAGAACATGTCAAACCGAATAGTGATATGCAACTAAAAGAACATCGATACACAGCGGGATAAATAGTAGTATCATTTCAAACGATCAAGAAATGTAGGTTCATCTTCACGATGATGCAACACAACCAACTAACACCAGATTGAACGATGCAATACAACAAACTTACTTCAAATTGTGCATTTAAATCCGCCTGTCCTTCAATTATTTCCACAAGTTCTTGCATTCTTTCTTGAGGAGCTTTGCCACCAAATATACTCAAACTTGTCAGGAAATCCATAAACATTTTAAACTCTCCTCCAGTTACATCTTCTAGGCTCTGCGAAATCCAAATAAAGTCAAGAGTAAATGACAAAGAAGAAAAGGCAGATGGAAGAAACAAAAGGAACTGCATACACACAAGATAACGGTCTTACCTGTTTGATCAAATCTGTTATATGTCTTTCCATCTCCTCTTGAGGTTTTAAGAGTTCCCCTTTAAGAGGAAACACCTACATATAAATTAAGATAAAAAGATCTACAATGAATATAGGCTCTTATGGTATTACAAATCTCTCAAATGATTGTTATTTCTAATATAATAGATATCCATACCACTATCACATTTTCATATTACTTCATCTGTTATTGTTAAGGGAACTTCTTTCAAATCATAAACGATGTCAAGGAGGAGACATGACTAAACATGTACCTTGAAACTGAACCAAGATATGTCTACTTTACTGGTCTAAATCATGTCTATTTGACTGGTCTTAGCAGTACAAGTTGGTCGAAACAATGAGATATGAAGATCAAAAGATTAAGTCATGCAACGCTATTCTGGGAACCTTGCATATAGGAAAAAGCCATTGATAAATTCTTACCTTTTCTCTGATGAAACTCAAGACCTTTTCACGGATTTGATCATCAGTAGTTGGAGTAACCCCAGCATGCGTAAATAAGGCAGTCGAAGATGCTGAAACAAAAGAGACAAATAATTAGCAAAACACAAGAGAATTGCAGAGTCAATAGCGATATCATATTGAAAATCCAAGATAATTTAGCAAACTACAACCCATAGCAAGTAATTTATTTACTGATCATGATCAACTGAATAAATTTTTTTAAGCAGAATCAGTATTTTCATACAGAATAACAGTAACACTACCTTTTGGATCTTGTCGAATCAATGACATCAGAGCCTTATGCACAGAATCACGCTCCACAGGTTCCTCTTCAAAATCATAATACCTCCCAAGTCAGATGAGAAAAGAAAAAAAACGCAAATAGGTATATAGAAGGTGTAGTAACAGAAATCTCAAGAGTTACCAGTATTCAAAAGTTGCACAAGAACATCAACAATCTTAGATATAATCTCTGGTGTATCCTTACAGAACAGCGGGAGCCCGCGAATGGCTTGAACACGCACCTACACACACAAAAAAGAAACACACGTTTAACTCAAACCAAAGGATAGTTTCCACAAGATAACAAAACTAAAACAAATCGTGCATAGAAAAGTATTCATTCTCTGGGAAAGCCACAGAAGTACTAAGCATGTGTTGGTTCAGGATAAATCCCAAGGAGACAAGGTACATACCCCAAGATCTCCATCATCGATACAGTCCATATGAGCATCGAAAGCCTCAGTAGAGAGACTAGGGAAGAACTTGAAGTAGCGTGGAATTAGCTGCGAGGCAAGCTGCTTCGCCTTCATACTAGTCTTCGACATCTTGATAATCCCCTCATAATCCTCAACATTCTGTAAAAACGAGAAACGAAATCAATCTTCCAGACTAACCTAGAGAAGCCTAATTCGAATCAATCTTCCAGACTAACCTAATTTCATAATCCGGGGAATGCTCAATTTCAATTTAAATTCAAAACCCTAGTTGAAAAATTGAGACGAACCTGAGACTTGTCCTTGGAGGCATTGAGGCGCTCACTGAACTCATAGATCTTCTCGATTCGCTGAACTTCTTCCGACTGGTTCTCTGTCATTACGGAGGAAGCTGCTGAAAAGCGAGAAGAAAAAAACTGAAGCAGATGAGTATATATATAAACACATAGTTGAAAAAGCTATACAGATGTAACCACGTCTCTATAAACAGGGAAAAAGGCGGGAGAAAGATGAAGATGAAGAGCGTACATGGTGTGAGGGTTTTGGAAGAAGACTGTAGAAAGCTTTGAGATAGTTTCCGAGAGTTGTTGTTTCACGAGTCCGATGACCTTCTTCCCCTTTAGCTTGTAGAAGACGAGCGAGAGCTTAATTAATATGGGGCCTAATACTTAAAGCGGCGTCGTTTCAAATTTAATAAGACTTGAGAAACGCAACACGAATTTATTGATTCTTTCAAATTCACCCCCGATGTTTTATTTGTACATATAATCCACCTGAAGAAGAACATCATCACTTTTGCGTAAAGGAATCCTTTACTGATATTATTACCTTACAAAAGCAATTCTAATATAAGGAGTGTCTCAAGAACTAAAAAATCAAAGAAGTTTTTTGTTCTTCCTGATTTTGCAAAATCACAGAACAGGCATATCAAGAGCTTGTAGCACATCTTTGAACTCAAAGTCATGAGTATGCTTATTGAAACGTTCGAGAAGCTTGTAACGAGAGTCGTTCAAGTAAAAAGACTGAGCTGTCTCCATGATCCATTTCGCCTCTTCGTCAGTGAGTTTGCTTGTGAAGACAACATCTCCTCGGATAAACACCAAGTCCTTTGTCTCTGAGAGCTCGGTGTAGAAGGTGGTAGTCAGGTAAGGAGCCGCTTGAGTTCCTCTTGCTTTGTAGTCTTCGAGACCAGTGAAAATCATGTGAGGTGCTTGAACTGCCACAATAAAACTGACCATTTATATATAAGATCATAAACCAAAGAGCTCTTCGTTTTCCTACGAAATTAACCCACTCACATAATGGTACGTCTAGCAAAATTCAGCCTCCACATACCAGGAGTAAAAAACTGTTCTTGAGATCAGTAGGTTACTAACTTTTGTTAATCTCACTACTTCAAGCGAACTCCCTGATAAAAGCTACCACAAACCTTGAGCTAACAATGTCATGTAACCAATTCATATAAACTTCTCACTATGATATGGAAAAGAGGACTAAATGGTTACATCTAGCAAGATTCAGCCTCACAAACCGAAACAATAAACAGTTCTTGAGATCAATGGTTTGCTAACTTCTTAATGCTAATCTCACTAACTTAAGTGAACTCCCTGATAAAAGATATCACAAACCTTGGAGCAAACAATGCTATGTAACCACTTTTTCAAATAAATTTGTCACCAAGGAATGAAAGATATATTAGAATGGAGGATTAGAGTTTGAACCTTGAGCAAACATAGTAATGTAACCATTGCCTCTCCACACTGGAATGACAAAGTATCGGCTGCAATTGTAACATCAATTAGAAGAAGATCAAAATCAAGATTTATGTTAACAAGAACAAGGCTAATCATATAGTTATTACCACTCGGATGCTCGTTGTTCCAACAATCGATAAAGCTGAGCTTTCATCGTTATCCCAATATGACCTCGTCCCAAGTGATACTGACAAAAATAAAAAATCAAGTAAGATTCAACGAAATGCAATTGAAAGACACAAAAGGAGTTTGAGAAAGGAGAGGTTTTTATAATAATACATCGTCCCAAATGGAAGTGAGTTCTTCGGGAGATTTAGTCTTGGCTCTCGCCAAATCCATGATTGAATCCAAAGGTTTCGGCTGCAAAGGAGTAAACCCAGATGCGAATTGCGAATTTCTGACTGAACCAAGCGAAGCCCATTTTATGTGATTTCCAGGTAAAGCTTCTGAGAGCTTACTCCCCGCATCTCGTTGCCATGAAGAAGATCGCGAAGTGAAAATTTGTCTATACGAAGAAGATGAAGAGAGCTTAGTATCTTTAGCCAGACTCGAAATAGAACCAAGGATTCTTCTCAATTTCATGCTGTAGAAATGATGAAGATGAATTTCTCAGAGGAATATTGTCGAACACGTTGTATGCAAATAGATCTAATCCACAAAACTTTACAGCAAGTCCATTGTTTGGAATCTCAATTACATTGTTTTAGAACCCTAACGGGAAACGTCGTCGGTTCGTAATTCCGTGGGTTAACTTCGGTTCGACCGGCAGAACCGGTTCCAGTAGTTTCGCTTTTTCTGAACCGGAAATAATGAACCGGTTTAAGTAGTCCAAAACAAAATCAATGGACCCTTCAACTTTGATAAACACCAAGTCAGGTGCGTACTAACATAATGACTTGTCAGATGATATTACATAGCAATTTGATGCAGTAGTGTCAGTATAATCTTATGTAGTAAAATATAATAAGTACGATGTTGCACGATTTTAAAAAATATCTAGTAGCTAGCTTCAATAACAAAAACAAAAAAATGATCCAATCACAATGTTGTTTAGTCAAAGCAAAGCAAGAATCTTTGCCACAATGTTTTTTGCTTTCGTTCGCCCGTGAGTGATTGGAATCTTCTCTCTTAACATGGTCATGTCTGTATATCAATCTCTACTCTCACATTAATAGTTTTTTAAGTATGGATATATATATATGTCTGTCTGATTATCATACAAACGTTTTTAATTTAGTTTTGTTTAAGCACTAGTTGATATTGACAAGAAACACCTAAACCTCAAAACGAAAATTAAATAAAATTAACAAAAATGGATTGAATCCCCAAATTATCTTTGCATTGATCGAGCGATCATCTTCTTCTTCTTTTTTTTTTTCTTCTTTTTTTGTTAAATCAACGATCATCTTGAATGCAAACATGCATCGATACAAACACTAAATTTTGATAGTGAGTTGAGTTAACTTCTCTTATCCTTACCATATACAGGTATTATAGTACAACACATAAAACAATACAAAAACGATCTAATTAATTAAGAGATGTTAGTTAGATCAGAGGTAATCACAGGATCAATAACACCTAATATTAATATTTAATACTATTTATATACTGATATTTATTCCATCTCATTTAACAAATTACAGGATCGCATTACATATATTAATCCTTTTTCAAAAACAAAAACAATTGTGTAACATTCAGTGGAACACATTATCACGCATTCAACTCAAAAGATCGAGAAGGTTATTTTCTTTTTGTCGGCAAATATCTATAAAGTTAATATAAGCCATGATTGTTTCCACATTTTTGAGTGAATTACACAGAAAAAAAAATGAGATCTTATTAACCCATATGTTTTATAAATTTCCCAACGCACTAAGGTGAGTGTCACTCTTTTCTTATCTCACAAAATATTTCTGTATAAAAAAAAAAAAAAAAAATCAACTTGTTTGTCACTTATACGAGATTTGACATAGGTTGTTTCTGTTGTCACTATGCAAACAGTACAAAAAACTGTAAACTATTTATTATAGTTTGTCCAGACTCTCACAGCAGTATCTCACAACCCCACCATGCATGTCCTATCTCTTTTTTTATCCGCAATATTCTTTTTTCTCTTCCTCACATCAACCATTTCAATTTCCCCGGGGAAACCCACAATCTCTCAGCCTCCGGCACTACGACGCCTCCACCACAGAGACCTCTCCGTAGATTACTACTCCAAGAAATGTCCTCAGCTCGAAAATCTCGTCGGTTCCATCACTTCTCAGCGGTTCAAAGAAGTTCCCATCTCAGCTCCAGCCACCATTCGCCTCTTCTTCCACGACTGCTTCGTTGAGGTCAATTTTTGTTACCAAAAACTGAAATCTTGCATACTTTTTCTTTAGGCACGATCGATAGCTTGCATTTTTAGCATTACTAATTAACTAGCACGGTCAAAATTTAAATGCATCATCTCATTGTACCGCAGTAGTAATTGGGAAGTCAAAAACATCAATACGGAACATAATCCCGACAAATGTTTCACGGGTTTGGTTTCTAAGGTAGCGCATTTTAGCAAACAATAGTCAAGATTCGGCGTATTTTTGCAACAAACTCAAAAGTGCTATACTACATGTGCTGTAACTGCTGATTGTTTAACAAATAACAATACACTTCTCATGCATGCCAACTATAATTACTGGCAAAAAAAAAAATTTAGTAATTGAATATATGGACTAATGATGACTGATGATCAACGTAAATTGAAATGGAATTTTTGAAGGGATGTGATGGGTCGATATTGATAGAAACAAAGAAAGGAAGCAAGAAATTAGCAGAAAGAGACGCTTATGAGAATAAGGAATTGAGAGAAGAAGGATTTGAGAGTATCAACAAGGCAAAGGCATTAGTTGAGTCTCATTGCCCTTCTCTCGTCTCTTGTTCTGATATCCTCGCCATCGCCGCTCGAGATTTCATCCACCTGGTATAAAGTCCAACTTTAATTACTCCTACTACAATTATATTTTTGAGTGTTCATAAACTTTTGCACTAAAGAGATTTTTATAGTCCTAGAAGAATCAGTTCAAATGTATCTCAAATTTCAACCAAACCGGAAGGCTATAATTACAATGATGTATTTCGTGTCCACTGTCCAAATCGGTTTAGACTAAATTATCAACAACCGAGTTTTAAAACATAATTAAGTGGAATAAACCAAAGCGTATTGTGTCCACTCCGATCCGATGGTTAATGTATATCGGACGTGTCATTTGACTAATGTTTTGTGTTGGTTCCAAATAGGCAGGTGGACCTTACTATCAAGTGAAAAAAGGAAGATGGGACGGCAAAAGATCAACGGCCACGAACGTCCCTCCAAACATACCTCGATCAAACTCAACCGTTGACCAACTCATCAAGCTCTTCGCGTCCAAAGGACTAACCGTAGAGGAACTTGTCGTTCTTTCCGGGTCTCACACCATCGGCTTTGCCCATTGTAAAAATTTCGTTGGTCGTCTCTACAACTTCAAAGGCACAAAAGGACCAGACCCCACGCTAGACCCGAGGTTACTCAAGGAGCTCCGTATGTCGTGCCCTTTTTATGGAGGAAGCTCCGGCGTCGTCCTCCCGCTCGACGCTACAACTCCGTTTGTGTTTGACAATGGATATTTCACAGGACTAGGAAGTAAGATGGCGCTTCTCGAGTCGGATCAAGCCATTTTCCTTGACCCGAGGACGAAGCCCATTGCACTTGAGATGGCTAAAGATAAGCAGAGGTTTCTCAAGGCGTTTGGAGAAGCTATGGATAAAATGGGTTCCATTGGTGTGAAGAGAGGGAAGAAACATGGGGAAATACGAACAGATTGTCGAGTCTTTTTATAGATTTTATATTTAAATTTATTGTTTTGTGTGAGGGTTTTTGTCTTGATCTTGATGTGTTTTGTCCTGTGTATTTTCTTGATTGTTTTGTTCATAGAATAAGGGTTTTCTTCTAGAAAGCATCGCTGAACATATTGAGAGATGCCTTATTTAAAAAAAAATATGATTTAGGCTCTTACTGCATATATATGTTATTGGTGGTAATATTACATGAGAAGGTTCTCAATCCTTTTCAATAGAATCAACAAATAAACAAGCAATGATATAAATGTGTTACTCTTATATCAGATTTTTTGTTGCAAATTTTGCAATCACAATAAGAAGACGATTAGATTATAATTTCAAAACCCCTCAAAAACACTTTACAACTTTATCGTCATATATCCTGTTTGTAATTTTCACATCTCTCAGTAAAATGTCAGTCGTTTCTTTTTTTATTTCTTCTGGACTTCCAAGAATGTAATATACATTGCAAGTGTGTATCAAGTCAAGTTCTTCACATCGAAAGAGCCGCATAGAGAAGCTGGTTCCAAGTATCCGGTAAGCCAGGAAGGCACCAATGACTGCAGTCAGTTCCTCCATCGCCTCCATATGTAGATGGATGAGCATCTTTTCTCAATTGAGACAGAGTTGTAATGTCGAGTAAGTAAACGGGCGTTCTCATCGAGCTCAACACTCGAGACACAATGCTTGCTGCTGGAAGTGAACCACCTGGGTATGTTGATCCGGTCAGCGGTTGCATCTGCCCGTTGCAAGTCTTCCTTGGCTCGTTCCATTCCCTTCCCCTATTAATCACTCAAAAAAAATATTATACGTAAAAAACCGAGTTTTCAACCTCATATATGTATGTTCGTGTGGTGGACTTACATGTAGTGAGTGGGAGAAATGCCTTGAAAGAAAACTCGGGTTTGTGAAATATCAACATTTTGATCAACCCATTGACCCCAAGTTGTGAGTCCTTTGTTGAAAGCATCAAGACGGTCCATGTCTCTCGTCAATGAAGACCCATCTCTTATAAAATCCCATCTGTAAAAACAAAACCAATAGAAGAATAAAAGAATAGTTTGATTAACTAAGTACGTATGATCTTAATCCCAAATTAAACTTTGTATAGATATATGGTGATAGCTATACATAAGTGTAAGAATATGGTACGAACCCCTGGGACTGTACTCCTTTGTGAGTCCACCAGTGCCAAGAATTGAAGACGAGGAGGTCCATGTTTTTCCAAGCATCAGCACCATCTTCGATGGCTCCAAGGTTAAGCACACGCCCTACACTTTCTTTGGAGATGTCCACTAGGTATGGTGTTCGGTATAGGTATAATGTGAAGTCATATTCCTGTTTTTTAGTACCAAATAAAAAGAATTGAGAAATTTTTATATAATCTTAATTATATAGGAAAAAATTGTCTCAAAATTATATAGCTAGTTTGTTTTCACATCTTTTCCTGGTTCATATTATTCTATTAAAGTACTAATAATAAATAAATTATTAATCTAGACTATGCAAATATAGTGATTTAATTATCTCAGAAGACCCGAATAACAGAGGTAACTTCTTTTAAGAAAGTTACAAAATAATGGGTCGAGCCGGGTTTTCAAGATAACATGTTCTGTAGTGTAGAGTGTACTTTAGACGATGCCAAAGAATACACAAAACAAGTTGGCATTGTTTATTGGTTATCATGAGCTGTCAGGTCTCCTACTTCCTTTTCCTGCTATGTTCTCTTCTTTTTGTTTCTTTCCTATGTATCTATTGTTATATATTGATTTATGATCATTCATTTATTTATTAAGGAAGAAACAAACAATGAGAAAAAAATAAATAATAAACAAATAAATAAAAAAATAAACAAGGAGAAGAGAGAAATTGCCAAAAACCCAAGTCAAAGTTTGAAACAAAGGCAAAAATGATGTACGGTGGAGGAAAAAACATATATTGGAGGTCAAATCTTTTCCATATCGGCTGATATTGACACTTTGGTTTCATGGGTTGATATACTTTGTTTTTTCTTTATGGTTAATATTCTATTATCTTGAAATTGCAGATTTTTTTTCTTTCTCAAAGTAACTTTTTCTAAAGAATTGATTGATAAATAAGCACTTTAACAAAAAAAAAAGAAAGATGATTGATAACAAGCTGAGCAGTTTTAGTAGGAAAAAGAGAGTTGTCAAATTAGCAATGTATATAAAAAGTTTGCAAAAATAGTAAGGTTTGATATTATTTGTCTGCACCTATTTACCATTTGAAATTAATTAGAACTGCTTGATACTATAATAATATCAGTGTATAGTGCTTCTAATAATAGGTTGATAAAGAAAACATAAATTTTTGAAGAACTTCAAAATATATATTTTTATAAATATTGAATATTCAAATCACTTTTTTTTGAAAATTTTCATTCTTTTTATATGTTGTAAAAAAAAACTTTATATATCTCTCTTTGAATAAGATAAAAATAATTGTTTGTTTCTGAAGATAAAGAGTGATGTATCAATTCTTTTTACACTTAAAAAAAAGAGGCTATGATCAGGCAGACAAAATCATAATACCTTGGATGTGAAGCATTTTCACAAAACAACTTTACATTGAAAATCAAAAGCAAAATTCGACAAGGCGTCCTTTTAGAATAGCCCGTGACCAACTCGATTCAACAAAATGACAAGTCGTCCTCGTGATGGTGAATTATTAGATTTTGTTGTTATCTAAAGACGCATGTTAAATTATAATAAGGGAAAAAAAATGAAAGAGGAGGGAGAAGAGAGAGACACAGACCTGGAAAGTGAGAGACGAGAGTGGGGTACGCTTGAGAAAAGTGGTCTTCGTGTCTGGAACCGACGAATATATCATACATGCTAATGATTCCCACATGTTTAGACTCAGTGAGTCACCCACGAACATCACTCGCTTCCCTCTCCATCTCCTTAGAAACGCTGCCCCATCAAACCTTCATTTTATACATTTTACATACATACATAACCATCATTAGTTAGAATCATCTTCATGTTAAAATGTACGTATGCTAGACGTTCATGTTACATACCTTGGGACGGTGCATGAATCAGGCTGCCAAGAGTACTTGAGGAACTGTTTGTCTGGTCGACCGAACTTAAGACAGTCGAACTCGCCGTCGATGAAAGGACACGTGGAATAATTGTAGAAAGGGTAAGAAGGATCGAAAACCCATTTTCCTTGGAACAAGTTACAACCACTTGTCTGCTTCCTTCCTTTCATCACCTCTTTTCCTCCTCCTCCCACGGCAGCGGCAGTCAACGCCGTTCTGTTCCGTTGACTCACATTCGGTTTCTTGTTGGAAGCCATGGTCTGGTCGGCTTCGGACAAGATTGTGAGTATGAGAAGTGGAAGAAGAAGGAAAAGAGAGATGAGTTTGAAACCCATCTTGCAAAGAGGAAAATGTGGGTTCTTTTTTTTTTTTTTTTTTTTTTTTTGAATATAGACTATCTGATGGATTCGAGTTTATATATATACACACGTACATACTTATACGTGTATGTATTTGTACATTGATAAAGTAGTGTGAAGAGATTCTTGGGTGAGATACTCTTGGCCTTATATGGATTTTTTTTTTTATAACTAATAATAATCTATCAATATAAATTAATGGTATATTCAATCTAATATTCCAAGTGATTTGAATTTTCATAAAATTTTATTTGATGATTTTAGGAAAGTTGATATGATTTATTGTAAAAAATTTTCAAATTCCATTTAAAACCATTAGATTTAAATTTCTGTATTTTTAACTAGAAGATCCTCTCAAATACTCTAAAATCCTCTCTTTGATAATAATGAATTTTAATAAACATTTTTAAAAATCCATGATTAAATAATATATTATTTGTAAATTTTACACAAATCACTTAAAATGTCAAATTGAATGCATCCTCTTAATAATTAAAATTACGAATATTTAGGCTGTACACCCGTAAATTTAGCTACTCATTGGTGAGCCAAATTTAAACCAGTTGTGTATTGTGTCTGCTAGAATTTGTCCACGAATGATTTTCCTACCATATATATTCAGTCAATATCATGATTTATACTTAGATAAGTATATATAGTTGTTCTTTACATGGTTCATATAACACTGATTGGTTTGTGGCTTTTATGGTACTATTAGATCGGGCTTTTTGTGCGTTGACAATGGGAAACAAGACGGGATTATTTCGGTTTACGTACCCTTGCAAATTGTTTTCCATTGTTTCCCCCAAAAAAAGAAAAAAAATGTTGAAATTATTTGGGTCAAAGATTCATAAAAAATGTTTTATATCTTCAATCTTCATACGTAGGGATGTCAATCGGGCTGGCGCAGCCTGGCCTGACCCGAAACCCGTAAAGTCCGCATATATTCTATATATCCTATATATGTGTACATGCATGACGTTTAAATTCTTAAACGGAATTACAACGAGAAAACGCGCATTCTGTTGAGAGGTGTTCCACTTAAGTGATTTTGGTCAAAATGGAGGGGTTTCTTATCATTAAAAGATAAACAAAAATGCAGGACTGCAGGCAGTAAACACACACATGTAACGATGAAACGTAGTAAGAAAAAACTCATTGCTAAAACAGTTTGTGACATAATTATTCCATGTATGACTAGAGTTGATCATGAACCAAATGAGTGTCTAACGAACGAAAACTCAAGAAGATGTAAAAGTCAAAATGTAATTTCAGCTTGAAGACTTTTTCGTAGAGAGGTGAGCGTGTGAGATCTACTCACGGCTCTCTCCTCTCTCCTTCTTTCTCTTCTTCTGATCACGACTCCGTGCACCGAGTGAAGGGTTCCTCCGGCGATTCCGGCGTTGAAGAGGAACTACTGGTCCATGACGCTTCATCCGCAGTCCATTGCACCTACCGGCGAGGTCATCAGATCGAAATCATGGGAGTTTGTGGCGAGGAGAAGCTTCCGCATGACAGTTATGGTAAGAGCTCTACCGGCGGCGTGGCTATGCGGTTAGAAGAAGGAAGTTCTCGGTGAGGAATGAGAAAGATACGGCGGTTAGATCTGAACGGCTGGAGACGCAGGAGGTTTTGTCACAGCTGGTGGTTTGACGAGGGAGGTCTACCACCGGAAAGGCAAGGCTAAGCCACCGTCGATGGCTTTTTAGATCTACTCCCTACTGCTCTATCTCTATCAGACTGAACTATGGCTTCCGGATTGATAGATCGGTCTCTTCTTCCTTCTCTTCACAACTCTACGGTGGCGGGATGGTGAGAGCAAGATTATTGCACATACTCGACCAAGGGTGAGAACAAAAAATAAAATAAAAAATTGACAAAAAGGTGGAGAGAGAAGAAAATAGTGTCTCTGCCCAGATACATATAGACACTGAATCTGCCACATGTTTTCATATGATTGGTTGTATAAATTAAAAAATAATAAAATAATTTAATTCAATTAAAATATTATTAATTATTTTTCTTGACACCCAAGTGGAGGTATGTGCAATAAGTATGCTCTGATAGTCATGTGTCACCTTCTCCGTTTGACTCCCGTCTTCCTGGCTTGCCGGTGGTCCTGGTCCGGTGAGTATCCACAGCTTCGTGGGAAGACGGCTGCGATAGGGTTCTCCATTGCAGATTAGGGTTCTGGTTTATACTGGTTAGCTACCGGTTTAGATTGATTTATACCCGGGTCAATTTTGGTTTTGGTTATCTGGTTTGGTTTGATGTAATTGGACTGGGTCCTAAAGGGATAATTGTATGGATATATTCCGAAAATAGCCCATTGGGCATATATGTTTATAAATTGAAAGCCTTTTAACAAAAAAATTTCAGCTTGAAGAGTTCGAATGCATAAGGAATTAAATTTCACATACAAATCATGCAGTTTACTTGTGGATCTTTTCTGCTTGTGATGGTCACAACAACTAATTATATAACAAAAATAGTAACTTCAAAACAAATCGAAGAAATATATTCGAAAACACATTATATCTTATACTCCTTCTGTTTCATAATATAAGATGTTTTAGAGGTTTTTCTTTGTTTCATAATATATGATGTTTTCAACTTTCTAGGTAACTTTTAGATTATTTTTATATTTTTTTATTATTTATTTTATGCAGTCATTAAACTTTTTCAAAGTGGTTATTTCTTAATTTGCGTGTTTTCACCCAAAACATCTTATATTTTGAAATTGAGGGAATATTTAAAAGACTGAAAAAGATCTGAAAATGCAAAGAAAATAAAATTGAACTTTCTTGGGAATATGCAGCTTATGTGACCTGTAACGTCAACAATCGAGCTGTTAACCGCCTACCAAATGATAGAGATCATGATAAAGAAGGAAAATAAGAACTTAGTTGGGTATATATTAGTAGTGATTATTGCCACACTTTGATGTCACACTAATTCTGGCAATGGCTATATTGAAAGCAAAAAAAGTATCCTTCAAGTCATCCACATTATCATTTTAGGTGTGTTTTCGTGGGGCTCCCGTGAATGAATCAATGGTGTTAGTGGGACATTCTGTTGCTATACTTGTCACAAGGGACATCTTAAATCATTTCCAATCAATTTTCACATGCTTCTACGCCATTTGTTCATTTCTATTTTTTAAACCAAGTGTGTATATAATTTTCAAGAAAAAAAAATTGTTTATAACATATGATCACAGACAGCACTATAGACAGGTAACCTTGGCTATATAAGCCAATTCATCGTGTTTTGTTGATTAGTGTTTTTAAAATAGTGAGAAATTTAGGAATATTTTCACAGGGGTATACTCACATGTAAGGATAGAGAAATATGTCACATGTAAGGGTGGAGTACTATATCACATTTTTGATTTTTACATTAAAAATTATTCGTATGTATCAGACGAAAATAAATATAATTATTTTCTTATTTTTTGGACCAAAATGAATTATAATGATTAGATTATGAAACTTTAACGAATTAAAGCAATAAAACACACATTATCAAAAATGTAACTAAACTAGATATTCACCCGCGGTACACCGCGGAGATATATTGTCGTTTAAAAACTAAACAAAAAATCTTTATTGATTATATTACATATATATATATGTAAATAATATTTTTTGTATTTGTTGAATTAACTATAATTATGTAGTGTATAATTTCGATTTACTATATGGTGTGGTTTATTATATATATCCTTAATGTTCATTAAATTTTATTTAGTCAACAAATAAACTATTTTTTAATTTTTCTATTTCATTTACAGTGTAAAGATAATAGTATTACATAATATATTATAAATTTAAAATATATGACTATAATATAATTTGAATTTGTATTATTTGTTGTTTTATTCCTATATTATGTAAGATTTTTGTATTTAGAGTTGTGCAAGTCGATTAATTGATTCTTATTATGTAACACATCAATTGATTCTTATTAGTATTGTTTGAAAATTTTAATATTAGTAATATATTAGCTTCTAAAAACAATTCAATGGAAAAAAAGAAAAAAATATTGGGCTCGTTCGGGCCCAAAAATATTGGTCTGATGTCTTAATTGCAAGATGTATAAATGAAAAGGGCTTGGATCATGATCTGTTAATAATATATAATTTTCAAACTCAATCCGATTTTTAGTTTTAAAAATTAATTCAATGGCAGTTTTGTAAATAAGTGGCAAGTTTAGGATTTATTTCATAATTGTACTTGAAAAATGTATGTATAGATGTTGATTTATAATAGTGAAAATATGAATCATATGATTTGCCAAAAAAAGGTATATATATATATATATTAAACAAAATTAGACGAATTATAACATTTGGACTGATTTTATACTAAATATGTTGGTTTGTAATTTTTTGTGTAACTTTCCTGCATGTGAAATCGGTCAAAATTAATTTGTAACTGATTTTAATCAAATTAAATATATGTTGGTCATTGTTATTGTTATATAGTATTATACTGACAAAATTATTATTTCTTTTTAATTAATTATTAACATTCCCATCCAAGAATGATAGGAAGATGAAATTCTAATACATATATAATGTCCTCTTTCCTTCGAATAAAATACATGTCTTACAAGTTACATTAACGCCATGCAAGAAGACGTAAGCAGAACAATACAAATTTTAACATTTAACAAACAATACAAATATGTGGCACAAAATTAAGATGCGATGTGGACTCAAACCGCACCTCAACCAAAATTTAATAATCAGGGAACTATATAATATACCCCTTTGTTATACTTTCCATTTGAATTGTAGCCGATGTATAAAATATATAAAACAAAATTCACTTACGCAACCGGGTAAAAAGCATACTGTGCCTTTTTCTCCCCAAGTTTCACCCCAAGAGTTCTTAGCCAGCCAGTACTTAGTTCCGTCCTCGCTTGTTCCATACCCAACAAAGGTAACCGCGTGATTCGAGCTAGTCTCACAAGGCCCGTCGTATATTCCTCCAGAGTAATGCATGAACCCATCCCCATTCGCGTCCATCGAAACAGAGACTGGTTGCCTCGATACGGCCTCGAGTAAGGCCTGCTCGTTGTTGCTAGGAACTGATTGGAATCCGCTGATCGTTGCAGCGGGTCTTGCATTGGACTGACAACTCCCATCTGATCCTTGATAAGAGTAGTCGTTCTCCGCAGCGATGCCTCGGTTTTGGATTATATAGTTGAAAGCGTCCGACATTATCCCACCGTCGCAGCCTCGGTCAAACTCTCTGTCGCAGTCTAGAAGCTGTTGTTCGGACAGAGATACAAGGTTCCCGCCGGCGATCTTAGTCACACCTTCCACTGCTGCTACAGCCGAAAACGCCCAGCAACATCCTGTACATATGTACAGTTGATAAGTTGGATGCTCTCATAAGATAAATTATACAAGACAACATAAAATTCAGCAATAAACCCTAGTTACTAATTTACTATAATCCTACAACTAACTTGGAAATCAAGTTTTCTTCTTTGGATTGCACTTGTTTCTAGATATTATACATGTTAATTAAATTATTATGCTTACTCAAAAGAAACAAAAAGCAAACATTTTAACCATATTTTGAAAATTCTTAAACTAAAAAAAGTAAATTAACTTGATAAGAAAAAAATCTTACGTTTGCATTTTGCACTTTATGTTTAAAATTTCCAAATGATGTTTGATAAAGTATAAAGTTTTCAAAACTCAACAGAAAATATCTGATTACGTAAATATGCAAATGCAAATATATCGTTTGAAACAATCAGACGTAAGTAGATATGTTAGTATAGTGTGATAGATAACAGTTGGTAGTGTATTAGTCTGGAAAAAATGCATTACCGCATTGGCCTTGGTATTTGACAGGAGTGACAGCTCCTTCAGCTCTCCAGTCCTTGCTCTCGACTACCATGTCACTGACGTTCCAAGACCTAGACGACATGGTTTTGTCGACTACCCTGGATGGGGAAACTTCAGTTAGGTCATTTAGTCCGGTATGTATAGCTAGAAACTCTTCGTTGGTCCAATCCGCGAATTCATTGACACCAAGCTTGTAGCTTTTGTTCCCTTTTTTGTTGAAGTCGTCAATGAACTTCACGTTCTTCTTAAACACATCGCGTCTCATCTGTTTCTCGAGGTCATCACGGTATACACGAGCAAATCGAGCCATCCATCGTTCATGTTTATCAACCAACGACGTAGCTTGAAAGGTGACAGTACGAGACGTAGCTTGAGAGATTCTGAAACTCGTGAAAAGAATGGTCAAAACAGTGACCAAGAACATGATCATTGATGCCATTTTGGTTTTGGGGAATAGAGGAAAGAATTGTTTTTATTTCGGGCTTATGATTAATGGTGTTGTAGTGTGGTGATGAAGTGAGGATAGAAGGAGGCGTATTTATAGATTTAGGATTGAACAATGAGATCCAATCGTATTAAAGCAAATGCAAGTTGACTTGAATCCATTTGGGGTGATGTTAATACTTTGCATTACTTGCGCCGTGATATTTGGAAGAAAAAGCTTCCCTATATGTATATAATATTTGTTAACTTCCTTATTTGTATTTTGGGTTCATTTGTGGATTTATTTCTATAAATCAGAAGTGGAAACCTCTTGCTCAAGTGGTTAAACAAAAAAACTGATAATGACGACGGAAACCTTTCCCTCCGCTTTTTAGTTTCTAGATGAAGACGGAATCTTCTTTCACCCACTTGGAGTCCTCCCTTTTGCTTGTGCTCTGAGCAAGTTCCACAATATAATGGATTTTGTTTTCCAATTAAAAAATAGAAAACTATAGATAAATAGAAACAATGACATATGTATATATCTTAAAATTAAAATAGATAAGATACTTTCCATTATTGATAGTATTTCTTCTTTTATTACCAAACTATAGATTTCTTCCATGCATGGCTCTTCGCCTCTTCCGAACCAAAGCCAAAAGAGCTAAAGAAAATTACAAACGATTTTGTCATACTATCGGGACACGAATTAATGATCTTTTCCAAGAAACAAAATTTCAACAAATAAGCTATTTACCCCATACATTTTGTAGTTTACCTTCTTTTTTTTTTGTTATCATTCCATGTCGATTTTACGTACACCTTATATGACTTCCCTTTTGTTTTTTTTTAACATCGTCGTAGTCTATAATTTCGTGTCTAAGATAGAATAGTTTATGTTAAAGGATGAGAGTAGTACACTTTTTTTTTTCTTTTGGCGTGTACTTTACATATTTTTGTAATAAATTCTGTTAGGAAGTTGTTTTGTTTGTCATATCCGCAACGAAGGAGCAATGGAGCATGGGCTCAAATGGATGTCTCTCTACTTGACTTATACGAGTGACGTATATATGACCAAAAAATATATTACATAAAAGCTATCAACGAAATATTGAATATAAGAATAAAATGTGATCACTTAAGAAGTTTTTAATAATTATAATAATGTAAGTAACTGCCATTATCTTTTTCAACTAGAGAAATTTTATATTGAATTATAAAGAGTTCAATACATATACATTATCTCAAAAGATCATAAGGCTTGAAATTTTATCTAATACAATAGCCAACTTATAAACTCAAGGATTACCTTCTAGTAAACATTACCATTGTGTCATTTTATCTAACAGAACAACCCAACTTTTATTGATGTTGAATTAAAATATCACCAAGATCTTGACGAAATATTTGTGCAGGACTTTTCAATGGATTTTTTTTTTGGGTGAAATACTATATAGATAAGTCTAAGGTGTGACTTTACTACTCTTGCATTGTGTGTTTTTTCGGATTCTATTCTAAGAAATCAGATCAGGGGAACATATCATCAGTCCGCTTCAAAGAAAGGATTATAGTTTCAAAAACTAAAATGCAAACGTTACAAAAAACATTAAAGAGCAAAGTCAAACCACCACTAAAGCTCAAAATGTCACCAACTCTGAGGATGCATATTCTTTGTAAATCACATTAGCTACGTCGGCCACAAGTTCGATCCTTTGCAAACAAAGCTCCATATCCATTGCCTTGATCTTCTTCCACTTTTCCTCGAGCCCTCTCTTCTTTGGTCCATCGTCAACTTTATCCCACGCCGCAATCACAGTGGATTCATCTAACCCCAAAGATGCCTTGTAAAAAGATGCTATCTCTTTACCGAAGGATTCACATGTGCTTACAACATTTACGTCGCAATCCAAATTGATATCCTTGAGCTTTCCTCCAAGCTTCTTCCTTGGTTTGCAAGCAAGGACACTTTTTCCCTCTCCAAGGCACTTTATCAGATTCTTTCTGGACGTTTTCTTCAATCTTCGCAGATGCAAATTCAAGATTGGCTTGAAGCAAATCCAGTTGATCCCTTTGGCTAAATAACCATGGAAACATTTTCTGCTCGCGCCTTTCACATTCATATGATCAGTCGTCATCTCTTCTGAAACATTTTGTACAAGTACTGTCAGTCTCAGCAACAGTAACAAACTCAACAATATGCAGTTGTTAGTCTCATATAAATTAGACACACATAAACAAAGGGTACACGGAGTTTAACCAGAAAAAAAAGGGTACACGGAGGAGCTCTACAAACCTGGTTTCTTATCTGAAGCTTAAGGGTGTTTATGAGTTTAACTCCAGATGTATCAGATATATATATATATATATATATGGTGGAGTCGAAAAGGTATGTTAGAGTTTAACTCCATTCTTAGAAGACTTCTCCGTCGATCCATGTTCCCACTAGTGTAATTAATTTGAAGTGGTAATTCAATGTACCAAGAGTCCAAGATGCTCTCGTGAATTACAAAAGAAGTTAATTGCGATTAATATTTTTCGAAAGAGAACTGTATTAATAATTAGTACAGTTATTGTAACAAGAAAACCAATACTTAGTGCAGTTAATTATTAATACTTATATTAGTTAATGTAAAACAATGTTGGTAAACCATTCTTTATGGAACAAGAAAAAAATCCTATAAAATTTAATCTATAATTCCGGTTATGATTCTATTGCTATTCTAACAACACTCTGTTTTCGGTATTTGTTCCAACAAACAACATATGATCCAATCTGAGAGAGAAAGAGAGGCCTTTATCTTTGCTTAGCTAAAGAATATGATCACTGTCCATTCATAACCTTTTATATCAAGTCACAAAAGGATCAAATTAAACAGTACCAACAACTTCATAGTTTCAATTCCGTAGATGAAGAAACTAGCTCTGACCTAAAGAATAATTATTTACACCACCAAACTGGCTAGGGTGTTTATCAGAGAGCTCGGGCTAAACAAGACACCGTGCTTCGGGTCAACAACACTCTCCACAACTCTCTGCAACAGAGAGGAAGCAACACTGAGTGTTTGTTTGTTGTGCACATAAACTTGGAAAGAAATTAAGGAGAGAGATACTAACAACATCGTTGATCCCCTGTTCAGACAATTGTTTGAGATCCACCACTATTTCTCCATCTTTCGGGACCAAAAGTGTGTTGATGTAATATCCAGGCTGTACACAAAAATAATTTTCTTGGATCTCTCTATACGTCTCATAAAGAAGACATCAAGAGAGTGTGAAATGAGAAGAACCACTCACGGGATTCTTGAGCCGGATATTAGGATCTCCATAAGTCCTGTTTAGAGCGTCAGCAATAGCAGTCACAAAGCAGGAAGCAGTGAAGCCGCTTGTTTCTCGGTCTTGGCTACCATTCAACAAAAGTACCTGTGACCAAGAGAAAACATCAGATTGAAGTTTCCACCAGTAGTTTTCTTGATTAGCTTTGGCGTACCTTGCGACATGACCTGGAAGAGATAATCTCTCCAACACCAAGCAGAACCTGAAGAATAGAAGATAAGTCAAGTCTATAACAGTAATCACTAATTTATAATTCCGCCATCTTTACAGGTTCTTACCAGTGATGGACAAATGGAAGTGAATAAGGATCCCATAGCGTAAACGATACAGTCCACGCTTCTCAACTGCTCCAACACAGTTGGGTTAACTGGTGGGAAGACCTATTTAATGGACATAACACCATACATTTGCAATGTCAAATCTACCAGAGAAAAACAATGAAATGAAGCAGAGACCTAAAAAGATAGAGCTTCTTTCAGGGAACCAGAATCAGTAGAGATAACATTTTTTTTTTAGAGTAGTTAACCTCATGAAGCAGATTATTGCCTTCACTTGACATGTAAAACACTCTCTTTATCTTCGATGGAAGAGCTGAAGTCGAACAATGTCTCTACTAGAAATATAGAAAGACAATGTAAGAAACAGTATTCGTGATCATCATACAAGTTCAATGTAATATGTCAAAAGAACACCTTGTCAACAGTCTGCAGAGTCCCATGGGTCGGGTGAGAGATTTCATTCTGTCCTCGTATTATAGTCCCATCCTACAAATTCATGTGAAAACAGTAAGCTTGCAATCAAATTTGCCACCTGACTTTTGCAAAGTGATGCTTTAAGTTGCGATACTGACACTCAATATACCATTAATTGCCATGTTTGGGATTCTAGAAACTAACTGCTGGAACTCAAATAGAGATCAAGCTTCATACCTGTAATTCACATCCTAGTGTAAGCCTATCATTGGTTGATATCACTGGGAGGACCAAACTGTTACAAGGAATCTCTGAAACGCGTGAAAACAGAAAAATCGCAGCATCTAAAGACTGGAAAAATATCCTTGCTCCAGCAAAGAAGAAGTTCCCAATGCTACAAGAAGGATACAATTAAAAGTAAGTTACTAAACAGGAGAACAAAATTATAAACACTTGAAGCTGAGAAAATGATCTTCAATACCTTCCATTACTGAAGCAAAATCTCTCATTAGGTCGTCTAAGTATCTGTGTCGTAATTAACATGTCAAGTAAGAAAATGACAGAATATAAAGGTGAAGAAAAAATCTAAAGAATCAAGAAGTTGGAAATGATCAAACATGAAACCAAGAAAGTATCAGTTAACACTACCTCATTCTGAAAGTATATTAAGAAAGCGCGGATTGTTTCACTGTAGGGTCTTGATACACCATCCCACAGAGGATGATCACCTTCCACAATATCATACCTGTCAAAGTTCCAACTCAGCCAACTTTATACTACACAATACCCTCCACCATTGCATTGACTAAGAGCCTAGCCAATTAAATGAGAAAATAAGGAAGATGAAGGCTAGCTACAAAGGAAATAGGCCTGAACAACGAAAGTTTCATTCACACGACATTTTTGGAGTCTGCAGGACTTCTGTGGGTACAATTCTATAAAATGTATAATGGGAAGAGATGCTTGATTGTAACACGAGCTTAGAGCCAAGACCTGAAAATTGTAAGTTGAAAGAGTAGGGCTACACCTATGTGCATAAAGAAAGAAGAATGGTTGGATAAATTACCAATCTTTCTTGGCCTTATGTGCATCAATAGGTAAACGATGGCCAAGCAACCGTCTAACAGCAAGTGCCTCTGAAGTACTTTCATCAGACAGCCTTAAACACCTCGAACGTATGTCACCAACCGCTGGTCCGCCTACAACAATGCAGATACATAATAACATCCTTAAAAGATGAGTTTCTGGGTCTTGTGCCATAGAACTTACCGAGAACACGAACAATCTCAGCTGTACTTCCTCCATCATCAGAGACAGGAAGAACATGAGCCACTCGGGTTGTTATCTTCTTCAACTCTTCCACCACACCGTTAAATCCAGTTCCACCTTCATCCCAACCAAAAAAAAGAAAAGAGTAACTTAACCAATTCAAATGTATTACCAAATGTAAGGCACTTAGCTTTGCACTTTACAACAAACAGAATTAAAAACTACTTGGCATCAGATAACCAAATTCACAGTAATTGGTCAAGATCTAAACCCAAATTGACGATCTTTACAATAAAAAATCGCAACTTTAGGGAGACCCACAAAGTAAAGAAAGTGGAACCTGAGAAGACGAGGAGAGAAGGCGACTCCACGGTGGAGGAGGAGGAGCAGCATTCAGCCGGAACAGAGGCAGCCATGAGAGATGTTGAATTGAAGTGATGGGGTTTGCTGCGGAAGAGAGAAAGAGATTGAACCTTGTAATGGACGAGACCCCCAAAATAGCAAATCTCCGCCATTACCGAACAACTGAAACAGAATCACACATCTCTCTCTCTCTCTCTACCCTTTACGGTTTTTGTCTATTTTTCAAAGCGTATGATTTGTTGTTTCGCAATTTGGCAGTAACCCAAATCTTTTAAGTACAACAAAACAAAATATTAATATGTATCTACAGAAGTGGTGGTTTAGTTTGGTTTTCTTCCTGGTTCGGTCCAATAAATCAAAACTAGTGTTAAATTAGATTTTAGTTGTATTGTGTTGTTTACATATTTTGTCAAGTGTATGAACTTTAACATTATTAAATCTGCTGAACACAGAAGGACAAGCAAATAAAGATACGAAAAATACACTAAACATTATATAAAGAGCTAATAGAGTAACATAGCCGTCTGAAAAACGAATGAAACACTCCAAAAAATTTATAGAAATATAGTTTTCTACATACACAAAGAGATATCAATGAAGCCGGATGTAAAACGTATAAAACTCAAATTAAATCACACAAAAGTTGCCAAAAAAAAAGAAGAAGATCAGAGTCCTAGACTCCTAGCTAGTCCCTCGTCACGTAAACCCAATCACTTTCTGGGAGAAGGGTCTCGACCTCACTAGATTCCGTATTATTCCCAATCTCCTCCTCTTGCCTCACATCCACGAATCCTTGTAGTAGTAACTTGTCCGATACGTCATCTTCATAGTCATGAACCCCTGATGATTCGTTACTTGAATTGCTCATCATTATATGCTTCCACGATATCTCCTTTACTTCTTCGACGTCTTCAGAGTGACACTCCCCAACCTCCTCATCATGAGATGATTCATCTTCAGATGATTCATCATCTTCTTCTTCTTCGGATGATTCATCTTCAGATGATTCATCATCTTCTTCTTCGGAAGACGTGTCAATATACTTTAACAGCTGATAATCACCTTTCCATTTCAAACTCGAATCCTAATCACAAAGACAATAACCAAATCAGCTATCGGTGAAAATAACTAGCTAGATTCCATAATTCGAGTATGAAAATGTGAAAAGCTGTAGCACAATTAAAATACTTACATTAGCTTCTTCATTGTGATGATGGTAGCAATCAGGAATATAGTTCGTCGCAGAGGCCCCCAAATTAAGCTCCGACATGTCTTCGGACGATTTAGAAGTTGTAGTATCATCTTCATCATCCCATGATTCATCATCTTCTTCGGAAAACGTGTCAAAATCTTCGTTATCTCCATCATCATTATCTGCTTCTTTGGAGGGGTACATGGCACGAATCATCTTAAACATCTCCTCATGGTCATGGTTCCGCGACAAACTCGATTCCTAATCATAAAGATTCAGTCAGATAGAGACAATAAACAAACTAGCAAATGATTTATACAAAACGGTGATTTACTATTCTAATGAGCGTGGATATGAATATGAGAAAAAAACTGCTTTAAACTTACATTATCTTCTTCTGAAAGTGTAGATTCGACTTCGTCTTCTTCTTCCTCTTTTTCACCATCACCAGCAACATTTTGTACTTGAATGAAACTCTCTGAAATTTTCAAAGCTGCCAAGGAAATCAATATGATACTTGTTAGTCAAGAAACCATAAAAGTACTCATGTTGTAGCTCTACTTTAATTGGAACTTACAATAAGACTATGTAGTATTTATACTATATAATACTTACCACGCATAGCCCTATGTTGGCTCGGCTTATCTTCGACCTCAGCAAGGCACATAGACCAGCAGTGTTGAACCGGTACTCTTTCATTGACCTCAGCAAGGCACATAGACCAGCAGTGTTGAACCGGTACTCTTTCATTGACCTCAGCGACAGGATCTTGAGAGGAATATTCTTCACCAGATTCACCACTTTTTGGCTGTCCGGTCAAGTCTTGGATAGGCTGGTCGTCAACTCTGGTCAACTCTGTCCAGAGTTCAATACCCTGCAAATATATAGAAAACAAAAACCGAATCGAATTAAACTTTTGACAATCCTCAAACTATTTTTGGACAGATCTAAGTATCTAACCATCATCAATTATGAATTGTAATTCTGGTTTCTTTAATGGATTAGACCGTGATTGTGTTTCATACAATATACGATGGGGATAAGCTAGATAACTCGGACTATGTTGATTCCATGTAAACGAATATGAAAAGGCAAGAAAAAACTACAAATAACTCTTCTACTGACTATTTAGGGTTTAGCTAATTTATATAGCTCACAATGTGTAGACAGAACCATAAACTCATTAATTTTTTAGGGCATTAAGCATCATAATATAAAGACCAAACTAGGAGAAGAACAATACTGACCTTCTGTATCGTTTCGTCAATCTTGGTAAACGCCAATCCGATTCCATCCATAAACTTATCAACCCATTGGCTATCATCAACGCCTCCCATCTTCTTCCGTCTAAACTGATTGGTATACCGAATGAACCCTGTGTGAGAGAGTTTCAAAAGTTCAGTCCTCTATGATTCTTAAAGTTAGCAAAAGCAAAGATTCTCCTTGATTTTATATTGTAAGCGACGAAATAAAAGGAGTGGATCGTGGAAACCCTAATAAGAACGAGAACTACGATCGAAATCGAATGCCTGAATTTTTTTTGTAAGATCACTAAGAGAAAACTTACGATTGAAAAACGAAACCACAAACGCGAGGAAGTTCTAATTAAGGAAGATTTGATTTGGAGAAACTGGAGTCTGGAGAGATAGAGAAAAGGTTAAACAAGAGTTGGGTTTATTATACTTGTTTTCTTTTCCTTTTTCTTTTTTAGAGTTCACGATTTCTATAACACATAGGATTTGGACGTTTTTTTTTTCTTTTTTTTTTTCCTTTTTTTCGGTAGCACACATTGCCACGTTGGAATAGGATTGCCAATTAAGTCTATTTTAATAACAATGAAAAAATAATAAATTTTATGATAAAATTAAACAAAGAATAAACAAATTTAACCCAAAAAAATAAAGCGAATAGTAAAATTGGTTATTTTCTTAGACTGGATTTTGAGTGACAGATCTCTTTGAGTCAGGACACGTACCATAATTCGCATCACTAAACACATTGAGGCACAACTCAGTATCCACAGAGAAGAAAAGTCCTTGGCCAGGATTGTTCTTGAGATACCGTAACATTCGAAGAGCAGCCGCATAATGCACATCAGTAGGACAAGAGAGGAATTGACTAAGGTTGTTGACAGTAAATGTGATATCTGGCCTAGTAGTGGTAAGATATAATAATCTACCAACCAATTCCTTATAAGAAGTCGCATCCTCTAATAAAGTGCCAGATTCCCTACTTAGATGTACCGTTGGATCCATAGGAACAGTCTCGGGTTTGCAAGCAAGCATACATGTTGCAGCAAGGATATCCAAGGCATACTTGCGATGGCACAACAAAATTCCTGAAGCATTCCTCGCTATCTTTAGACCAAGAAAATACTTCGGAGCTCCCAGGTCCTTGATCTTAAAAGCTCTATGAAGAATAGCTTGTAGAGCCTGCAAATCCGAATCATTGTTGGAGGCAATCATAATATCGTCAACGTATACCAACAATATGAGGAACGAATCTCCAATTTGCTTCACAAACAAAGTGTTATCTCCGGGAGCTTGTTCGAACCCTTCATTGAAAAGAACTATGGAGAAGCAATGGTACCATTGTCTGGATGCCTGCTTAAGTCCATACAATGATTTGTGTAGCCTGCAAACTTCATTTGGGGGTAGAGGAGCACCATTCGCAGGAGTGTAACCTTGAGGAAGACTCATGTAAATCTCTTCCTCTAAAGTACCATGCAAGAAAGCATTAGTAACATTCATTTGGGTTAGTTTTCAACCATGTTTAGCTGCAAGACCAATAACAAGCTTAACACTAGCAAGTTTAGCAACTGGTGAGAATGTTTCAATCTAATCAATGCCCTCTTGCTTCGTGTAACCTTTAGCTACTAGACGAGCTTTATATCTGTCTATCAAACCATCTGGGTTATATTTGATATTGTAAACTCATTTACACCCATGTAATCAATGCTTACCTGGGGGTAAAGATTCAACAGTCCATGTATGAAGATATTCAAGAGCAACGATCTCCACATCCATAGCTTTCGGAAAATGAGGTTGTGCCATGGCTTGATGGAAATTTTGTGGTTCTGTTTCAAGTGAACAAGAAAGAACAAAATCCTGATAGGAAGGCTTGAGTTTCGAATATGTAAGAACAGAAGAAAGAGGAAAAAGAGGTAAGGAAGAAGATAAAGCAGAGTCAGAGTCAGAAATTTGTAAGGGAGAAGAAAGAGAAGAAGAATGAGAATCTTGAATAAGATTGCAATGGTAATCAGATAAGTAACCTGGAGCCTTCACTTGTCGCTTTGACTTCGTGATGAGTGGCAAAACATGTCCTGCAACAGCGTCCATGGTCTCTGGTGATGATGATAAAGGTGCAGCACTAGAGTGTGATGCAGAAGCTGATGATGCATTCAAACTAGATGCTAGAGCATTACCATCATAAACAGGATAAGATGCAGAATGAGATTGATCCAAACAAATAGGCGTAGACAAAGGCAAGATAGTGTTGTTAAACAAATCATGTGAATGAGATGACGACTCCATGGTTTCAAATGGGAAGACATTTTCATGAAAAACAACATTACGAGATATAGAAACAACATGGCTATCGAGGTTTAAAACTTTATACCCTTTATATCCTAAAGGATAGCCTAAGAAAACACAAGGAACAACCCTAGAAGTAAACTTGTTTTATCTTTAGCAAGAGTAGACACATAACAAAGACAGCCAAAAGACTTCAAGAAATCATATTCAGGTTTCTTTTGAATCAATTTTTCATAAGGTGACATTTTTTCGAGCAACAAAGAAGGAGTGCGATTAATAAGAAAGACAGCAGTCAAGACACAATCACACCAATAAGCCAAAGGAACAGCAGATTGAAACAACAATGCACATACAACATTCAGTAAATGTTGATGCTTACGCTCAACTACAGAATTCTGCTCAGGAGTATATGCACAAGAATATTGATGCACCATGCCATTAGTTCGAACAAGATCACTAAAAGCCAATTCTTGTGCATTATCACTTCGTATAGCTTTGATATTAGCATTATGTTGTATCTTAACATGCTTAATGAAATCAGGAAAGACAGTAGAAACATCACTTTTATTCTTTAACATGTAAAGCCATGTGACTCTTGTACAATCATCGACAATTGTAAGAAAATACTTATAACCTTCAACAGACTCGATAGAAAATGGACCCCATATATCTAAATGGACAAGATTAAATGGTGAGGAAGACAAATGATTTCTAGACACAAAAGGTAACTTTTCTGTTTTGCTAATGGATAGTGTAAAGAACTAGATTTGGACATTGGTAAAATACCCGACATATGTTGTAACTTGGCAGGTGATGGATGACCTAGGCGTTGATGCCAAAGGTCTCCATCGACAAGCAATGATCTAGAGAAATGCGCAGAAAGGACTTCAGTCTCCAAGATATAAAGACTGTGAATTAAGACGCCTCTACCAATCGTCAAGTCTTGAGAAAGGTCCTAAAGAAAACAATTATCAGAGTAAAATGTGCAGAACATTGGTTATGTTTAAACAAAGAACTCACACTCCAAAGATTGAATTTGAATGTAGAAACATGCAATACATCATGAAAAACTAGATTATTATCAATATGCACAGTTCCAGTATATGTTATCGGCACTCTAGTGCCATTTGGGAGTGAGACCGTGACCCCTGAAACAGGATAGATCTCACTAAACAAGGCCAAGTCATAACAGACATGACTAGTGGCTCCACTGTCAATTATCCAAGCACCATTAGGAAGAACAGAGTATAAAGAAGTAAGAGAATGATGTTGAAAAGTGAAAGAATGATTCTCATATCTTAGACTTGAAGATGGAAATTCAAAAGAAACAGTAGGACGTTGGTGCCATGGCTCCATTCTCAGTTATCGTAGCAGTTAGATGAGGAGATGACTGCTCCGGAAGTCGAACATGAGTGTTTAGTTGATGGATCAGAGAATGCATTTGATCAGCACTGAACTGACTGAGGTCTATACTAGTAGCATTCATCGCTAGTGTGGCATATAAAGAGAAGAAGGATTAGACACTCCATTGCCACTAAGCATTGCATTAGCCAATACACCAGGTCGTGCATACTGATTTGGCGACGAAGATTGTTGAAACTGGGACTGAGTTGGAAATTGAGGATGAGTTTCTGAGGTAAGCTGACTACGTGGTAACGAGTATTGCTGAGTAGATGGTCTTGGACTAAACTTGTGTCCTGGAGGATAGCCATTCAATTTATAACACTTATGCACAGTGTGTCCAGACCGGTTGCAATTAAGTGCAATATGGACGTTGACTTGGTTTATAGTTCATAGCAGCATAAGCTGTATTATCCGACAGACCAGTATATCCACCAGTAGCAATATCAGGTGAACCACCATAATAACCAGTAGTAGCCGCATCAGAAGGACCAGTGCTTTGGAAGAAAACATTCTCGAGCTTTGTGACATGTTTGATTGTCACTTGTCTCTCATCCTGTGTCACCATATTGAACGCATCAACAACAGTAGGAAGAGGTTTAAGCAACAAGATGTGCCTCCGAGTAGCTTCGTACTTCTCATTAAGCCCCATCAAAAACTTGGTGACCTTGCATATTTGCTGTAACTTCTCCCACAACAAAGCAGCATTGCACTCGCACCTCCCACATGTACAAACAGGTAATTCCACATAATTTTTGTGTTCCTCCCACAAGGTAACCAGTTCCGTATAGTAAGTAGTGACATCAAGAGAACCCTGCTGTATAGTACTCAATCGCTATTCTATCTCATAAACCCTTGGAGCATCATCTTGCTTGAAGCGAGATAACAAATATTTTCAGATCGCTTCAGCAGTAGGCATGAACAACAAACTTTGGCTAATCTTTTTATAAACATAATTCATCAACCAAGTTGCTACCATATCATTGCACGTAGACCAAGATCCAGCATCACGATGAGTATCAGCGGGTTTAGGAATAGTACCGTCTATGAAACCGAGTTTATTTCGAACATTGAGCGCCATACGAACTGAGCGACGCCAAGAATGAAACTCAAAACCAGTAGAAAGACGATCGGAGACAAGGATGAGTCCGGCGTGATCCACCGTGTGCAAGAAGTACGGATTCTCGTATTGATCGGAGTGGTAAGGAACAGTTTCTTGAGTCACTGGTCGATTTTGAGTTGTCGATCCCATTTCTGATGATGAAATTGAGAAAGATGAAGAGGATCTATGTCGAATTGATGAATTAAAAGAGAAAACAACAGATCTAGCTCAAAGAAAGGAAAACAGAATCGCGAAGAAGACGATGAAAATCGCAAGCAAGATAAACGAAATCACAGCGAAACAAAAGGAAACAATGGATTCGAGTAAAGCTCGTGAGATTGAACAGTTCATGATCACTAAATCGAGTCTGGGTTCAGCTCAACAAGGAATATGAATGAGAAACAATGGCGGAAGCTTGATTAGTTTGTTAGAGTATTGTTTGCTCTGATACCATATTAAGAGTACAAACTAAATAAACTGATATTTCTCATTAATGATAAAAGTGTATGTACAAGAGTATTTATACTCTGTATAAGTATAACTAACTCTATACAATATACTCTATCTATACAAGTATAGTATACTGTATTTACATGTATTTACAACCTTATTATCCAATAAAGTCAATATATATTTGTGCTTCCTAATACTCTCTACCCTCCAAATAATAGGATCAAAAGTGAAAATTGAAGGCCATATTATGAATGGGAGAGGTTAATTTGCGACGATATTCAAAGCTCCAATTACTAAACTAGTGGAGAAAGCTATATAACTAAGAATCCAAACGATTTAAACACAGAGTTCATCTTGAGTGTGAGTACTTGTTCTAAACTCATCTCCACTTTTGCTTAGACAAGATAAAATGCATTGAGGAGGAGAACAAGTGTTTATCACTTTTGATGACATTGAAACAGAAAAAATATGAATCAAGTTTGCATAGCTTAATTAGTTGACTTTTAACTAGATTGTTTCTTTCTTGGTAAAACAAATCATATTTGTTAGTTGCTAACCTACTGGGATACTCAAATTTACCATGCAAAAGCTACCCATTCATAATATAAAAAAAAAACTTCTTATAACAAAGACGTATTATAGCATACAGAGGAAATACTAAACGATAGGAAAAAAACTACAAAGAAAACTATAAAAGTTGAACCATATGCTGAGGGAACGACACCTGAATGCGTATGACTAAACCCTGGCCCTCGTAGAAGAAATGAGTATTCCATTATTCACATTATAATATTCAGAAATGGTTGTTATTTGTTCAACTTTTAAAGTGTCTGGATACTGTTGTTGATATCTACATTCTACAATCTCAATCCAAATTGCAGAAATAGTATTCGTTGGGCAAGTGGCTGGATCTCATATGTGCGAATTCACGATTTTACCACCCCATTGTACGACGCTTGTGTGTTCAGCCAAGTCGTAAAAATCTCTGCTGGCCAGTATCCCACCGATATGTTGTTGGACCCTAAACTTAGCCACCAGTTTCCATATTTATAAGTTTACAATTTTTTTTACATAAACATTGCAAAAGATGAGAAACTAACCTTCCAGACGTGGATGGTAATCTCAAACTGGCTTCCTTAAAAGGAAAAGAAAATAAAAGTAATGGATCCTCCCATACAGTACTATTAGTCGTTTGGATAAAATCCAGGCATCAGACGTTATAGCATCCAGTTTGTATGCATCTATATATATAAAGTTATCTTTCCTCATTCCTGGTGTTGCCACATCATCACTCTTATTTTAACAAATATTAATGGACTAACAAATTTAACTTTTTAATATATAGACTATTATATTTGGCTTCTCCTAAGTTAAAATATTTTTCAACCCATAACTTTCTCGGCCCAATCTACTTCAGAATAGCTAATGGTAATTTATTATGTTCCATCCTAATAATCAGCTTCTATCGCTATCGTTCTCCGCCTTATGTCATGATGGTCCGTTACCTATCTTCTTCTCTACCGTTTATGTCTTTCTCATCTTCACTACTATGGGGTTTCACCATCTCACCTTCATATGCATTCATTGCTATTCCAATAACTTCACTCCTCTATTATGTGCTTTTACTTAGGGTTCGTCGATTCCAATCTTCATTGTAACGGCGAGGATTCCAAATGGTAAGGATTGTTCTTCAATTCCCTCTTATTTAACTCTTAGCCCACTACTACACCTTCTTATTGCCGTAATTCAGTCATTTGCATATAATACATCATCTCACTAATTCAATTTCTCACTTCCCAATCTGCCAAAAAAATCCATTGCGGCGATCATGGATCCCCTTTCGTATTTTTTGCGGAGCTTAAACCTAGCCACCTTGAGCAACGATTACTAGGTAGATTGCTCAGTTTCAAGCTGCACGTAACGTTAAAAATCTGGCTGACTTCTGCCTTCGAGACTTCCATCACGCTGTTAACAGCTTGCGTTTGTACCTGCGATCGATGAATCGGGAACCATGTCTTGCAGAGGTCTCTCTTTCCCTCTATTTTCTATATGTTTCTTCATAGTTAATTTGATGATCGTTGATCGTACTGAATTGTTTATGAAGTATTCTGTGTGATCGAGCTTTGTACTCATGGGGAGGTAGAGACATTATGAGGAAAATTGTTGTACTGAGTGAGTTCTTGCTTCCTTGAAGATATGGATTCTGAAGCTACAAGCACTCTTATGGTCAGTCAAATGTGTTATATGTGTTAGTGCTTTAGCTGTTTTCTCAGTGCTGAATCTTTTTGCTTCAGGCTGCAGCAGATAAATGTGTGTCGGTTGACTTTCTTTTGTTTGAGAACCAGTCAATCCATCTAAGCCAGGAGAAGACCTCAGATGCTTATCGGATCTTAACAATTGTTCAATTCAAAAAAGCGTTCCTGGTAGTATCCATATTACTAGCTGCTTTTTATATTCTTTTTCATACAAAGTAACTAAATCTCTCAGATTTTGATGACTGGTTCCTGCTATTTTAATTATTTGATTCTATTATAATTTATCTATAAAGAGGTATTGATTCCAGTACAAGATAATACAAGAATAGTTCTGAAACTGATATGTTCTATGTATTCAGATGGAAAATCACTTCTTAGCCTTGAAAAGAGATGGCTTCAGGAGCTAAAGGATGACACTGAAGAATCACTGCTGGCCAGCAGATGCAGTGTCTGGTGAAGAAGAAGGCACGCCTGCATCTTCTACTATTGCCAGCATGTATAGCGGAAGACACAAAAGTGCACCTAACCAACAGACTACCAAGAAAAACCCCCAACCAACGCTGAAACGGAGGGGCAAAAAAACACAGCAAGAAACTAAAAAAACTAACCAAAAAACCTTATACCTAATAATAAAATCAAAGAAGCTACCCGAGAAAAATCACATTGGAAACACAAATCAACTGTGGAAAAGTTCAATTGCGGTAGCAGAAGTCTGTTATACGAATCTAAAATAAATAGGCTAAAACAAACAACATTATTTGACTCAGAAAAAAAGAGTATCTGAAAAACGAAACCTACAGCCATAGTACACAAAAAAAAAGTGGGTAACCCACCTTAGGAGGCCAACGACAATATGCTTTTAGACTCCTATGGGCCTAAGTTAAACGATTAAAAGAAAAAAAAAACAAATATATAGTACAACTAAGAAAACAAACTATAGGAAATAAAATTTGGCAATGTAGACAACAAAATAGAAAAAAAAAATATTCATAAAAAAAATTAAAAAAAAAAAAGCAAAAACAAACTCCCGCTGGAAAGATTTTAAAAAGGCGTTACACTACTACACTACTTTGGCAGCAATCAGACCAATTATCAACTGCACCATCAATGACATGGAAAATAGATGCGCACACTGCTACTACTACAAACAAATGCTCAAGTTTGTTTTTTTCATTTAGCTTAAGGAGCAACAATATGGTTTACCAATGTTATCAACCTTAAATCTCTGTTTTTCTCTTTCTTAAACAATAGCGACGCCTCCAACAGAATTAAAACAAAAAAACAAGGAACAACCCTGAAAGTATAGCAAGTAAACAAAAGATGGAAAAAAACTTTTTTAAGTCTGCCGCTTACCATCACATCAAAATCAGAACATAGAAGATCAAAATATGATGAAGAAACTTCCAACAATCGATCTCAAGAAAAAAGTCTCCAAGTATTACGACGAACAGGACATAGTTATATGCAAAGAGGTCTTTACCTTCAAAATAAAAAAAGAGATGTGATGGTAAGCCTTACAGTAAAGACAAACAGAGATTCAGAAATCAATTAAAAATTTTTGGCAGCACTTCACAAATCCATCACCAAAGACAAAGAAGCAAAGAGATGAACACACTTTTAATAAACTAAAGAGATTCAGAAATACGAATGCCACAATCAGTTAACCGTAACACTAAATTATATGAAAAAGAAAACCGAGCCAACAAAAAAATAACCCGGACTGTATAAAATTACAGCAAAATAAACAAGAAAATTAATTTTTCTCAAAACACAACTCACATCGAATCGAAAAAATCACTCAGAGGATAAACGGAAAAAAAAAATTACAACTAAGAACAAAAAAACAACTCACAACTTAATTACGAAATCTAAGGAAGCCAACACATTTTCACATAAACAAATTTGCAACCCAATTCACATTTACCTTTGACGAAATCAATAGGGGGATAACCAAATATCCCCTATAGATGTGAAGCGAGCAGGAAATCAACTAAATATGCAAACCCCAAAAAAAAAAATATATTCAAGGGATGACTGAAAAAACGATTACGAGCATCAAAGACATAAGTTCAATCCTCATACTGTCCTCTAGATCGCAAACATTGCTCTTCTCCTATCCGTTCATGAGGACATCGAATTTTGAAAAAGAGCAAATCCATTCCCAACTCAATAACATACAAATAATCACCCAATAGACCAACACATTATAAGCCTTACAGAGAAATTAGGCCCGACTGAAACAATCAAAAATAGCCAAAAAAAAAAGAAATGTAAGTTATTGAATTTATTTGTTTTTCTTAATAAAATCCAGTACCTTTTTCACTACAAACACTAAAATATTGACAAAAAAAAACTACTTCAACAGTTTACAAAATACATATGAAAATATTAAATAATAATTCAACCACAAAATGACAAATAATAATAAATTAATCACAACAAACAACTACAGCCAAACAACAACTTCAACTACACAATGTTAACTTCTAATAATAATTTTTTTAAATAGCATTAAAAAACACAGAAGATGATCTCAATTTTTTAAAAATAAACAGCAAACTAAATTATACTTCCTACAAAACCTATTTTTATAAAATAATATCCAACAAAACAAAATAAGCAACTAAAATCAAATACAAAAACAAACGTAAAAATGAATTTACGTAACCAAAAAAATAATGCACAACAACATCCGGAATATATCTTAATCTAACTACCGCGCTACGCGCGGATCAATTGCTAGTTACTCTATAAAATAAACATTTTTGCTATTATCATGCAAAAGTTATTTTGATAGCCGACAAAAAAAAAAAAAAAAAAAAAAAATCATGCAAAAATTATTTCAAAATATTTTGGGGTAGATGATTTTTAGTAAGTATCTTTCAAACAGCCAAATTATGGTCTTGATTGGTAATGACTGTTACTTTTGGTTGTAGAGACTTTAACTTTAAAATTTTAGCTGCAGAAAATTTGGTTGTAGATGTTTTGACTGTAGAAACTTTAACTGTAAAAACTTTAACTGTTAAAATCTGATTGTTTACCAACAACTTTTAAAGCTGTAGCTATTATTTTTCTTATCATTATTAAATAATAAATATATATCATGTCAGAAATTAATTGATATAGCAGTTTAATGACAAAATAAATTTTATTAATGATAAATTAAAATTTTGAAAAATATAAGTCAATCAAATATGTGATTTTGTTTGAAAACAAACAACTATAAGAATACGATCTTAAAAAAAAAACAACTATAAGAATAAGATCTTAAAACAAACAACTATATAAACAACTATAACAAACAAACAAACAATTAATGATTTTTATTCTCTTATTAATGATGAATTTCATAAACTCTTTTATAGTATTATTAGTGATGATGATGAAAAAAAACTATTATTGAAATGGATCTTAAAAGAAATAGAAAAAAAATGAGAATAATTAATTTATAAAAATAAAATATATATTATATATTTTTGAAGAGCTTTTAAATATAAAAGAAAGAAAAAAAAGTATGCTTTTAAACTGTTTAGTTTTAAAGCATGAGTTTTAACGCTTTTAAAAAATTGGGAAAACAAGAAAGATAAAGAAAAAAGTGGCTTTCAAAAATTTAAAAAATTTAAAGCAAAAAATATATGATTGGTAAAAAAATAGCTGTCAATACGTTAAACATTTTTAAAGTCTTAAAAGTATGTTACCAATCATGACCTATATCTATTAAAAAGAGCAACTACATTTCAAATTCTCCAAAATAACAAAGTCTAAGTTTTTTTATTTGGTTAGATATTAACATTTATATTGATTTGAAACATAAGTGTGATAAGAGTAGAAGATAATATCAAAGTTTGTTTGCAATTTGGATCCTAAGATCATATTTCAAATTCAAGTATACTGAAATTAGAAACGGCTTGGTTTCAGTAAAAATAGCAAAACTTAAGTAAAAATTAAGCAAAACATAAGTAAAAGTTAAGCAAAACAAATGACTGAATAAAGGAAATTAGGAACTGAAAAGTTCAAATCTGAAACATTAAAAGCAAATTTTGTGCCTATATTGTCATTTTTTTTGTTTTTTTTTGTTTTTTGGGATTTTGAATGACACTTCATGTAAATTTTAGTTTCAGTTAATAATGTATTAACGTCCAAAACTCCAAATATAAAGTAAATTGAATATCAAATTAAAATATGAGAAATCAAACGTACGTACGTAGGCTTGTTGTCATTATACAACTTCGGCAGAACCTACATTTTTGAATAATTATTTGTATTAAATAATGACAAATAAAATTAAATAAGATACATTTATCGACAACAAAAAAAAAGAAAAGAAAAAAAAAACTCACCATCGTTTTTTTTTTCGACGGCCGTTCTCTTTCTCTTCGGCGGCGATCAGAATGCCTATACTCCGATCCGCTATCTCTCCGACAGCAAGTCATTTCTTCTCCTCCTGATCTCTCTCTCTCTCTCTCCAGCAGTAGTCTCTCCACTCCGCACTCTCTCTCTCCGATTTTCTAGGTCTGTAACTTAGAACTCTCTTTCGAGACTCAGCTTTCTCCGGAAGTAGGTTCTGTAAGGTTTTTTCTTTGGGGTTTCTTTTTTTTTTTTTGTAAAACCTACTTCTGTATCAAAGATTCATCTTTTTGGTTTTTATGTGTGTTTTTTTTTTCTGAGTTTACTAAAGAAGAAACCATGCGGAGAAGAAATAACATCCGTGTTTACATCAAACAAACAGTACATCAAACAAACAGTCGATGACCCTCTCTATCTCTCTCTCTCTCTCTCCCCTTCTCGTCCGTTAATTCCTTCCAAGAGATGACACTATCTTTTTTTCCAGTTTTGAGCGTATACTATTCCCTACGTCAATTAAAGTAGTTAGACCATGGCCACTGGCCGTTACTCACATAAGTACTTTTATTAAAAAATTAATAAAAAGAGGAGAGATACAAGAAAATGAGGAGAAACGATTTCTCCGGAATGAACTAAAGAAACGGTTCTCAGACCAAATAACACAAGTGTCACCCTTTAACTGGAACAAATATTAAAAAATAAATAAATAAAATTTGCAATAAAAATATTTTTTTTATTTTGTTAAGTAACAATTCACTGTTTCTTCCACTAATAATGCCTTTACAGCTCTTTTAGGGCAAAATAGTTGGGTGTATGGGTTGTAATATATAGAGACAGATTGTTAATTTTTTAATAGAATAATTATGTGATCTTTATTACAAAAGAATTTAGAAGTCTACCGTCCGTGAATTTGATACCAAAATCAAAATTCTACCGTGAAAAATCAAACTTTTTATTATCTTTTTAGCCTCCATTATAACTCCCTAATATGATTTTCTTTTTTTTTTTTTTTTTTTTGAGTTGACGAAATAAGAAACCCAAGCCAAGGATACATGAGACTGTGGGGGATCTCAGTTTAAGAACAAAATAAGAATGGTTTTCGAGAACCGTGACATTCCTATTTATCATATTTCATAATCGGGACGACTATAAAATTACTATAGATGATCTATTAAATACGAGACAACAAAAAATAGTATAATGGATAGGGTGTGATGAGTAATTTTGATACCCCACTGTACGTGAGAAATAAATTTTTCTATAATTTTTAAGTGACATAAATAATTTGGCATACACTAACTCACTATGAGAGATAAAATTTTCTATATAATCGCAATTATACTGTGTTATCCTTTTAAATTGGTGATTCACATAGTCCTTTCATAATTAATACTGATGTTGTAATATATAGTGATGTTGTAGTATTTTGTGATTTTTATGCTCCCCAAGTTAGTTGACCTGAGATCCTCTTGTATATGCGATGTAATCATTTAAGATCAATAATACAAACATTCTAAAACCCAGCTCCGCGCTTTTAGTTTCTACATTTTGAGCGATTCTCATGATCTTATGTATAACTACTTTGATGTTTAAAGGAGATAGTGTTTGTATTTTATTTCGTATGGATATATATATATGTACGGACGAGAGTACGAGACCATGCACTATGAGTCTATGACAAAATGGTGGTCAATGACAATTTGATGCCTTTGAGACGTAATCCTCTCCTTTTCAATAAGATCAATATCATGAAAGAAAATAAACGTTTATGTATCTTTGAATGACTTTTACAAAATAAAATTAAAAAAATGAGCCGCCGGCGTAGCATAATAGTAAAAGTGGAGGTGTATTCGATAAAACAAATTGAACTAACTGAATGGTGATAAGTCTGTAATTGATTTATAATGAGTTGGATGAATTTAACGAAATTATTAATTACGGTGACAAAATATTCTAAAGTACGTACGTACACATATTAGAAGTCACTAATTGATGAATAACCTAAGCTTTTTATAATAACCAAAAACTCTACCGACGCAAAAAAAAAAAATATAACCAATAAAAATGTTTTTGATGATGTTTTTTTTTTTGAAAAGAAATCCATTATTGAATAAAACATGAGATTTGTTATTTGAATGAGAAATTACTTGAAATAGTTTTACAAGTGTTGTGTATGTAAATCATAGGTAGGAAACGTGAAACTTTTTTTTGTTAGCGGGAAATTTGGTAAAATCAAAAATGATATGATTCTAAATTTAAGGAATTTTTTTATAGTAATTGTTCAGCTATTGTTTATATCATCCATCCGTATGAGTGAGATTATTTTTATTAGAAACTGAAATTAACGCTAACTATAACTTTGTTCCTTTTAACTAGTTTTCTGATCAAATTAAAGTAGAAAAAAAGAAATCTCTTTCTCTAACAAGTCTCTCTGAGATAACTGCCAAAGGCCCAAAACAATCCACCATCTAAAAAAAGACTATCACAAATGGGGAATAACCCAACAACCGACTCAAGCAATTGTAAACAATTTAGTAGGAGTGGTGAGAGGTCCAGATATATATATTTAATATTTTATGTTATAGTATAAAAATCCTGTTACACATATGGGATTCTTACCCAAATATTATATGCCCCGCTAGTAAACCAAGTAATGTACAGCAAAGCATACGAATCCTAGGTGGAAAATATTGATATTAATTAGCTAATTAAGAGTGAAGAGATGAGTTGTTTAATTAAGAATTCTCTTGTATGGAGAGAGTAGTAAAATAAAGTAAGTACTAATTTAGATTCGACTGATTGACAAATTAACTAACGTGACAGCCTGTATGTACCCAATAGCAACCAAATTTCACCACGTTCTTCTACGGGTTTATAGGAAAACCACTCAACCCCAAAACCAAAACAAATCAAAAACAAAAAAAAAGTAATAATCATCAGCACGATTGACCGTCCGAGTAGCACCGGAGCCTCTTCGTAGGAAAATCATGCCGGAAACCACCGTGAGCTGCGGCTGCGGCATGCTGCCACTCCTCAACGAGCAGGCCATTAATAAGCTCGACCTGGTGGACACCATTCCCATCCCCAAGCATACCTACCATGACACGGCCTGGTGGTTTGGTCTTTCGACGACCGGCACCGACAGGAACGTTCCGGAGTGCACCACCGGCGGTCCAGTAACGGTGGCAGCTTTACAAAAGTGTCGAGGCTGGTTAACGTTGTAGTTGTTAAAGTAACAGAACTTTGTCTCCATGCTCTTGCATCTTGGACACGGTATGATCTTGTCCGGACGTTTCTCCGCCGTCAGATCCGATGACGTTGATGATGATCTAACGGCTGTTGTAGCTTCCGACTCTGGAGGTTGTTTGATCTCTTGTTCCTTTTTCATCGTCTGAGTGTTGTTGAATGCAATGGTTTTGCCAAAGAGTTTAATCCCCTGAGAATCTTGAGTCGCCATGAAGAGAGTGGAAAGATTAGCTTATGAAAAGTATATGTTGCAGGTAAGAAATAGGAGAAGACGTCTTTTTATAGAAAGATGATAGTATAACTTTTTAGCAGGAATGGAGAAAGCAGAAAAGGAGATGAAAAGCGACTGAAGCAGTGGAGATTAAATAAAACATTTTGTTGGATAAAGTTGAAAAGCATATAGTATTAGGCGCATTCATCGCTTTATTTTATTTTACTTTTGGGTCTAGAATTCACATCTACACGTAAAACACGAATACCAGTGCAGATCAAGCTACAAAAACTTTCTTTATAAAGCTATTTATTTGAAAGAAAAAAAAAGAGGAATTGGAGTAAAGTAGTTTACTGTGAAACCATCATCGAGTCCGTAAAGTAGTATAGAGCGCAGAAGTCTTATCAACACGTTTTCCCTTTTTTGTCCACTTTACTCCTATTAATACGAATATGAAATAAATGAAAAATACATTTATTACGTAACAATGTTTAGACTTTAGACGAGTGGATGCTTGAACGTGATCCAACTTAAAGTAATCTCAGTTTATTTGAAAGAGATTCTTCTATATCCATGATCCATCTATTCACCATCCGAATTTGAGTGTGTTGTATTTTCATAGATTATTAACGAAGTTAGAATTTCTGTGTAAACGAAAATATAGTTGATCCTAATTTTTGCTAGCTACACATATTTTCCTTCAATATAGTATAAGCTTTTATCAAAAACAAAAAAGGCTGTATATAACAAAAGTGTTATAAAGAGAGAAGCAAATATGTGTTGGTAAGACTTTTGCATTAATAATTTACGGATTTGATTATGAATTCACAGTGCACGAACTACGAGTTCCACTTTACTTAACACTTTTAAAATAATTATCATTAGGTTTGAAGAAGAAATGTGCAACTCTCTAGACACCTAGGAGTCTTGCCCCATATATATATTTTCTTTTCAAAATCTGGATGAACTTGTGTGTATGTAACTATGTACTATGTAGTAGTAGTATATTTTGTCTCATACTGTATATACTACTCTTTTATTTATTTTTATAATTTTGAGACCGTTGGATTGAATTGTCCTCCTATCTTTACAGTTGATGAACTATTTTATTTACTTGAATTAATTCTGTTTGTTGAACAAAAAAAAAAAAAACAAAAGTACTATTAGTTCTGTTTTAGATGTGATCTTAAAAGACAAAGCCGTCAAAAAAGAAAAAGCTTGGTAATAAGTCAGTGTTGCGTAGGAAAAAGAGAAGAAAAGAAGAGGGTGAGCTTTTGAGACTCAGACATCGTTTATTCATATAACATCTTTTCACCCTTTGTCAGCTCTTCTTGTGGATCCCATTCAAGGTATAGCCTCCTCATAAGTCATAATTCATAACTATTCTCTTTGGTTTTAAATTTATACACCATTGTAGTGGCCAGATTGAAACTATGGTACATCATGTTTAGATGAACCGGTTTATATATACCGAATCAGATTGTCAATAACTGGATCAATACAGATTTGGTCATGAACCTAGCTAGTATGATCCGGTCCGTTAGTCAAGTCAAGTTGGATTCATATAAATATATTTGATTGAAAGAGGGAGTAGTGTCTTGAATGGAAATTGCTTTGAGAAAAAAAAAAAAAGATAAAGTTAAGCAAAAACACTTTTTTTCTGAAAATATGCCACTTTCAATTAACCTAATTCCATTATTCGGTTTGACGTATATATGTATAAAATTTAAAACTAAAGAAAGTAGAAAAAGAAAAAGGAAAAAAAGAGAACATTGATCGACATTCATCTTTTTATTTCTTTGAGTTTGATTTCATATTCATCTTCCCTTTAAAACTGTAGTATGATTTTTCATTGGTATCTTTTTAGTCATAAAAGAACAACTTTTACGACAGTATGGAAAGGAAAAGAAAAGATAGGCCTATTCAAAAAAAAAAAAAAAAAGAGAAATCCTTTTGGTTTGCGCTTTAAGGAAATTGGTGTTTTTTCTTTTCAATTTACCAAATATCTTATAGTACTAAATAGCATTCACTAAATGAACGAACAAGAACAACATCAGTGTTTTGCTAATCAAAGCCAATTCACACTGTCCAACATCAGTGATTCACTCTAATTTTCATTTTTTCTATGATTCAATCAAATATATAACCTTTAATCTTTGCTATTCTCTTTCGTTTGACAAAATAGTTTTTTTAGCATAATGTTAAGAAGATTAACTTTGATAAAAAAATGATTATACTGTACATGTATAGAAATAATTCTAGGTTATAAAGAATAGAAAATAAAAAAATAATGGTATTTTCTTTGATAAAGGAATTCTTTAGTCACAAACTCACAAGAAAAGGAAAAATAAAAGTGTCAAGAAGAAATAATCCATAAAAGAAAAAGATACAACTACTTTTTGTGCCTTCTCTTGTTTACTGATTAGGGTCTATAATTTAGAGACCGGACACATAACATTTTTATGATTTTGGTCTTGGAAGTGGCTAGTTCAGATACTAGTTATCGGTTTTGTTGAGCTGCCTTTATCAGTTACCGAGCTGCTTGGTTTAGATACTCTTATCTCATGGCCGATTGAACTGGTTCAAATTGGTTTATGTTTTTCCACATGGCTTTCAGGCTTTGTGCTTAATATATTCTCATCCCGATTGAATTGGTTCAAATCGGTTTATTTTTAAAACGGGAATTTTTTTTTTTTAAAGGACAGAATCTTGTTTTTTCTTCTCTAGAGAGTGTCGAATCAAGTTTACAACTTTAAAACTCAAATTTAAAGAACACAAAGCGAGCTTCACGGCCTAGGGTTTCGAGTATACTTACTTGTATAATGATTCCCGAGATCCTATATATGTCAACTTACGTTTTTTAACGTATAATTAAATAACTCGTTAAAGAAAAGAAGAAGTAAATAAGTAATTAAGTCGTTTTGATTCCGATTTACTTCAACAGACAATAACACAGCTAACACCAACTGATTCCCCTCCAATCAAATAAAAGAAAATACCTACTGATTCCATCTTATTAAATTAAAGGGGATTATATCATAAGTCCTAATCCCATGTGTTGAGTAGAAAATTCACAACTACTAAAATATTAATCTGTCCCCAAATTGGAGTAATAAAGGTGATTAACATTAATCCTAGAGAGACTAGCTCAGACATAACATATTCTACAGTTATTATATATTTATTCAGAACCTATCTCTCTTTGTTGAGGATACAAAATATAATAAACGTACGACAAAATCGACCTTATATAATCTACTACACAATAAACAAATAAGTAACGCAATGAATGTGGTGACTGGTGTGACTTGCACTAGTTAACTTGTCACGTGTCGCTATCGCTCCATGAATCACTTTCGCCATCTCCATCGTCACTTGCTACAGCCTAAGACAACAGCCAGATATGTTAATGCTTTTAACGACAGGAATGGATTGTACTTGGAAACTGAAACAGAGGATCATAATGTCAACCTGTCTGATAGAGGTTGCCTTCTCTAGAATCACGCTAATATTGGTGTTCATCGTAGCTTCCGATGGTGCTGTCTTTGTCGTTACCACACGTCTCAGGTTAAATTGCTGTTATGATTCGGAAAAAGATGTTGTTGGTAACGAAATTGGAATCTTGTATATGTGAAGGGTTATAAATTCTTGTTACGAAAAAGACTCACTTTTGTTCGGATTTGATGCAAGAAGTCTCCAGCTTCTGTCTCTTTTACGTTGCCATGACTTTGCTTATAATCTCTCACATTGTTCTTAAGATGTACCTATCATTCACCATACAAAACTCCTTACACAGAAAAGACGAAGCAACAGGAAAAAGAGTAGAGAACTTAATTCTTTATACCTTGATTTCTGGTTTAGGATCAGAAACAGTGACAATGTTTGGTTCCTCTTTCTTGACTGCATGTAAAGACTTGTTGTTCTGTTCGAACGCGCGCATAAGAGCGTCCTTTAGCGACGGCTTGTTGTTATCCTCAAATCTCTCCGGTGATGGTATCTTTGAAACCATCCATTGTAAAGGTGGGAGAGGTGGTGGTAATGGCTCAGCTGGATTTTGGAGGTAAGAGACATTTCCAACTAAACAACCATTTGCTGTTTCCATATTTGGAGATGGTTCTGAGAGAAAAGAAGGTTCGGGATTGGTTCTTTGAAAAGAATCATAGAGCTCTTGTTGGTTCTTGCTTTCACGGGTTTCTTCTGATTCATCTTCCCACTGCTGCTCAGACATCGACACAGAGCGATTTTCATTGTCGCTGTTATCTGAAATGTAAGAAGATGATCTACAGAAAGTGTCCTTGTCTGAATCAGAATCAGGAAGTGATGTAGCAGTAGTCTCTGGCACCAACTGAAACGAAGAAAACGTGTAATCATCTGGAAGTTTCAACTCCAGTTCGGAACTAGGTAAGGTTTCTGAGGATTTGAAAGATATCTTCATGAGATCAAGTGGAGGAGATGAAGTAAACCAATCAAAAGGAGCCTTATAACCTTCTCTCAAAGGTTCTTGAAAGGTTTCAGTATCAATCTCTTCAACAATCTCTGGAATAGTTTCGGCTACAATCTTCGATGGTATCGATGGTTTCAGTCCCAGTAGATTTCCATTAGTCCATGTTTTAATGGATTCTGTGTCACAAGAAGTCTCAGCTTCTTCTGATTCTTGATGTTCTTGTATACCACTAATGTCATACAAGGGATTTGAGAAGCCATTGGAGTAACTATGAGTGCCACTGCTTATTTCCGAAGCAGCCCATGGATCTTGTTGACTCAGTTCTTGAGATTTGTCTACCGGTGATGATAAATGTAGCTCTGTTGCAGCAGCACATATGAACTCATCATCACTGACGTTGTTAGTAATCTTCTCTGTTTCTAGCTTACACACAATGTTATCAAATCTTTCTTCTGTAATCTCATTTGAAATCTTCTTCTGGACCTTTTCAGTTGTTTGATACGCTTGATCATTTTCAGATTCCGAATCGATTGTGTAAAGCGCATCAACAAAATCATCCCCTTCACTTTCTGTTTCATCTTCACTGTCCATTTCCAATTCCCTCGGTTTGTTATCTTGGACTGCTTCAAACTCTGTATGGTCTTTCAGTCTTGATACTGGTTCAGCATCCAAGACAAAGTTAGTCTCCAATATTACTTCAGGAGCTTCATTTGTTGCACATTGCAGAACATTGCATTCCTCCACTATCTCAGCTTTCTCATGCCAACTAACGCAAGAAGAACCACGAGCTGCTAAATCCTGAGAAGGACTATCATTTGTATCTTCACTTTCACTTTCAGAAAGAACTGAAGCAATGGTTCGAGAACCAGGTGTAAACCTTGAAGAAGAAGATACACCCTTTAGTTTATCTCCACCGCTTCTGGAATCGAAAGAGAAAGAACGTTGATCTTGTAAGTCGGATTTTGATTCTGTTTCCATCGTTGAGGCTGTTTTAGAGCAAGAGGTTCTTTCACTGAAGCTTAAAGAAGTAAATGTCTTCCTGAAAATCAGATGAAAACTTCATGTTTTTGAGTCATATATGAAACATATCTCAATCATGTCAAACCAAAATGTATTTACCTGTCACTCTGGTTAGCTATAGAGGCAAGACTTGATATATCTCGATTCCGTTGTAATGATTTTTTCTTCTGTTTCATGTATATAAGTTTAGGAAACAGAATAATAACCATAAAGAAGAAGAGACTATGGTTGAACTGATTTAAACAGACCTTAATTTCTGGAAGTTTAGAAGCTCTTGATGCTCTTTTGAAATGAGTAGGATCGGAGTATCGCTTTAAGCAAGACCCTGGACCATTTATATCAAACCTTACAAAAACCGCAAAGAATCAGGATCACATTTCCAACCAGTCTAAAACGAAATGAGTAAGGTGTACATACTTGTCTAGCAAGTGAAACCGTGGAGGCTCCCTGCAATCTTCATATGGAGCCATACTAAACGGTGGCAAGTCGTCATATATAAAGTGATTCTGCACATTTGGTATACGAGGATGCCACTCTAGACCTGAAACAGCATGTGAAAACTCAACTGATTAACTATACTTAAATACTAATCATCTTCTTCAATTCACTATACCAAAATAGTATTCTACTTCTTTTCTGATTAATAACTTAAATGGTTACTACTAAAATATCACTTTTTTAATACAGATCCAAAAGGAAGAGAGTTCATAGCTTTCTTCACCATGTGATGATCCAAGACTACTACCATATCCTCATCGAATTCTAAACTCAATAAAGAGTATTTTAAGCTAAGAAGTAAGTGCAAAAAGGCATGTGAGCTAGGGCCTACACTAAACTAAACTCAGAGGATATAATTTAGTTTAAAGAACAAAATATGTGAATCTAGACAATAAAAGAAGGTTGACAAGAGAAACAAGACAAAAGAAACCTCCAGTGTATGCAAAATGAATGTGGTTCGTTTGTGCAAGCACTTTCTTGTGGATTGAAGGAACTGTAGCTTCTATTTGCTTCAGCCTCATCTTCAATTTATTGCTTCTTGTTGCTGTAATCATAACCTCCTCTTGTATTCCATGAAATAGCTCAGCTGCAAACCTGAAGTTTTGAATCATGTGGAATAAAAAGGTTTTATATTGGCTAACACTGAAACTCATGACAACTCAGAAGTTAGAACCATAAGGCATAAACTAAGCAAATGAATAAGACTAGACATAGCAAAACTGAGGATCTAAGAAGCATAATAAGATCCCTAACTCCATAACACTTAGCTCAAATCACATTTACAATTAAATAAAAGATTACAAAGGAAGTTGAATTAAAATGTTAAAAAAAAAAAAACAGAGAGAGTTGGGGTTGACTTAAAAGAACTTACTCGGTGAGATCACCAAGTTGACGCAAGATCCCAACGAGTCCAGAAACAGAGACGCCATCAAGAATTGCTTTAGGGTCTTCAAGGTCGACGGTTCTGTGAAGCTCCGGTTGACCAAAACCGTGGACGTTTCTAACTTGGAGCCTAACAAGCGGCATTTTTAGTTTGCTCTGTTCTTGAGAAAATTCAAGAGAAAAAAAATTAAATGATCAAAATGGGTTTGGAGGGTAAGAGACCAAGATTGAGTTGTTTATTTTTGTGTGGGGTGTCTGGTGAGAGATTGTTGCAGCTTAACCGCCGAAAAGAAAGAGAGAGAGAGAGAGAGAGAGAGAGAGAGAGAGAGAGAGAGAGAGAGAGAGAGAGAGAGAGAGAGAGAGAGAGAGGGAAAAATTTGGAGGTTACAAAAAGGAATTTGGGGTGTAAAGTGAAAGAGAGACTAAGAGGAAGTCGGAAGACATTGCCAACACCGCAAGCTATTCCCTTTACAATATCATTATTAACAGAGAAAAATAAACACAAAAGTGCAAAGACAAAAGGACGAAAAGAGGGCTTGCAGCAAAAAGAAAGGTACCCATAACCTACTGTGTCATATTGAACCCAAAAAAAAAATGATCCAAATTTGGTCATCCCGGAACTAAAATTGTCTTATAATTCTTTTTTTTTTTTTTTTGCCAGCAGAATGCAAAATTGTCTTATCATTCATTTTTGTAAATTGTGACAAAAAATAGTTAATATTTATGTTGGATATGGTTTTTTGATCACCAATAAACTAGTGAATAAGATTATGTTAAAAATCGCTTTGATGACATTAGTACTTGATACAGTTTAAAGATGTTCAGAATATTGTAATAGATCTATGCTCCTTCTTCACAAAAATTGGACTCACCTTACCAATATATATATATATATTTTTGAATGTAATGTTAAATTATATTCAAAAGAAAATAAACGTTTTTACAACTAGTGCAACAGTTTCTGAAAAAATTTAGAAATCTACATCAGACTAATCTAAGCCAGTCGAGATTGTAGCCAAATTTGATATGCTTCATCATAGCGTTGATCCCCCATTGATGCTTCTCCATGCCGTCGCCCATTAAGCTCTCGCCAAAGTGTGTAAACAACCACTTGGAAATATTTTTACCACTCACCTTACCAATATTTTACCAATTGTGAAATTATAGACTCAGTTTTCCATTCTGAAATGAGGGACTATCATATTTTTTGTGGTCAGAAAATCAAAACGGTAGTCTTCAAGTAGCACAATTCTCAAACAAACAAAAAAGTTCTAGTAGACAACCTCATCAACGCGTTCTTACGAGCAAATATTTGAAGAAGTGATAATATACTCAATTGGAGTAAAGTTTAGATCAATGAATGAGAATTTTGAAAACTTCTAGTATAATATAGAAATGAGGTTACTGTTTAGATAGCTTTAAAGTTTGGATCATTGAATGAGAATTTGAAAACTTTTAGGGAGCTGTATTCAACTTGACATTTAAGTGATTTGTGTGAAATTTACAAATTCTATGTTATTCAATCATGGATTTTAAAAAGTCTATTAAAATCCACTGTTATTGAACTGATGATTTAAAAATTTACTTTAAAATCCATTAAAATCCCTTGTTATTGAACTAATGATTTAAAAATCTACTTTAAAATCCACTGTTATTCAAAACAGTTTTGTAGATTAGGATTTTAATAATTTTTCGTATTCTGGAGGATTCTGGAGGATTTGTTTAGTTAAAAATACAGAAATCCAAATCTCATGGTTTTAGGTGGGATTTGAAAGAATTTTACAGAAAATCATATGAACTTACCTAAAATCTATCAAAATTCTAAATTTCCTAAATCCCATCAAATTCTCCAAAATCATGGTTTGAATATACCCCCTTAGTATAATATAGAAATGGGGTTACTGTTTAGATAGCTTTAAAGTTTGGATCATTGAATGAGAATTTGGTCGTTTGTTAGGAAATAGACTTGTTGAGTTGGCTACATATTTATTAGAAGAACAATACTCCCATAAATGGGGCACCAATACAGACACTCGTACACATCTACTACTACTATATTTTTTTTTTGGTTAATAAACTATACTAACATGTGATACGATTCAAAGCTTCTAATAATGATTTTTTTCTTCTAATAGTCAAGTGCAATTAAATTTTTGATTCTTATTCTATACGATAAAACTTCTTCAAAAATTGTAGAGCTAGCCTCTTGCATCCTCAATTGATACCTCGACTATAGTGTGTGTGTGCGCGCGCGTGTGAGTACAGTATAAATATGTATTCATGTATCTTACACATTGAGACTTACACACATGCATGTGGATGTGTGACCTACTCCCACGGTTTGAGATATGCATGTACACAATAAATCATGCACAAGCATATTTAGATCTGTGCTTCTAGAGTAGTTAGGATCTAAAACTCCCATTAACCAAAGCAACTTATTAACTCGATTTCTTTTGTCGTTTTTAAATTTTAATATATTAATAAATGTAAATACATTAATAACTACTAAATACTCCAGAAATGGATCAAAGATATGTACAGTATATCCTACTCCTAGTCCTTACTCCACAGTCCACACTAATACACACTATTAGAAGTAATCAATTCTATGGTCCTTGGTAGGTATAGTATTAATAAATAAGTAATGCGATTAGATCCATCATCCATGCATGACTTTTAGCTAGTCGTCTATTTATGGAGATGCTACCTAATCATAAAACTAATCACATCTCATTTATCATTTAATGTATTACTTCTGTCCTTTAATTTTATGTTTAGCCAATTTGGGATTGTGCGGTTGTAATCTTTGACGCAGATTCTTTATATGAGCAATATTACACTGTTATTCTTATTTTATTTCCATCATATCAGTAAAAAGTTACAAACCTTTCAAAATAAATGGCGATTGATAAATATTCATATAACATGATGTTTAAATATTTGTTACTAAAACTAAATTCATTGTTAAAATATAGGATACTTTCTAACAACCTCGATCGATATTTCATATTTACTTTGATTAAAGGTGAAATCATCCAATTGTACACTAGCATCATGCATGTCAGTATGTCACACACTTTAGCATTTTCTTATATCTTCCAGGGAAAAATTGTATGTTATATATTAATCATTTGCATAAACATAAAACAAGAATTGGTGCAACAATGACCCATCGATAGCATCATCAATGCTTTGTTTTGAGATGAAACGTGGCATATACAGTACGGTGTCGGATTAAGACATGATACCGTCATACCGTAATCATGTCCTAACTTGACATCGCTGTATCATATGATATTAAATTTTTCTTATTTTTCGAAAACGTCAATATGATTTTAATTGATTGTATTAGATCTGTAGCAGGTGATATCCGTCAGTTTTCCAATAAGATAATTTTTCATTTAAATAAAATCCAACTCATTGACTTTGCAATTGGCAGATAGTTTATTCACGATAAATAAGATTATTGATCTGAAGCAATTATATATCGACAAATCTATTAAGTCTTTCGTAAAACCTTAATACTATATACTACCCTAGATTTTTTATTTTTTTTGGGTAACATATCAAACTGAAAATAGCTATAAGAGTACATGACCCATCACCCATCCATAATCAGGCTTATAATTAAATTCGGAGCCCTACCTTCATGCTGATGGACACTGACACACTCTTAATTAGCATGGTTTTGGATAACATTCTAGTTACAGTCCATTTCTCTTTTTACGCCAAACACTTCTAAAAACATACGACTCCAAAAACCAATTTACATATTTAAAGCCCATAGATAATAATAAACTAATACATCCGACGAGATTTAGAGCCATGCAACGCAGATTATACAGAGTTACAGACTAATGTAGCTACAATCGAGTTATCACTTACCAGTTACCACTATGGTCGAGGTCTATTCAACACAAAAAATGGACCGTAAGAAACCAGCAAGAAGCTAAAACTGAAATCATAGTGGTCATAACTCATAATGTAAATAACTAAATATTCCTCACAACTTATCACGTCATCCACAATTAGATAGCAAGAAACACAATTGTTAGAAACGCTCTAGAGGCCCAAAACAAACCCAACCCTTTTACCTTTGATCCACTATTAACCCCCCTTAGAGCCCATATAAGATGTTGTTTCGGCCCTTCCCAACAACCCGATTAACTAACCGGGTTGACCCGGAATGTTTGGGTGACATATACATAACCCAGAAGCGTAGATTCTTCTTTGCCCTGTTAAATTCTTTACCTCTGAAAAAAAAATTAGGGTTACGAATTGACAAATTAACAGCCATGGAAGAGATCACCGATGGAGTAAACAACATGAACTTGGCGACTGATTCCCAGAAGAAAAACCGGATTCAGGTTTCCAACACCAAGAAACCATTGTTCTTCTACGTCAATCTCGCCAAGGTCCACTCTTTATTATGTGTCCTCCTCTTAAGCTTTTGAAAATTTCTGGTCCCCAAAGATCTGTTTCGATTGAGAGTATGTTATTGTGTGTGAATCCAATCCCTAAAGGCTCAACCTTTATAAAAATCTCTATGTTAAATGATCTTGTACTGTTTCTTCAATTGGAACTGAGAGCTTAGGAATGGGTTTTTTGAAGTTTTACTTGGTGTGTATATGTGGTTATTACTCGTAATGGTATGTAACATATTGGTGTTTAACTGAGTGTTTATTGTTTGGATTTTGTTCAGAGGTATATGCAGCAGTACAATGATGTTGAATTGTCTGCTCTTGGGATGGGTATGTATCTTGTTCATCTCTCTCTTTTGGTATACTTATTGGGACTGTAATGTGTATTTGAGCTGCTCTAAAGTAGTCTCTGATTCTTGGTTTATATACCTCATAGTACTAATTAAGATTCTCTTCTACCATGAAACATGTAGCCATTGCAACCGTTGTTACTGTTGCTGAAATTCTGAAGAACAGTGGTTTTGCTGTTGAGAAGAGTAAGTGATCTTTTTAGTCAGTCTGAATTAGTACATTCTCTAATATTGGCGATTGAGCTTTGTTTCGGAAAATAATGGTTTCTTTGTTATATATATAGAGATCATGACTACAACTGTGGATATTAAGGATGATTCAAGGGGACGTCCTGTTCAGAAAGCTAAGGTAGTGTTTTTTTTTAGAGCAAACTCTTTCATGCATATTCCAATCTGTTCTGAAATTATGATTTATTCAGTTTCGGTTTCTTTGGTAATGCAGATTGAAATAACGCTTGTGAAGTCAGACAAGTTTGATGAACTAATGGCTGAAGCCAAAGAAGAGAAAGAAACTGCAGAAGCTCAGGTGCAGAGCTGATAATCCTACTAAAATATTTGGTTTTCATGTTCTTTTATCTCATCTTGATGCTTATTACTAACTAAAAGGGCTCTATTTCATTAATTTTTGGCTTCTATGTTGGATGGTTTGTTGTATCTGTTAGCAATTGATCATAAAGATATAGCAAAACCGTATATGGCCTCGCTCTTCACATAAAACATCCGAGCCATCTTTTGTTTTTCTTCTTTCTTTTTGTTTATCCTCCTTAGTCAAATTTGGATTAGAATAAGATGACATAGTGATATGAATCCTAATGTACTTATCACTAATAAAAGTGATATTTGTCACATAATATACTTCTAGAATTAGTTGAGACGCTATGTTAAGTAGAACTTTTAAAAGTTTACACAGTTGGGGGTATCTAATACATTCGCACAAGCCTCTCGTGACATTTGTTTCTTTTCTGTTTTTTTTTTCTTCTTCAATTCCCATTTTCGTCTCCGTCATCTTTACGGCACAGAAATGTACACAAAACCAAAAGCTTACTCTATCTTCTCTCTCTCTCTCTCTCTCTCTCTCTCTCTCTCTCTCTCTCTCTCTCTCTCTCTCTCTCTCTCTCTCTCTCTCTCTCTCTCTCTCTCTCTCACATGCCTTTGTTCTTACTCTTTCTCAAGACTCAAAGTCACGTCCTTTTCTCCTCTCGCTCATCACAACTCTTTCTCAGTGCAGAGAACAACTCCGAAGCTCCTCCCTCCACATCTCTTTCCGGTTAGTTGATTTCACTTAGTTCCTACATTGCTTCAAAGATTGTCACAATCTTCTAAATTCTTGCACATAATACCTTATCCAATGATTTAAATCACGGGTTTGAAAGTTTAGCGACGCAACTATATTTTTTGAATTTAACTAAAAGTTTCTTGTAAAGTTCATTACTTTTTGTTTTTTTCCCATCTTAATCAGATTTGTCGTTGGGGTTCATGTGTGTCAGTGTATATAATTAAATTAAGTGCTTTAAATTAGTCAACTACTAAGAAATCTAGGTAGCTCCGACTTATTTATTTATCTCTGTTATATTTCAGATCTGTTTTGGAGAACTGTGAACCATCATTAAACTAGTGTCAGTCCATCTCTGAAACTTCTCTAACGGCTTTGGTTGGTTGTAATGGCGGAGAACAAACTTAACTTCGATGCACCTCTTCTTTCTACAAGGAGGATGAAGAAATCAGCAGTGTCTGTTCGTAGAAACATGCCAAAGCAGCTCGATGATGTTGCTGACTCCAAGACAAGTGAATCTCTTTCTGTTTCAGTTCTTGTCAAAAAAGACATGGGTTTAGATAAGGTTCCGGAATCTGCCTCTGTTCCTCTCGAATCTCCCTTGGAGAGTTCAGTGGGTAAACATTTAGAAGAAGAAGAGAGTGATGATGATGATGATGTCTTCTCTGATGCCCTTGATACATTGTCTTTAAAGCATAGCATAAGTGAGGCAATGAAACCGCCAATGCCATCTGAAGATCCTCAACCTCGGGCTTTCATGTTGGATCGGTTCTTACCTGCCGCGAAATCCATGACTGTGGAGCAACCAACTCAATATGCTTGGAAGCGACAACCGTTGCCTCTCATGTCTGAACCAATGAGACAAATTAGAGATATAGTACCAGCGGAGAATCATGCAACTCCTAATAGGTATGAGTCTATGATTTCTCCATCTTATTATCAGGGCATAGATTATGATGAAGAGAGCGAGGATGATTCAGATGATGATGAAGTTTCTGAGTATCTTTCTAAGAGAGGCTGTGGGATGATGTCACCACAACTGTGCTTTAAAAACTCACTCGGTATGCTGAGCTCCGTGCATGGTCTTAAGGAGAAACCTTACTCCAGCCATGATCAAGTGAAGTCAAGCAAGGTCGCTCAGCTCAAGTCTCGGTTCCAATCTGTGAAAAAGGTTCCTTCTCAAGCCTGATCCCTTTCCTTTTCACTTCTTTTAGTATTTGTATAGATCTAATCAGACGCTCACTAATATATCATTCAAAATCTTGTATGTTTTCAGCTCGCTCTTGATTATAAGCTTAAGTTGGGAAATATAGCTCAATCTCCAGTACATCCAAGTGTTGGGAAGAAGTTTAACTTTGGATCTGAGCAACTTGAATCAAACCTGAGTGCTACAAGTAGGCCATCTTCTCCTTACAGGCAAACTGGCTGTATGTCACCGTATCGCAGTGTAGGAAACAGCTCCCCTCTTCACCCTGCTGGTTTCCCTGGAACTCGTAAGGAAGCAGAGATTATGAGAGCTAACAGGTTGAACAAGCATATAAGAAACATAGCCATGTCTCAAGAGCTACTCTATCCAAAAAGTACAAGACAAGACTGTTCAACAAAATCTATCATGGAGAAGACATTATATGTTGACACAGAGAACTCTCCAAAGACCAGCAACGATCATGGTAACTCAAATGTCAAGAACTTGCCAGAAACAATTTCAGAGGAACCAGAAATGGAGGGAAAGAAACCTAAAGCCATTCTCGAGCTTCAGGCTGTAGAAACTCTAAGTGTTAGCAGTGGTATCAAGACGGGGAAGGCAGATGAGTTGGAAAAGAACAACAATGGCTGTGATATGTCTCCACTTGCTCCGCCACCACCCAAAAAGCCTTCTGATTCTTGGCTTCTCAGTAATCTGCCTTCATTAGCCTCAAAGATCCCATCACGAAGATATCTGTTTCATTCCAAAAAAAAGAACATGGAAGAAAACTCCACAAGTGTTACCAAGTGGGAAACTATAGTCAAGACTTCTTATACGCACAGAGATCATATACGCTATTCTGAAGTAAGCATCTAAAGTTTTCCCTGGGAGATAAAGAAACACAATATAGGCGATAACGTTAATCAGCTTTTGATCTTCGCTATATCTTTTGCAGGAACTGGTTGCTCGTTCATCTTGTCAATCCACAACTTAATGGTTTGAACCCTTGGAATGGATCATCAGGTTGAATTTGATTACAACTTCATAGGCGTAAGAAACCGAGTTTCTTTTGTGACCCGTAGAACACTTAACCCGTAATCCCTCAGATTGATTTACATGTGTAGCTATACTTCCATATCTGTCTGTTGCCTACTTAGCTAATAAGACGAACATTTGTTCCCAGTAAATGCTATGTTCATATTTCTATCATATAACTGTTCTTAGCGTTTTCAAAAGTTTCCATTCAGGTGCTTCAACTACAGGACAGCAAAGTCTACAGGTAACATTTACCCATTTCAGTTTATCATATACAGTCTCTCTGAGATGAAGCATCGAAATGAGTAATCTTAGGATGAACAAGACAGTGTTATAGGGGAAGGCCGAGAAAGAATTATCATTAAGCTTGTCTCTTTGTTAGAGATACATGTACAAACATATTAGCAATAAACGAAAAACTAGCCTTTGTAATCGCCAGCAAAAACCGTCTAACTGCCTTAGATCGCACTACTCTTAATTTCTTTTCTTCTCTGATCTTCCTATATCACTCCCATTACAACTCTCTCATCACTTTCATATATATACAACAAAACAAATGAAATTATATGGTATAGTAACAAAGAATGTTATTAGTCTCGTTCTATGATGATACCTTCTCTTGTTATGTCTTCTTCTCTCGACCTTCCAGTTATTTTTTTAACTTTGTAACTGTTCAATTTCAGGTGGCAAACACATTGCTTCTTCAACTTCATCTGCTTTGTAATGCATCAGTTTCTCCAGCTGTGGTCTAAGTTCCTTGTTGCAAAACTCCTCATACTCTTCTATATTCCCTCCTTTCTTCTTCACCTCAACCACCACTAGAGATGGTGTCAGCTCAAAGATCTCAATCTTAATAGTCAACGGTCCTTTAGCACCTTCTCTACAACCTTCTAACCTCACGCCCCAATCCTTCTTCCTCACCGTAAAGTTCACCGTCTTCGCAATCTCTTCCAATTTCGATATGATCTTTATCACAGGAGCAGCGGATACAAACCTTGCTCCTTGTCCACCTTCTTCAAACAAACCAGAAAGATCAAATCCGGTAGAGAACGATATGATGTCAAATGCGTTTAGACTCGCGGGTCTCGGCATTGAATCAACTCTGTTAATATCAAACTCTGCGTCTCCTTCTGAAGCAGTCGATGATCTTCCTGATGACAATGATGATGAATCGTCTCCATCATTGTCCTCATCCTCCCTACATAACTTATCGTTTTCGATGTAGAACTTGACATGTTTGAACCCTTTCTTGAACCATCTATGCTTCATGATCTCAGGTATTGTGATTCTTGTATTCGGATTCGTGTCTAGCATCCTTGTCACAAGCCTTGCAAGCTCAGGAGAAAACCATTTAGGACACTTAAACTGCCCTTTATATATCTTCTTGTACATAACCAATATGTTCTTGTCATCAAACGGAAGGTAACCAGCCATCAACACAAACAAGATCACTCCACAAGCCCAAATATCGGCTTTGGCTGCGTCGTAACCTTTCCTTGTCAAAACCTCGGGAGCCAAATAAGCTGGCGTCCCGCAAAACGTTTGACAGATTCCGTCTTGCCTGAGCTGCTCCGAGACAACGCTGAGCCCAAAGTCAGAGACTTTAACGTTCCCCTTATCGTCCAAAAGCAGATTCTCAAGCTTCAAATCGCGGTGGTAAACACCGCGGCTGTGGCAGAAAGCCACGGATGAGATTAACTGCTGGAAATATCTCCGAGCAGTTCCTTCTCTTAGCCGTCCTCTAGCCACCGTGTTGTAAAGCTCTCCGCCTCGTACGTACTCCATCACGATGTAAATCTTTGTCTTCGTAGCCATGACCTCAAGGAGGTGGACAATGTAAGGGTGGCGAACACGTCGGAGGATCGAGATCTCCCGTTTTATATGACCGGCCATTCCACTCTTCACGATCTTCTCCTTGTCAATGACTTTGATGGCCACGTCCTCGCCGGATTTAATGTTCCGTGCTAAATAAACCTTAGCGAAGCTTCCGTGACCTAGAAGCTTTCCTAATTCGTACTTATCCATGAGAATAGAGCCTTGAGGGGTCCGTGGACTCTTCGGACTCTCTGGAGTACTGATCTCTTTGTTCGTGTCTTTAGTAACGATTCGACCAAGAAGACCCGCCATGAACTGTAGCGGCGTCGGCCCGGTGATAGCCATTGGCGGAGACAAGACTTGAGCCATCGGTGGGCTAAGACTTTTCTTTTGCGCTATGTTTGTTGATTCCGACACGATTTTAACGGGAAAAAACGAACCAAAACAAGAGAACGAAACGGATGAAAATAAAAAATGGTGGGGGTTGTGTTTGTTTCGGTTGTAATGTTGTCTTAACTTGGCCTTTTCGTGTTCGTTTTATAACAGTTTTCGAGTTGAATTTTCTACTTTATTTAATGTTCAATAAGCTGAAAAGTCATCTGATTAAATATTGTTTTAAACACTAGTATATTGCTTATTTGATGTTGATGTGTTATCCTAATCCATTTATTTTTGCCAGCAGAATAACACGTTGGACGGGTTTTATCCATACGCAAAGTCAATTTTAATTTATAATACATATATTTTCCTTAAGGGACAGATATTAGGGTTGACTTATCAAACCACCAGTGAGGTTGATCGATAAGCAGATCATGATTCGTGAAGATGTCGTCACACTCTCACACATTTGTTTATATTCTCTCTTAGTAGGTTTATCTGATAAGTGAGTATAATAGTCTGGAGAAGAAGATGTAGAGTTGGTATTTGTGGGAACCACGTCACGTGTTAATGCTGAGTCGGTGCTTACTGTAAGTTGTGGATTTCACGTAGCCGACCTAAAACCAAAAGCTTCAAAGACACTCGAAAGAGCGATCATATTCATACTTCCAAACAACTTCACGTTTTTTCTGTATAATATAACTATTATATTTGCATTTCGAGTTGGCTAGCTACTCTTGAATGCAAAAGTTTCGTCCGAAAAACTTTATTCTAAAATTGTATAATTTGGATTTCAAGTTGGCTAATCTTGAGTGCATAAAAATACCGTTGTTTAATGGCTTTGATGTCGCATTTAGTCGTTCTCGTTCACAATCTTAATTCATTTCTCTATTTATATAATGTATCAGTTTTATCTCTATATAATATGTATTTTAATTTGGATTTCCAGGAATAGTTATGTAGTGTATTAATTATAAAAATATAAGAAATGCTATTCGTCACTTAATTGTATGTGTAAAACACTTATTTATCTCTTCGTTGCTTTCATAGGAGAATTTTTCATGTCACATAAATTGTTCCCCTGGTAAATAAAGAAAAAGTCAACTTATTCATTTAACTGATTCAATAATACGAATTAGGCCTTGTTCGTTTATTCATTTGGATGTACCATCTGAATGAACCATTTAAATGTTGTTCGTTTTTGACATTGAGATGAATCATTTAGATGTATCATTTAAATAGACCATTTAGATGTAAATGCTAAATGATGAAACAAACAGACACTTAAACTAATCATCCTTTAATTTTTTTATGTTGCATATCTATTTTGTTTCTGTTATTAAGTTATACTCGAAATGTATCCCAAAATAGCTTATGCTAAAATGCAAGCACGACGAAGGTTTGTTTATCCTGTTTCGTATCTTTTGTTATAGTATTTAAATAATTAAGAAATACATAAACTAATGAAAAACCATAATTATATAAGAAGACTGTAAGATCGATGTGAAACCACGTAAAAAAATATTACAATTGTTCGGATAATGTTTATCTTTATGTATTACGTTAATATATGTATGAAATTATCTAAAAGGAAGTATTCAAAATTCATGAGAAAATATGAATGTGTAATAATCCAAAAGCAGAATGTGTAAATGAAAACTTAAGTTCCTTTGTTGTTGGTCAAGAATGGCATCCTTTAGAGAGCAGGTCAATGAATTGTTTGAGTCACTGCACAAACACAATGATCTGTATCCGAGTCAGGATTCGAAATTGCGTACATTATACATTGTACTAGTTAAATACCAAATTACATACACACCATGCATGAAACCATATGCATAAACTTTAAAAAGCCATTGCCTAACTTATCATACAAAAAGAAAAGGGGAGTATCATAAAACTTATTATGAGAATGTATTATGTGTGATGATAGCTGATAACATTTAAAAAAAAAAAGAAAAAAAGATGGAAGCTAAGGATGTTCATCCAAAAACCGTGATTTGTTAGGACCCGATCTAGAAAACTGGAACAGATTTTTTTTTTTTTTTTTTTTTGACGATCATTGGAACAGATTTTGCTTATCTTAAATTTATAAGCAATAACGTTTGACCAATATATATTGATGTGGTTGTAGATGATAAATTTGATAAGGCCCTTTGTTTGAAAAAGATTGACACAAGTTTCAATGCACAAGTGTGTAATAGGAAGTAATGCAGATTAATCCCAGACTTCTTGATGCATGCATTTTGAGGTTACAATACATTGATCCAAGTGACTTCTCCTCATCATTTATCTTTACCAGTGTATAAATTGCAGAAGCTGGTATGAAGAGTGATAGGGAAATGATGGAGCAAGAAATTTCCACTTTGTTTCTTCTGGTGCTCAACCGTGGGACGATTCTCACCATTCGAGGTGTGCAATAATTACTTCTATAGAGGAAAGGTAAGATGGATTTTGGAAATAGTAGAGTTTCAGTTTCCCCTTATTGGTCCACTTGGCAATGCAATTTTAACAAAAAGAAAAAAATTATATTAAAACAATTAATTTTCACATTTAACTCATATAATATAAAACTGAAATCTTTATAGCTTCTCCCTATAAATTATGCATTAACTTTATTTCTCCACTAAGTTGTATTAATCAATTGTATTAAAACAAAACAATAAATTAGAATTGTAACTCTCATTTTTCTAAATATAATTTTTCATCATTTTTCTTCCTACAAATACTTATTATCTTATTCTCTAAGTCTATCACTCTTTCATTCTCTCATCTTCTTCCACTATTCTCAAATCTCTTTTTTGTTTTGTTTTGTATTTTTTTTGTTATTGTTGTTGTATGGGTTATAAAAAATCAAATCAAATATCATTGTACAAGCTTAAGTTTAGAGTTTGTATGATATGTATATCTTATATATTTATTTTAATCTTTTAAAATGTTTATCTCCATTTTCTATTTTATATTAACATCTTATAAGTCATTATTTTCATACTTCCTTACAATATTCACCACACAATAAGATCATAAAGTTGAAATGATCCATATATAATTATCTATTATGTCTCTGGTTATCTCACATATTCATGTATCATTTTAAATAATTTATAAAGATCAATATAATATTTAAAGATCAATATAATTATCCATTTATCCATTTATAAAGACTATTTTGTTTTGTGATCCAATTGTTAAATCTACAGAGATCAATATAATATATATATATATATATATATTTTTTATGATTTGAGGTTTTTGAAAACAAAAAGAACATAATTAAACAATTGGTTTTTTGTGTCTTTAATCAAAATAAAAAATGATCCAAAAAACAAAACATATTCAACTGGAACTTAGATATAAAAATAAAATATAATTTTAAAAATATCATTTCACTAAATTCTCTAAAGATGAAACCATTAGTATGAAATCTAGCACTATAAATTAAATTGATGAGTGAAAACCAAAAAAATATAAGTTATCCTTGGGATTTTAAAAATTATTGAGATTGAAGAATTCATATAATTTTATAAGAAAAATAATTTAGTTTGTCACTTAAAAAGTAATATTTTTATTTTGAAATATTATGTGTAAGTGTTGAGTTTATATCAACAAACAACCAAATCATGTGAATTTTGATTCAGCCACTTGGTATTCCTTTTATTTTATGTTATAATAAATTAAAATATTTATTTATAATTAAAGACATGTAACTCCATTTAACTCAAATGTAACTCCTATCCAATAATTATACATTAATTCATTCCTCCTACTAACTTATTATCTTTCAAGAGAAATTATTTTTGGTTAAATTTTAATATTTTTTATTTATTTTGGTTGGCTAAACTTATATTCATATTTTGGTTGGCTAAATTAATATATTTCTCATGTAAAATTATTGTTTACAATATATTTCTCATTTCAAAGTTTAAAGCAATATATCATATATATAAAAGTAAGGTTTTGGTCTCTCCTTATTGGTTGATTTTCATTTAATGTTTTCTAATTTTTTTATTTTTTTATTTGCTTTCTAATTGCTTTAAACAATATTTAAGATCCAATAAACACAATACATTTAACTCACACATTAAAATAAAATTATAACTAAAAATAAAATAAATTATGCATTAATCATATTCTACCACTCAATTCTATTCAAACACAATAAATTACTATTGTAACTCCATAGTTCTAAATGTAACTTCCATCATTTCTTATCATATAAATAAGCATTCTCTCAATCTATCATTCTCTCTTATTGACATTATTTTACTATCTCATTTTCACATTCTCTCATTCTCTTCTACAATATTTCAAATCATTTTTTATTTTTTTTTGTTATTTTTGATTTCTTATTTTTGTTGTATGGGTTGTAAAAAAAAAAATATCATTGTAAATTGTTAATGCTAAATTTTAATTTTAGAGACTACATGATATATATTTTACATTGTTCTTATTTTAAAAGATTTATCTCCTTTATCTAATTTGGATTATTATCTTATAAGTAATCATTCTCTCTTCCTCTCCCACCAATATCAAATATTGTTATATCTCATATGTGTTGTAAGAGTTTGATCCTATATTTTAATTTAGAAAGTATTATACATATATAGATATTACATTGTTCTATTTTTTAAAGATTCATCTCCATTATCTAATTTGGATTACCATCTTATAATAAATATTCTCTCTTCCTCTCCTACCAATATCAAATGTTGTTATATCTCATATGTGTTGTAACCTGTAAGAGTTTGATTCTATATTTTAATGTAGAAAGTATTATATATATTTAACATTGTTTTCAATTTTTATTTTATTTATATAAAAATATTTCTTTTACATTTCTTGCCTTTCTAATCTATTCATATTTATTTTTTAAATTTGCATAGTTAAATTTTAATTCACATATGTTGGTTTTAACAAAACAATCAACTTTATTTGAGAATTAGATGTTCCTATTCATTTTTAAACGATCAATGTGTAACATATAAGCATTTTGTCTTGCAATCACAAGTTCCATTTCCATTGCTTAACTCCATGGTTAAACTATAATATATGTTGTCCTATTTGTAGGAATAACAACATACTTATTTAATTTATTTAAAAGAGCAGATGATTAAAAGAAATAAACATTTCTCCAAATTTTATAATTCAATCAGTGAATGTACTTATTACTTTGAAAAACTTTTACATTGAAGTTCATAAAATCATATAAGAAAACTAAAATACTATATCACTTCAAATTTGGAAGGAAACACTTGGTATTTCTTTTAAAAAAAGTCAAGACACATATAAAAATTTATTAATATTTAACTCACTTTAAAGACATTAAAGGTCATTTAACTCAAAAATAACTTCTATCCAATAATTTCATACATTCCTCCCACAAATGAAAAAAATATATATATGTTCAAGATTGTATTTAAATATTACATAATTTTTTAGTTAGCTAAATTTATAGTCACATATATACAATATATATACATAAGAATTTATATTACTTATTAACACCATAATTCGACCCATTATTTGCTTAACTCAATATTGGTTTCAAAGCCAACTAAAGAAAAAAAGAAACGATCTTATTGATATTAGACCAAAACATGGGCATACAAACATAATCACTTACACGGAAGATATTTTAAAAAAATAACTTATTATTGCAACATCAACGTATAAAGGGTTTACATAAGCAGTTAATTAGAAAATCTATAATACAATAAATGTATTGGAAACAATATCAGTCAATGATAAGATTGGATCCTCAAAAGCAAGAAACAACATCTTCATAATTCATAAAAAGTAAACGCCACAATTATACACATCTGAACGAAATGGTATAAACATATAGTGTATAAATAAAAGTGACGGCAAAACCCGTATATGTCTAATTAAAACGAAATAATACAAAAGAGAAAACGAAAAAGACAAAAAAAAAACAAGAAAGTGCCAACTATACTACAACCCACGCGTTGCGTGGGGAAGCACCTAGTATGACAAATTTTGTAGCATAGCCAGCTTGTGAACTTATAACGCTTTTACTATTCCTTCCCGGCCCATTTCCAATATAAACAATACAACTTATAAGCCTTTTACACAAGCTTGTGTTACATTTGAACAACAGAGGCAACAACCAAGGCGAGAACTAGAAGCAGAGGAAACAAAATATCTAGAGCAAGAGCAAATCAAATCCCTTTTACTCAGTCTATCACAGTCATGCAATGTCACCGTTTTGGATCTTGTAGCAGTCAACAGGTGAAAGAGACCAGAGAGACCGTATGTCGTGTTAACTAAAAAACATTGTGAATGTTGTATTGTTTATGTCTTAAATCCAAATGACCCATTTTGGGGACCTTCTTTGGGTCGCACGTGGGGTGTCCCGGTTAGATACTCTTTTTTACTTCTGCACTGTTTTGGACCCATCTCCTGCTGACTCATGGCTCCAATTTATTTGTTTTTCCTAATGTCATTATTCTTCAAAACCCAAGATATTTTTTTTTATGAAAAACAAAAAGTTCAAAGTGAAATATAAAGAAAGTAAAGCAAAAGAAATGTTAAGTGATTGGTTCATTTTTTTTCTTATTTAGAAAACACGTCATTTTCATGTACAATCATAACGTTTTCTTTAACCTTTTTAGCTTCCGGTTTGTTTTTTTCATCATGGTCAAGTCTTCTTTAATCCACATCCATCAAGTGTATCATCCTAACTTTCTTTTTTTTCGGTGACTTTTGTAATTTGAGAATGAGTCATACACATGTACTAGGTAGATTGGTCGGAGGGAAACAAATATACCAAGTGGTTTAACACATGAACCTGAATTCATTATTGTGAAGCTTACCGTAAAGTATAGATTGTAAGCTTAAACACACAAACTTGAATAAAGAAATTAAAGTCATTGTTATTATGTTAGTGTTATCATCTCTATTACCATATATAGTGCAAATACTCTAAACTTTTTAAGTAAGGGTTTAATTTTTACACTTTTTGATTTGTATATATGAAAAAATCTAATAATAAAAACATATTTTGTGATATCAAACAGAACACTTGGTGGCTACTAGTATGATTCCTTCCTCATTTGTTTTTGTGCCCTTTAATTAAAGACGAAACTAAATTCAAGAAGCTTGAAGGAAGAGAACGACATGCACTGCAGAAACGTAACTAATGCATTAAAAGAGTCTGTGACTTCTGATGTGTAAAGTTGGAAAAAGCATTATTTTTACCAGCAAAACAGTGTAACGGTAGTATTCTGTTTTTGGCAGTTCCTTAAGGGGCATTTCCGGTACCTAACTTATAATTCTAACGGTCCTTTTTCTCTCAACCTTTCACTATCCCTATTTCATATATAAATGTAACAAGTCACCATCTCCACCACTACCAAAAAGCTCTCTTCTAACTCAGCTGCAACTTCGAAAAAGAGTAGCTTTTTTCACTTTGCCTTGTCTCTTTTTTTTTCTTTCTCTTTCACACAACTTTTCTTTTTTTGATTTAAAAACAACTCAGTTCTTGTTTTCTCAGTCATTCCTCTTGATTCAATCAGATCCTTTTAGTTTTCTTGATTCTTTAGCTGATTCATGAGCTCATAAGAAGAAGATTGTAGTTTTGAGTGTTGTCGACCCAGAAAGAAAAAAAAAAAGGACTTTTGAACAATCTAAAAATCATGGATCCAGTAAAGCCAGAGGAGATAAGCCACCCACCAATGGATCAGCTTCAAGGTTTAGAGTACTGTATTGACTCAAACCCTCCATGGGGTACGAATCTTGAAACCATTTCTATGTAATCCATTGATTGGCTTTTCACTTTCCTGATGATGATGATCTTGTTGTTGTTGCAGGAGAAGCCATAGCTTTAGGTTTCGAGCATTACATTTTGGCTTTAGGAACTGCGGTTATGATTCCTTCAGTTCTTGTTCCTATGATGGGTGGAGATGATGTGAGCCATTATTGTTTCTTACCTTCTCTGAATCTTTATGTGTGAGTTTTTACTTATCTGACTGAGATTTTGATGTTCCTTCCATTGATTAGGGTGATAAAGTCAGAGTTGTTCAGACACTACTGTTCCTTCAAGGTGTTAACACTCTTCTTCAAACTTTATTTGGAACTCGTCTTCCAACTGTGATTGGTGGCTCTTATGCATTCATGGTTCCCATCATTTCAATCATCAAAGACTCTTCTTTGACCCGTATTGAAGATCCACAGTTGGTATGTTTGTTCTTCTCTTTGAATAGTACTCTGAAGATCCTGAGTCCATACTGATTTGAATCTTTAATTTTAAGTAGAGATTTCTAAGTACAATGAGAGCGGTACAAGGCGCAATCATAGTTGCATCCAGTGTTCAAATCATCCTTGGTTTCAGCCAGATGTGGGCTATCTGTTCAAGGTATATTATATTTACTACATACATATTGCAGTGCTTGTTATCACATAAAGGTATAGACTTTAATGATTTTTTCCATCTTACATTATTGCAGATTCTTTAGTCCTGTTGGTATGGTTCCTGTGATTGCATTAACAGGTTTTGGACTCTTCAACATTGGATTCCCAGTGGTACATTACTGAGACTACTCTCTTTAAAGATTCAAAATTTCTTCGCTTTCGATTCTTATCTTATAGTGTTTGTGTTTGCAGGTTGGTAATTGTGTTGAGATAGGAGTCCCTATGCTTATCCTCTTTGTTATCTTCTCTCAGGTTATTTTTCTTATGGGATCTAATTCCATTACATTCCCAAATAGGTTTCACTTAACTGATATTATAATCTTTATGTTGTTGTGCAGTATCTAAAGAACTTTCAGTTCAGGCAATTCCCTGTAGTGGAGAGGTTTGCTCTTCTTATAGCGCTTGTCGTGGTGTGGGCTTACGCGCATCTCTTGACAGCGAGTGGGGCTTACAAACACCGACCACATCAGACACAAGTAAACTGCAGAACCGATATGTCTAACCTCATTTCCTCTGCTCCTTGGTTAGTTAACATTCTCTAGGATGTGTATGAATGACAAAAAAAGACATTCAATAGTTGATAGTGTTTCATATAATTTATGCTTCTCTTGGTTTGTTTTAGGATCAAGATTCCTTATCCACTTCAATGGGGAGCACCTAGCTTTGATGCTGGTCATGCTTTTGCTATGATGGCCGCTGTTTTTGTCTCACTCATAGAGGTAATGTACCTGTGAACCAAGATTAGTACTCTTCTGAATGTGAATATCCTAAAAGAGGAATCTTTTTGAATTGTGATTAGTCAACTGGAGCTTTCAAAGCTGCTGCACGACTTGCAAGTGCCACACCTCCTCCACCTCATGTTCTTAGCCGTGGAATTGGCTGGCAAGGCATTGGAATCCTCTTAAACGGTTTATTTGGAACGCTAAGCGGGTCAAGTGTCTCTGTGTAAGTAAAACTGTGAATGTTTTCAAACCATTTTGAACCAATTAGTGTGAATGTGTTAATCTCATGGCTTTCTTGATTCCTTACAAATTCTGCAGAGAGAACATTGGATTACTAGGAAGCACCCGAGTTGGAAGCCGCAGAGTGATCCAAATCTCAGCAGGGTTTATGATATTCTTCTCAATGCTAGGCAAATTCGGGGCATTGTTCGCTTCAATACCTTTCACAATATTTGCAGCCGTGTACTGTGTCTTGTTTGGTCTTGTTGCTTCCGTTGGTCTCTCTTTTCTCCAGTTCACAAACATGAACTCCCTGAGGAATCTCTTCATCGTCGGTGTGTCTCTCTTCCTAGGACTATCGATCCCTGAATACTTCAGAGATTTCACCATGAAAGCATTACATGGTCCAGCTCACACCAATGCTGGTTGGTTCAATGATTTCTTGAACACAATCTTCTCGTCTTCACCTATGGTCGCGTTGATGGTGGCAGTGTTCTTGGACAACACTCTGGATTATAAAGATACAGCGAGAGACAGAGGGTTGCCTTGGTGGGCTAAGTTCAGGACTTTTAAAGGAGATAGCAGGAATGAGGAGTTCTACACTCTCCCTTTCAACCTCAACCGTTTCTTCCCTCCTTCGTAGAAAGTTTTACTTCTTTTTTGTTTTGACTCAGAATTGTTATTTGTTGTTTGTCTGTGTGTGACTTATCATCACCCAATTTTTATTTAATCTATAAGAATCATTCATTTTTTTATTTAATGGAATCACAACAACCACATCATTAGGATCAGCATAAAAAGATCATATTTTGGATCATTATCACTATCAATCACTTCCTACGCAATCCTTATTCTGAGACTCTAATTTGGTTTGGTTTGGGTGGTAAACATGTCATTTACACTTTAGAGTTTTAGACTTAACAGGTTGCTGCCAAAATGGGTCTCTCAATTTTTATTTTTCGGTTTAGCGTAGTTGATGAATGTGTGTATCGATGAGTATATGGTGTTTAAACATGGTTGAAGGAATATTATGATTATATATGCTAGGTAGAGTATTATTTGAGACCGTTATGCTTGTTGATGTATGTGAAGAATGTGGAGTCTGATTCTATGATATGCACATATTGTTGAATGTGATTAGAAAGTCATCATTGTGTTCACCCTTTTATCTTTTTCCTCATATTAAAAGTTTGATGAGACGTGGAACAAGTTTTATGATTGAAGAGTTTTATTTTTAAGAAAGAAGTATTTTGGCAGGACCATTTGAATAACACGTTGTCTTGGCCAATAAGGCGGGACAGGTGTTACATTTTGTGAATGTTGTTGAGACGGAGGTGGTTTTTCTGAAGGATTGAGAATTAGATTGGGAACTGAAATCGGATTGTTCGTTATGGTTTCTGAGAATTTAGATTGACTTCAACCATGATGGGAGTGTATACTTGGGTTAGAATTTTGGAATTGGAGCAAATGACTCAACCGGATCAAGATTTTGTGACCAAGAAAATCATAACTTCAGATGAATTACTTTTTATTTTGGTGTGTATGTCAAAGTTACATTTTTATGGGACAACAAGAAAAATTAATTATGTTTATTGTTGTGTATAATTGGATACATGTTTGATTTTTTTTTTTAAAGTCAAACTCATCTATATAAGACAATGTATTAGACTGTCGGGATAGTTTATATTTTTCCACATACTTCTAGACTTTCATGAATTATTGAAAAAGAAAAAAAAATGTAAAATTATTTTCATAATCAAAAAATTAATGGTCATTTGATTAATTTTTCTTTCCATTTATGGTGATTTGACCAATAAATTAAACTCTTAATATAGTCAATTTAGGATTATGATATTGATAATGTTGCATTTGTTGTTAATTAATATACTTAATGTATGATGAATTTTATAGTGTGATTTTTTCACTTTTAATGAAAAATGATTATCATAAATCTTGATGTCAATTAATAACTAGATTTTCTAATTATTATTAGGGATTTTAAAGTTTAAAATTAATAAAGATTAAAGATTGTCGAAGCTATTGTATGAAAAAATTACATGTATAAGCTTGCAAATAAGCAGATTTGAGGTTTTGAGAAAGAGAATTTAATCATATTAATGTAGTTAATTTTTAATAATATTTTACAAGATATACTTTTATTAAAAAAATGTAATGACTAAAAGAAGTGTTTGTAAATACAATTTAGCATAATAAAAAGGGAGATATATGATTGGTTTCATATACAAATTAGTAAATTTAGAAAAATACCATATGCATATCCATATAGTTTACTAAGTTTAGAGATTTATTTTGAGGAAAATTATTATTAAAAAAGTTTAAAAGCATCATTTTGGCTAAGATATGTATATAGCTTTAGTCTTCAAACTCCTCAATAATTTATTTCCTTAAATTTTTTTTAGTTATATTTTCAGGGAGACGAGAAGATTGGTTAAATAAATCCAAATATGTTGATAACAATAACAAAAAAACTAACAAATACTGATGTTTCTGTAATGGGTCGTTTGAATAAACCCAAACAAAGTGTCAAAAACCTATAAAGAAAATGAAAACTACAATACCTCGAAATGGTATTGAAATGGAAGTCCTTGATAATAATGTCAAATCGTATAGGGGTTTCCTTCATAAATACAAAAGATTTTATTGTCTTATGAATGGATGGAAGAATATCGTAAATGAAAAAGGTCTCAAATCAGGCAATCTCATCGAGTTATATTGGGATGGTACCAAATTTATTCTGATTGTAACGTGAGTTTTCTTTTCTAAATTATCTCTCATCAGTTTTTATTTTTTAATAAATCTAATTAACTAAATTTTTTGGTTGAATATTGGTATTTTTGATGGGTTTTATGTGTTTCATAACTAAAATAGTGGCAAGTCAATTTACATTATAATGTAAATAATAGATAAGTTAATATCGCTCTACTTTATATTATCCTAAAGATGTTATACAAAAATATGTTATTGTGGTGTAGTTATACATCATACTTTTTTTTGTTAGAAAACTAGATATATTAGTCGATTGTTAGATTTATAACTAAAGTTTTAAATGGTGATTCTAGATCATGCACTCCAAAAAAAACAGATGATAAAGGAGAATGCAGCTCAAGTGCGGCAGGAGCAAAAAAAAATATGCAAAATAAATGTGGGATGAGCGGAACAAAAGTTAAATATTAAATATAATAAATGTGACATAAATATTATAATTTACTAAATTTTACAAATATTTTATGGCTGAAATTTCATTTTTATGAATAAAGTGGTATTGATAATGTATCTAATCCATATAATTTCTTTACATATATGAATTAATAATAATTGTGGATTAAATGGCAAATCAAGTGACTTCGTAAATATTACAATTTTTAAAAATTATATTTTATTTTGTCAGAATTTTGTTGTTGTAAATGAAGTCAACTAAGAATAATATCTTTGTTGTTTGGAAACGACCACATTTCCTAGATGTTGTGTGATTTTCTCATAGATGTTGTTGTTTGTGATAAGAGAAAGTTACATTAAACGTATTAATAATCATAAATATATCTTGATGTAGATTTCTAAGATTATAAGCAAATGTTTCAATCTGTAATAAAGTTTAACACCAAATGGTCCAAAATATTGGAAACCCACAATGAATAGAATTAGGAAAGAATTTTCTATTAATCTAAAGAACTTGCCAAAGAGCTCTTTAAAACTAAGACACATCCAACATACCAAGATATCTATATCAAATGACATTGGCTCTTTTCTTAATGTCTAAAGGGTGAATACTAGGTGGGTGTCCGCACTACATGCGGATTGCTGTTTTCGTTTGTGTTATTTATTTTTTGTTTTGTATTTTTATATTATGACGTTTGTTTATGGGATGTTTTGTGTTGATTTTTAAATTATGTGTTTTTAATAGCAGTCGTCTCAACAGATGTTTCGTACTCTGCAATAAATGCTTGAGGAATAGTAGGATTCTAATTCCTTATTCTCGACAACCGCAGAAACAACAATAACAAACATCTTCTTTTCAGCCGCAACAATTTTACCTGCAACAGTTGCAACAACAACAACTACTACTAAATCAACAACTTGTACACCAACTGCATTTGATCTAAATGGGATATATGTTATAGAATAGTAATGAGTCGAATCAATTAATTGTATTGCCAATTTAGTTCATAATAATCAAATCAACTTTCATATATATGATTTATTTATGATGACAACCACCAATTATTCAAATTCATATTTATATATTGTATTCAGTTTTTTCTCAACTACAAATATTAAGTCTAAGATCATATTTATGTTTTTATCTAAATTTATAAATTTTATGATTAAACTTATTAATTTTATAAAATAAGTTATTTTTATATATACAAATATAGACAATATAGTTTTTAATTTAAGTAGGTCTTAATTTGATTGGTTTATTATTTGTTTTACATTAAAATATGTATCTTAACTTATTATTTCTATTTATTAAAATGCAACAATTTGTCAACATTAGCTAATTTTCAAGATTTTGGATACAGAAATGTCAATGGCTAAATGATTGAGATAAACTTTTCTTTTTTTTTTGGGGCAAAGAGATAAACTTTCTTTATTCAATAAATTTGATTTTATTTTAGAGAAAATGGACTTGACTAATAATTTAGTCAAAACTACAAAAAGGAGTATAGACTTTAATATATACTTTCAATGGGACAAAGATTATCACCGTTTTTTTTTCCACCGAACAAAAAAAGCTTATCGTCATTTTTTTTTCTCCATTTTTCCGATGACATACTATTTTTTTCTTTATAACATGTTAATTTCTTTTTGTGAAATGACACATCATGTGTCACACATGATTGATTGGTGTATGATCCACATTATTTGTTAATTCTTCTCCAAACAAAAAAAAAAGAAAACCAACCTTATTTATGTTTTTGGCAATTTTGAAGCAATTATTATTCATCTACTTTTTTTTTAGCACCAATTTATCATTTATCAATATATATATATATATATAAATGTTAACTTAAATAGGGAATTTTTATTTAATTGGTTTGAATTATAGTTGATACAAGTTGTTCTCATCTTCACCAAACATTATTCTGTTAGCTCCCCTTCTCTTTACCCAAAAGAAAGGTGCTTTCATATTAAATCTCTCACACAAATTAGTTTTAGCTTTACTGCCTAAAGTGGAACACAGAGTTTTATAGAAAGACAAAATTGAAACGGAAAGTGTTTTTTTTTTAAAGTAAATTGTAAAAAAAAAAAAAAAAGGAACCTTTGCAATCTAGAGAGAGCAAAGCAGAGCTGATTAAGATATTTTTGCAGGTAACTGTAGCCACGAGCTAGCATACGTTTCCTAGAGCCATGATGATAAAAAAAAAAAGCTGATTGATTTCTCCAGTTGCTTAAAGATCTGAGGCCTAAAGCTGAAAAAGAAACCTTTTTTCTTTTTCTTTGAGATTTGTTTGTTCCCACAGATTCTCTGACGCTACCTAAACCTTAAAGTTCGCCGCTTTATTTGTTGCTGTTGCAAGAGAGCTCTTTTGAGGTGGATCTGGATTCTGGGTAAGGTTTGGTTTTTATGTCTCTTATTACAACTTTGTTTACCAGTAGGGTTTTAAAACGAATTAAAATCGTTGTGTTGGAGCATTTACAATTTTACAGGGTTGTTGTTGTTTATGTCGGCTCTTTGTTTGATACATTCATACTAAGAGGGGTTTTATGGATCTTGGACTTTGTAGGATTCAAAAGCCCTCCTCTTTTGTGGTATATATGAATTAAAATGGACCCGAGAAGTTGTTCGAAATCAATCAGTGTTTGTGAGAATTCGAGTGATGTTGTGCTTGAGGGTGGTGTTAAGGGTCAGACCAGTGACTCTATCTCAAAAAAGGTGTTGATTGAAGAAGAAACTGATTCAAGAATGGCCAAAGATGGTGTTAGCTGCAGTAGTAGTAGTAACATTTCTTCAGCTCATGCTGTTCATGAGGGAGTTGCGGATAATGTTAGTGCGGTAAGCTGCAACGAGGCAGAGAGTGATACTTCAAAAGCAAAGGCGAAGAAGGAGTTCCACACGGTTGATTTGAGTGGTGAAGGAGAAAGAATCTGCAGGATTTGTCATTTTGGTTCAGATCAATCACCTGAGGTGGTGGCTACTGGTGATAATAATAAGTCAGTAAGTCAGGACTTGATTGAGATTGGTTGCAAATGCAAAAACGAGCTTGGCCTTGCACATTTGCATTGCGCAGAAGCTTGGTTCAAGTTAAGAGGGAACAGGTAATGAATTCAATTTCTTCCGAGTGTTATTAGGTTAGCAAGTGTATGGATTTGATGCATGAAGTGGACTAATGTACAAGAGATCCAAATCTTGGTGTTTTTGTTGTGTTCTTGGCAGTGTATGTGAAATATGCGGCTGCACAGCGAAGAACATTACAGTAAGGTTGATGGAGGATTGGAGCGGCGAAAGGGACAATACATTGGATGAGAGAAGAAGACGTGGAAGAGGACAATCTTGCTGCATCTTCATGCTTTTCCTGCTCTCTATCCTTTTGCTTCATTGGTTTTTCAAAAAGTTTAGTGGTTACTACCAAAATAAGTGAATAAGTATATAATATATGTTGGTAATTTTATTAGTTGGGTTCTGACTCTTTAGACTATATATGGAAAAGAGATGATAGAATCCAAATCCTTAGATTAAACTCTCTGAGTAGCAGATGGACAGTTTAGAGTTTAATAGAAACAACACCATTTTGCATCTCCCTCTTGAGAGAAAGGGCAACTTCGTACACCTCGTACATATAATCCCCACCACATATGGCCTCTCTTCTGCTCTTCACATGTCACTTTGGTTCTGATCAATCACATGGGCCAATGTGATTGATAATACATAATTACAGGCCCACATACTAACATAGACCACCTCATAATTGCCATAATTAATCTATCTACATCATATTTGTTTGGTGCACACCATAAAACATTCGTCGTTTTTGTGAAGGAAAAAATAAATTCTAGTTTCACAATGCATGATTTAAAATAATCGTAAGTCAAAAACATGATTTACATTCACAGGAAGAAAAAAAGCAAAATTCTGAAGAGAACAGTGCGAAAAGAAGATTGTTGTAGTACCATTATAAGAATCTTGGTCGACGATGATTGTGCTAATCTCCGAGGACAGTTTGCAAACCCGGGGATAGTTGTAGAGTGTGCATGCACCTCATCACGTGGCTCACGCGTTCTCTGACTTTTTTGTTTTTGTTTTTTACTAGGATTGAAGACACGAGAATGATAGAATGGGGGAAAGACATTATAACATACTATAAACATTCAAACTAATTAATGCCTTGAGAGACACTCACCAACATATACCTCGCATGGTAGTTTTCAGATCCCAAGATCCATAAAACCTGAAAACCAAGAAAAGTAAACATAACTTGCCTAGAGATTATATTGGTTTGCATGGGATGAATTGCGGGGCAAATCTCCTTTGGCAGATAAGCATTTTACTTGCATCCATAGCCATAGCCATCTGCCATAGGAGTATTCGCCCAGTAATCCAACCATACATTATCTCTCTGACTTCACAAACATGCATCTTCAATTCTTATCTATATATATGTTTCTGATTTTTCGCATTGCATCTTGAGTTATTATAAGTTGGACTAGCAAAAAGTACATATATATAGTTCGTTGATGAAGGTGTACTTCTATATAGCCAATGTATATAGTAAAGCATATTCTCTGGCACATCCCACGCATGTTTCATAGAGCATATGTGTATAGTATAATCCTAAAGACCCCTCTTCATGCGGTCCTCATGCTTCTGATCTCATGAATTAACATTTTTTACTTTTCTTGATTTGCCAGTCATGCGAATACTTTGCTGGTAAATGGTATACCAGGTTTTATGGTTCATGTTTTGATAGGAAATTGTTCCGTAGGATATGCTCTTTACATTAATGTTATAAATACATTACAAAATTTGAGTTTTTTACTTTGAAGCCAACAAGTGAGAGAGAAGGACATAGATTATTTCTTGGTAGAAAGAATTACAGGGCGAATCCTCTATTGGCAGGGGAATATAGATGACTGTTATATGTTCTCATCTATTCCTCTGCCAAAGGAGATTTGCCTCGCAATTCTTCTCTACTGTTATTCATTTTTCCATTGTCGTCCAATCTACTATAAAATATTTTCATTTGATAGTGTTAATTATTTGACGCTCATACTCATATTTTTATGGTTATATTTTTTGAAGATTTTATTCGATTCATAGTCTCTTTTGAACCAACTCTTTTATTTTGTTTTAATTCAAACACTTAGGCAAAGAATGCTTCAAAATTCATTTATGATAATCTGACAACCAAATTTAATACTCAAGTTAGAAACGTTTACCAGTAAACGATTTTTCATCATAAAAAAATCAATCATGTTAGGTTTATATTAACGAAATGCATGGATTTACGGATTCTTAGGTTGGAACAATACATTTGGCCTTATTTCCTCATTGGTGACATCTATCTCGTGGGTTAGTAATATATACTATCTAAAGCCAAAATTATCTTATGTGCATTAGTCAAATAGCTAAATTAATGATCAAGTACAATAGCATGCAAACTAATGTTTGTTGTAGTTGGATATACTTGTTGAATATGCTGTCAGTACCCTGAAGCATATAACTCTGACCTTTGGCCTTTTCAAGCTAAATCATAAAATCTCAAAAGGTGCTATACAAGAATAGGATGCATACATGCATGAATTTTGAAAATAATAAGTGTTCGAATTTTATATTCTACAGATTAATGGGCTAGTTTAAATTAAAATAAGGCTTCTATATCACAGTAGTAAAGTTGACTTAATTGTAGTGACAATATTCTTACTCTTTTAATCTTCTCTAATATTTTAACTATTAATATGAATAAGAGAAAAATGTAAAAACTAAACAATATATATACAAATGACCACGTAGAAGTTTATTGGTTTGGTTCATTTGCAGTCGCTCGCAAAAGGTACGTTTGTGGATCGTAGCGGTTGCACTGACATGCATTTGACACTAAGGGCATCATTAGTGGGAGTTACTAATCAAATGACTCATTAATAAAAAAATAATATAGTGATGAAAGAGAAGAAACGAAGGGAAAAATCGCTGCTCAAATTACTAGAGGAAGAACCGTTTCTCTCAAATAATTAACAGTGTCATTTACATAATGGTTATAATTAATAAAAGATAATAAATGAATAAAATAATAATTTTTTTTTAAAAGGAACATGAGAGGGTTGCTGCCGGTAATGATGGTCTAAGTAATTATGGACTGTGCTTTGTACTGTTTTCATTATATTTTAGATCTATCTAATTAACTCAAAAGTTCATTTGCTCAAGTGTCTGCTTAATGGATGATGATGGCAAGAATATTAACTGAGTCTAAAACTTATACTTCCAATATACAAGCTACTAGTGAATAGCTTAGAAGAAAGAGGTAAAAAGAAACAGAAATAAGGAAAAGTTCTAAGTAAGAAGAAAAAGAGCAAGTTTTTCCTCATCCTAGCTAATTACCTATAGAAAGTAAGTAAACTTAACTTTACAACAACAACAAAAAGAGAAGAACAAATCTTTGTGAATTTTTTTTTTTTCAAAATAAAAACCTGGAGAGGACAATACCATGGATCTTCCATTTTTAGAGTATAACCTTTACAAGTTGTCATTGTCGAACTTTTTGGCAAGTCAAAAGATTAATTCTTGAAGTTAATCATCTTTTGCACACACAAAAAAAAAGAAGTTAATTATCTTAAACAATTAATAGCTGTTTAAATACTATTATTTAGTTAAAATAATCATGTAAAGTAGAACAAAACTCGGTGAGACTCGAATATAAGATCACTCAAGATGACCGTAAAATCTCGGGGGCATAGAGGATTATTCCTTAGGAGACTAAATTATACGTACGTAGGGGATAGATTTTATTCTAGCGAAAGGATAGTGCCATTGAATATGCTTATTGCAGTGTTGTATATAAACACAACAACAACATTTATTTTAGTAGAGAGAGAGAGAGAGAGAAAGATGAAAAAGAGACAAAGAGAAGGTGAAAATGCATTACAGGGCAAGATCACCATTGGCAGAAATCTATTACTTCATTCTTGCATATGCATAAATGTTTGTGGTGAGCTCTCTGCCAAAGGAGATTTGCCCGGTAATTCTCTTCCACCAACGTTTTACATATCTTTCTTTTTTTTCGTTATTTCTTTTTGGATAGTTTGAGTCGATGTGCACAGCTAATAGAAATCGATCGACTCCTAACTTTTAAAAGAAAACCTTTGCATGATAACAATTGTGTTTCGTTATATATTTCAAAGAGGATGTATTAGAAAAGATGATCACAATATTCTTTCTACGTGGAAAGGTTTGATAGATAGTAGATATTATCCGCGGTACACCGCGAAGTAAGTTGTTTATTTTTTTATAGGAAAATTGTTATCATGCAAAGATCACCATTGGCAGAAATCTATTACTTCATTCTTGCATATGCATAAATGCAAAGGATGTTTATAGGAAAATTTTTTACCCAGGTCATAAATAGGAAAAAAAAGATTGATAGTGTAGTATGGAAGGTTTGAACCTTGGTTTGGGGAGGTCAACAAAGCTAAGAATAACCAATTGTGCTGCTTAAACTTCACAACTTTACATGCAAAAAAATATTATTTCAAAGCTTTACCCGGTCAGTTGACCTCCCTAAGCTCTATGTGGGTCCGCCACTGATCATGAGTAGATGGTAGTGGATGGATGAAGGTATGTCGACAAAAACATTGGTTATGTAATTAAATTCAACATTTTGCCTACTTAAGTTAGGGGTTATTCAGGATTTGAATAGAGTTTTAAAAACTTTAAATGTTATTTAGAATATGTTGTTATTAAATCAAAATTTTATTTAAAAAATCTGTTAAAGTTTAGTGCTATTAGTTTGTGAATTGTTAAAAGTTATCTAAAATCTTAACAAATTTGAGTTATTGGATTCAAACCTTTATAAAGTCAATAAAAGTTTTGTGTTATTCAATTAAAAGTATATAGGATTATTGATTTTAATTATTATGTTATTAATTCATGATTTTATAGATTTTTTCACAAAGTAAAATCATGAAAAATATCAAAAAAAAACAGAGATTGTTTTCAATGTTTAATCAAATACATGGTGCATGACCGTGGTAGATTCTGTCTCTTTTAATATGTCTAATAGAAACCATATGGATAGAAGCATTTATAGTAGATATTACCCGCGGTACACCGCGGAGTAAGTTGTTTATTTTTTTTTGTTAATATACTATATTAATATTAATTTTGCTAATATACTCTTTTGTTAATTTTACTGATTTAATTTTACTGACATCAGTTTGATTCGACATATTTTATATTAGTATTGTTAAAACATTAAATGAGGATTTAACCCGTATTGAAATATCATATTACTGATAGTTTATTTTTTAGTATTATCAATTCAATCATGTAATGTCATATAACCCGTCATGTAATATAACTCGTTTGTATAATTTTGAAAATTTAATATGTTTAAATATTTATAATTTTAAACTTTTTATTAATTTTAGATATATCAGTTATAAATTATAAACTTCTTAAAATTATATAATTTACTATATACAGTAAATTTACTATATATGTATGTTGAACACACACTTTTATATTAATTGAGTAATATATGTTTGTTTTAAAAAATTCAAATCACTATATATGCAAGAAAAATACACTTTTCTATTAACTTTATGTATTATATGATGATTCACTACATTTAAATTTTAAAATAAAAAGGAGATAATAGGAGAATAATTTTTTTTTTAGTCTGAAATAAATCTTCTAAATATATAAATTATAGAACATTATATATATGAATATTTAAAATATTTTTATTGTGTTTGGTTATAAGGATGGTAGAGAAAATTAACTAACCTTGTTTGGTAAGCATTAAATAGCATTCAATGTAAAAACTTTTCAAAAAACATTTTTAAACAAAATCTGCTGCAAAAAATACTATTATAATACTATTATAGATGGTTCAAGAATTATCAATTTGGTTCGAATTGAAATAGATGTGGTTAGAAGTTGGTAAACCGGAATGGATTTGCTTTAGTGAACCAAAAAGAGAAGTTGAGTCGGTCAAATAAAAGAAAGGGGCAAAATGGGAATATCAAAATATATGTTTTCGAGTATATATAAGTACAACACTGAATGGTGTAAGCGGGACAAAGTAACGATTTTGATACAACGAAGCTGCGAAAAAATCCAAAAAGCTCTCACTTTTCGATTCTTTAGGTTTTTTCTAGGGTTCTTCTGAGATATCGAGGTTTGCATATTTGGGTATTTCTCCTAAACGAAACCCTAGTTTTTGTAATCGAACTTAGTAACCCACCATGTCTAATGATGATCACTACGAAGACAAAGATTATAGCTTTGACGATGATTCAGAGATCGAAGAGGATGAGGAGGAAGAAGAATATGAGCCGAGAAGTAGCCGTAAAGGAAGCTCAGGGAAGAAAAGGGGAAGATCAAATTCAGTTTCCGATGGTCGTCGTCGGGTAGGGAAAAAAAAGAAGTCTTCAGGTTCCGCGTTCATAGACTGGGAGGTCGAGGTCGATGACGACATCGAAGACGAAGATGATGATATAGTTCCAGAGGACAATGGTAAGTAATTCTTGAAAATTTGGGGACTTTTACGAAAATTGATTTCTTGATTGAATTCGAAGATTCTGTTTCTGGCCTTTTTCCTTAGGTTTTATTGTAAGTGGTGAAACTGAACTTCCCAATGAGGAGGATGATGATGATCATAGGCAATTTTACCAACAGAGGTTTCATCCTGATGAAGAAGAAGAAGAAGATGTTGAAGAGTTCGAGAAGAGATACATGGAAAGGCTTACTAGTATGCATGCAGAGAATGATGTTGACCTTGAAGAGGTTAACGACGTTGATCAGCAAGCGCTTTTGCCATCAGTTCGTGACCCAAAATTGTGGCTTGTGAAATGTGCGGTATGATTTCTTCTTCTCTGTTTTCATTTTTGATTCTTTTTTCTTGTATCATTGATATATAGAGAGCAATTACAGATTGGCCGTGAGAGAGAAGTTGCTGTTTGTCTTATGCAAAAAAGCATAGATGTAGAATCAGAGTTCAAGATTAGATCTGCTATTGCCCTTGATCATCTTCAGAACTATATATATGTTGAAGCGGATAAGGAAGCTCACGTGAAAGAGGTATTATCTTATTCTTTGATGTTCTGACTAGTGTTTGATCTTTGATGATGTCTATGTTGATTCTTTTCATTGTGGTGTATAGGCTATCAAGGGCATGAGGAATATCTTTGCTAGTCATAAGATTTTACTTGTCCCCATAAAAGAAATGACTGATGTTCTTGCTGTAGAAAGTAAAGCAATCGATCTATCCCGGGGTACGTGGGTTAGAATGAAACTTGGGATATATAAGGGTGATCTAGCTCAGGTACCATCTATTTTTCATGTGTTTTATAAGTGTTCAGACTTCTCCGAACCTTGCTGAAATGTAAGTTTGGTACAGGTGGTTGATGTTGATAATGTTCGTAAGAGGGTCAGAGTCAAGTTGATCCCAAGAATTGATCTGCAGGCTCTAGCCAATAAGCTGGTATATAACCTTTTCAATACTTAAAAGTGTAAGAAATTATGGTATTCTCTGAAACATACTTGTTACGTTTTTACTCTGTCTGTTAAGATGAGCTTCTAAACTATAAGCTTTTTGGGCACATCTTACTTTGGTATATGTAGGAGGGAGGAGAGAATGTCAAGAAGAAAGCTTTTGCTCCACCTCCACGTTTCATGAACATTGATGAGGCAAGGTAATGTTAATTCCAGCTTTCTAGTGAAAGTGTGAAACTATTCACTGCTTTTTTAGATGCAATCATTGTGCTTTTTGGTTATGATATATGAGTTTATCAATGAATTTAGGGAACTTCACATACGTGTTGAGCATCGGCGTGATTCAATGACTGGTGACTACTTTGAAACTATCGATGGTATGCTTTTCAAAGATGGGTTTCTCTACAAGAAAGTATCAACAAAGTCGATTGTTGCTCAGAATATTACACCAACCGTCGATGAACTTGAAAGATTCAAGAGATCAAGTGAAAATGGGGAGATCGACTTTGTTGATCTGTCAACTTTATTTGCAAATAGAAAGAAGGGTCATTTCATGAAAGGTGATGCGGTCATCGTTATCAAGGGTGATCTAAAAAACTTAAAGGGTTGGATTGAGAAAGTAGATGAAGATAATGTTCTTATCAGAACAAAGATGAAAGGTCTTCCTGTAAGTTTCCCAAACTCTCTTCATATTCTCATGAACAATCTATATGCTGCTCAAATATTGCAGCAAGTATTAAAAGACTATTAATTGTTGCAGAATCCTCTTGCTGTGAATGAGAGAGAGCTTTGCAAATACTTTGAACCTGGAAATTTTGTGAAAGTTGTGTCTGGCATTAATAAAGGAGCAACTGGCATGGTTGTCAAAGTTGATCAGCATATGCTTATCATTCTGTCTGATACAACCAAAGAGCATGTAAGGCAACAGTTTTTGTTTAAGTTGTGCGTTAATTTCTGAAAAAGGTAATGTAACTTATGAGTATTATATTTATATGTAGATTCGTGTCTTCGCTGATCATGTTGTCAAGAGTGCAGAAGTGACTAATGGTGTCACAAAAATTGGATATCATGAACTTCATGATCTTGTGCTTCTAAGGTAAGTTGAATCCCCCAACCGGCAGCTCTAACTCTAAGTAATACCATTTTTATGTGTATGAGAGCTTTATATTACATGATGCAGTGACTTGAGCTTTGGAGTAATCATAAAACTTGATAGTGAAGCTATCCAGGTAACTTACCAATTTCATGTTGATACAATATCATACAAGCGCCACTAGTCAACATGTCAATCCTGTAATGTTTTTTGTTTATTTCAAGATTTTTGCAGTAACTCTGTTTTGGTTTATTCCAGATTCTCAAAGGGGTTCCTGACAGGCCGGAAGTCTCTATTGTCAAAGCCAGCGAAATAAAATACAAAGTTATGAAGAAAATCAATGCGCAAGACCGTTACAAAAAGGTCATCACAGTGAAAGATGTTGTCAGGGTCATTGAGGGTCCTAACAAAGTGAGTTTCTTTACAGTTTGGTCGTCTTTACAGAGGTGATTATCATTTAATTAGTCTTATACCAATTTATATACTTGTGATAGGGTAAACAAGGTCCAGTGGAGAAAATCTACAAAGGAGTGTTGTTTATACATGACCGACATAACCTTGAACACACTGGATATATCTGCACTAAAAGCTCATCTTGTGTTCTTGTTGGTGGATCATGTTCCGGCGCAGACAGAATTGTAAGCTTCTTTTAGCAGGTTCGGCTATCGTTTTTCTATTTTCGGCAGAAGCTTCACTTTTGTTGTTGCTATTGTTCTACTCTAGGTTGAGTCCTTCTCAAGGTTAGGCAATTTCAGGACACCAGCACCGGTTCCGCCATCTCCAAGAAGATTTCAATGGGCTGACATGGGATATAACCGTATGTCATATTATTATGGTTAATATATTTATTCTTGACTGGTCCATTTCTTTTTAAATGTTAAAAGGAGGCATTGATTCCGCTATGTATGACTTGTACAGTACAAGTTGTACTACAACTTTGGGTAGATCAGTGATCTACTTTGGAAATAGATTATAGTTTAAAACGGTTATGCATAATGCATTTGTTTACTGCAGTTGGAGCTGGAACTGGAGGGAGACATCGAGGTGAAAGAAGGGGAAGAGATGACGATTGCTTGCTGGGTACTTATGTGAAAATTCGTCTGGGGCCTTTCAAGGGATATAGGGGGCGTGTAGTTGAAGTAAAAAAAAATACAGTGCGTGTGGAACTCGAGGCAAAGATTGTGACAGGCAAGCTCCACTGTTTTCACTTCTCTTCACAGCTGGTTGCTGCATGTTGAATGAATTCTAACTCTCCTTGTATGTACAGTTGATCGGGAAGCGATATTGGATATAACTGATAATAACGTAGCCACACCCTCTCAGTATAATATTGGAAGCCAAACTCCTCTACATCCTTCACGGACTCCACTTCGTCCTTGTATGACTCCGATGCGGGATTCTGGAGGTTTGTTACCTTTGTTAATTATTTCAAAGTTTCAAGATCCATCATTAATTTGACATTCTAAACTGATAAAATTATGTAAAACTTCAGCTACACCTATCCATGATGGAATGAGGACACCTATGCGTGGTAGAGCTTGGAATCCTTACATGCCTATGAGTCCTCACAGGTATGTTTTTTATAAAGAGAACATGGCTACTTTATATTTTGAGCAGGTGTATTAAACTGTGGTTGTTATGTTTCAGGGATAACTGGGAAGATGGGAATCCGGGATCATGGGGAACAAGTTCACAGTATCATGTAAGAATCTATCTCTGACATAGCTTTTGCGGAGATTATTACTAGTTGAAATTCATTTAATCCTTTGTTTCCCAGAGTGGAAGTCCATATGAAGCAGCTACGCCTGGATCAGGATGGGCTACTAGTACTCCTGGTCGTAGTAGTTACAGTGATGAAGGAACAACAATAAGAAATGGTTCTGTTTGCCTCTTTATGCCTTGACGGTTTGTTGTTTTGAAGAATCTTCATCTCACATAGTTTTCTCATGCAGGTAATGCTCCAAGTCCTATGACACCAAGCTCTGCTTCCTATCTACCTAGCACTCCCGGAGGACAACAACCAATGACACCTGGAACTGATCTTGATGTCATGTCTCCTGATATAGGTGCCTGTTTTGATTCTCATATTCTGTTTTTAGTTCTTTTAAGGTAAATAAGAAAAGCGTTTGGTTTTGATATTCTTAACTCGACCAGGTGGGGACGCAGAAACAAGGTTCATGCCTGGTATTTTGGTCAATGTACACAAGGCTGGAGAGGATAGCAATCCTGGCGTCATCCGAGATGTTCTTCCGGTTTGTCCTCTTTTACTATCATACACAGAGGAATGTTGTTATTATATTGGAGAAAACATTTTCATTTGACCGTTTATGTTACTTCTCTTGTTCGTTTGCGATTATTTTGGTCATTAGGGTGGGTCATGTGTAGTAGCTCTTGGATACAGAGGTGAAGGCGACACGGTAATGGCGACAGAGAGTGAAGTGAGGCTAGTTAGTCCGAGGAAGAACGAACGTGTGAAGATTGTTGGAGGCAAATATTGTGGTTCAACAGCTAAGGTCATTGGTTTAGACGGATCGGAGGGTATAGTTAGGCTAGATGACAGTCTCGATGTCAAGATTATGAACTTGGCTATATTAGCCAAGTTTGTTCATTAGTTGTAACCTATTTTTCTCATGTTTCCATAGAGATTGTCTATAATAATCTTGAGATTGATTTGAACTCTTTGCAACATTTTTAACTATTAATATTGATGAATGATTAAAAAAACAAGTAAGAGACTTAGTTATGTAATTGCTCTCTCAATTTCTCTTTAAAAAACTAATATCTTACTCTCCTACACACGATAAAAACCGATTCCTCACTTATGTAGAGATGGAATCAATGGTGTCTTCTCAATTCCTCACTACTGTGTGTGTTTGCAGCAAGAGATCCATAGAGATGAGAGGAGTAGCGACCAAAGTCAGATTAATCTACGAACCTTGGAGCGCACGCTAGGTGAAATCTCACAGTGAGAGAGGCGTGAACTTATTATTTTCCCAAAGCAGGTTATCACGTGCCTTGCACCTGAAGGTTTCTTTAATCTCCTTCTGGGGATGCTCAGCCAACAACAGTTGCATAATAAAATGCCTCTGCTCTGTTTTATCTCCCAAACAGAAACATTACTCTCTCTCTCAAGAAAAGCTAATTTTCTATTTTTCTTGGAAGCCAAACCATTTTCTCGAGAAAGTTCACTCCCGATGGAGAAGGGTTCAGAAAAAAGTGACGACGGAACGACAGGAAATAAGCTCGTCGAAGCAACTGAACTTGCCAGAGAGTTCTGGACCAAAGGTGACCGTGTTGTGGCTTTGGAATTAACCGAGAAGACGATTTCTGATCATGGGAAACACGAAAAATGCTTTGGACTCCACGAACTGCAAGGTGATATCTTCTTTAACCAAGCGATGGAAACAGTTAACGCCGACGTCAAATGCGTTTACTTGTTTGCCTCTGTCGATGCGTATTCAATGGCTACTCTTCTCTCTCCTAACGCTCTAAGGTCCTTTCGTGGCTATGCACGTTCCCTTATCGATTTGGGCGATCAGCTTGGGATGTACAAGTTTTATGAGAAAGTGTCCAAAGCAAAGCCGGGATTGTCCATAATGCGACCTCAAAGACAGTCTACAGAGAAAGACTATTTTGGCAAGATGATGAAGAAACTTCAGAACTTGATAGATCTTGCAACAGAGAAGATGCATGCGACTGTGACTCTTCCTGATACAGGTTCTATGGCTATTCAGAAACCGGAAAAGGGAGATCCTAATTCTTTGAATAGATTGAAGAACATTTGGGTTAAGTTGGATGACAAGACCAAAAGGGAATTTTTGGTAGTAGACTTTGAAAAGCTTTTAATATACAGTATAAAAAACTTATACTTTCACCTCACACATGCACCCATATTTTAGAACATCATTATCATAGGACTTACTCAGTCACTCTACTATATTGGAACTCCCAACTCCTTAACTCACTCTTACACAACACAACAACTCTTCTACTTTCGTATTTAAATCTAGACTTACACACAACCTTGTTTGGTTCTTATTAATTCGCAGCCCATTAGCCTTCTTATTACCATAACATCGTCTTCTTCGTTTTTCTCTTCTTATTTGCTTCTGCTTCTCTCTTTTTCTTTGGACGTCAAAGAAACTGTAACAGGGATTCTCGATTCTATCTTTTATGAAATTTGGTTTTGGTTTAATTTACAATTTACCCCGGTTCAATGTTAGGCTTTTAATTAAACGGTTTAATTATTGAGGGTTTGTGTTTGAAAACTATAGACGGATAAGTGTAAATCTTTTAGGATTAGGGTTTATAGTTTAAATCTCAATGTGATAAGGCTTAGAAACCTATTGTTTAGGCCTGTGTTCTTATCTCTTGTCTTGTATAAATAATACTCGTGTGAGATCAATAATAAACACAAGTCAGTTTGATAACCAATTCTACAAAAACACTCTATATATAAACCTGCAGCCGAAGCTTAGACGCCAAGAGAATATGTTGCGTTCCTGCGTTCGGACGACGAACAATTCAGTGAAAAGTGAAGAAGACAAAGAAACAAAAAAGAAGATTGACGATGCATACAGTCTTGCCAAGAGCTTATGGGACGAAGGTAACCGTATTAAGGCCTTGGAGTTAACTAATAAAACGATTTCAGATCATGTGAAGAAGGAATGCTGCAATATTCACCACGAGCTGCAAGGTGAAATCTTCTTTCAGCTAGCAGAAGAAACAGAGATCACCAACGACATCAAACACGTATACTTGTTTGCTTCTCTCAATGCGTTTTCCATGTCTACTTATGAACCTCAAGGACAGTCTACGGGTGTAGGCTATTATGGCGACATGATGAAAAAACTTCAGAACATGATAGATCTTGCAATAGAGAAGACTGTAACTGTTCCTGATACATGTACTAAGGCTATTCAGAAAGAACCGGGGAAGGAAGATCGTTATTCTTTTAATAGATTGAAGAACATTTGGGCTAAGTTGGATGACAAGACCAAAAGGGAGTTTTTGGTGGTAGACTTTGAAAAGCTTTTAGCTTATATACAGTATAAGCACGGGACGGAACTAAAAGAACAGTTTCAGAAATGTGTACCCATGGCCAATAATCTTCATTGGAGATGTTGGAAGTGCCAGGTAAACTACTGTTTTACAGATTGCAAGATGCACATCTTAGATAACCATGTGCACAGATTTGAACCTGAATCCAGTGCTAGTCCTAAGCATGTGGATGGGGTTTTGGCTGACATGATATTCTATGGGGATTGGAAGCTTGTTGATGCGGCTAAAGCAGCAAATCTGTTCAAGGATAGAATTAAGAGCAAGGAAGAGTTTGTTTATGTTAATGGATGGTGTAGTGATTGGCCTGTGGCAGAGGATGCAGAGCGAGAAAACATACTCAAAGAGTTTGCTGAGGTTCTTAAATCTTCTCTCCCCAAGGAGAATCGTACTCTTTCATCTACCCTTTGGGAGTGGTTGATGGATTACACAGAAGAGAATCTGGAACTACCTGAAGTTCCTGGGTGGTATCTTGCGAAATATAGCTTCTTTAAGAACCCGCAGTGCATCTGCTTCTTAGATATTAAGCACCTTGAACACGTCCTCAAATATTTCAAACAGCTCACAACTGATGTTCGCGCAAGTTTGGTTTCAAAAGTAGTGAATCAGCTTTGGAAAAATTGCCAGGTCAAGGAAAGAATCAATCTTGAGGGAGTAACTACTTATAATCTGCTTCTGGACAAGAGACTTCTGTATGAAGAAGAGCTTGAATTGGATAAGATAGGGACAGTAGAGCATTATAAATCTATAGGAATTTATGATGATGTGGTGCCTCAGGGTGATAAGATAGTGTCTTGGATTCTTGATTGCCCTGAAATCGATCGGGAATTTGTGTCTCACATGGCAAAGGGCCTACACAATCGTGAGATATGGTTAGCAGTTTTGAGTATAGTAAGATGCATGGTTAGTAAACATGAAAGCTACTATGATATGAAATACAAGATGCTAAACTATGAGAAGATGTTGGGTGAGGTTGAGACCCTTTGCGACAAAGAAGACAACCGGAAGAATGCTAATCAGGTGAGCACATATGAGTCTGCTGTTCGAATGACATGTAAAGAGCTTGTAGTAAAGCAAGATGATGATAGCAAATGTTTCTTGGCTGTTGTAAGAGATATTTTCGAAAGACAAAAATCTCCAAGAATTGAAGCACTAGAAGATATTGTGTGTATACCCAAATTCTATACCGCTATCGAAAATGATGATGTTAAAGAAAGTCTGTTGAGACTAAAGAAATCACTGAAAGTGGAGGTATTTTGCTTCCTCTACTTTGTTTTTATTCATTTCGACAAGTTTTGATCTGTGACGGCTGATTTGAAAAGTTTTGATCTGTGACGGCTGATTTGAAAAGTTTTCTTTTGCAGTTTGGTTTGATTGACTCAAAGATTTTGCTGAACGAATATGAGTACAAAAAGCTAATAGATGTATTCCCAAAGCTATCGGCAGTTGAGTATCGCTTGGTGGTCCTTCCGTTTGTGAAGAAGTTCTTACAGGTCTGTGACAAACTTGTGGATTTTATATTAATCAACGACCATAAACTTGGTGTTGGATTGAATCTTAATTCCAGTTTTAACACATTTGGTTCCGGCCTGGCAGGATAAACTGAAGAAAATGATGAAAACAGATAGGAGCAGTTCAGTTGATGATGGGGATTCTGTTGAACGAGAACATAAGAAGAGACATCTTTCATAAAAGGTAAAAGACCTAACCTAACAAATCAAGTCCAAAAGTTGATCTTTTGTTGTTGTTTTCTTGAGTTAAAAGTGAGTTATGTTATTAATGCAGGGCTAAAATTTTGGAGGATCATTCTTGAAGATGGAGAAGAACTTAGAGTAGGGAGTTGTCTAGACAACAGTCTTTTATATTTAGAAAAAACTTTGGATCCGAGAGAGACATTACGTGTTCTTTAATCATATTTCTCATTTTGTTAAATTCTAGAAAAATGCGGCAAAGTTGTGTTAAGATTCCTTAAAGAGACATTGCACATTCACATGATCATGCTTAGATATACATTATTTATACTATAAAACACAAGTCACTTGGTCAATCAACTTCTGCCAAATCATTCCCTTTTTCTTTTGAAATTAAGGGGGTGTTATTGGATTGAGGATTTTAATAGATTTTAATTAACCCAGGACATTAGTGGATTTAAAAGTCTAATGCATTTGTGTGGACTTTATAATGCATATAAGGTGGATTTGAAAGTCATTGATAATGTATTTTTGGTGATTGTTATGGATTTTTTAAAAAGTTATTGTTAGAAAAAAATATATATATATCCATAAACTGTGTTATACACCAAAATTATATTAAATTAATAACACCCAGACTTTTACGCATGTCATAGAAAACTTGAATTAAACTGTATTTGTTTTCAATCCAGATTTTTGGTGTAGTTAAAGAACCCAGATGTCATGAACCCAGAAAAAAAAAATTAAAGAATACAAAAAAACACAGATCTGATGAATAAGTGTGATTATATACAAAGGGTTTGAGGAGGAAGAAACAGAGATTGAACCCAGAAAAAAAAAAGTGTGATTATATCATAAACCAAAAAAAAAGTTATAGATCATGAACCCAGAAAAAAAAGTTAAAGAACACAAAAAAAAAAAATTCTCAAAAATAATACATATCTGATGAATAAGTGTGATTATATAAAAGGATTGAGAAAAAAAATCAAATAATAATATGTCAAAGGCTAGAGATCCATCTAAAGAGAGGAGAAGAAAATGAAATGATTGAGAAAAGTGTGGTATTGTGTTTGTTCATATTTTAGAAGCAAAGTACGTTGAAATCCAAAATCACACAAAATCCAGTAGATATTGAATAACACTAGATTTTAATGGATTTTTAAAAATACCCAATTGAATAACACCTGATTCTTAAATACATCAAACTCCTTTAAAAACCACAATCCAATAACATCCCCTAAATTAACTAAAAACAAAATAATGCAATAAAAAAAATTATTAATAATAATGCATGCAATCATAAAATTAACGAAATCAAAGCAGTTTTTACATCTTTTACCTGATTTCCTAGATTTTCTCACACGATCACTACGTTCAGAATGAAACCATGATTTCAAAGTTTAAACTGTTTAATTTTCTATTTAATTACTCACAAAAACTCTATTTATTCTAATATTTTCTTTCTTTCTTATGTATTGTTTGTTCTTTCCTATCTCACTTTATTCTTTCCACTGTTTTTTGAATCGCATGGTTTATTCGAAAACTAGGAGAAGTTTTTTCTTCGCTATCTTCTTTTCCTAGATAAGTTCTATTTCCCTCAAACTCAAACACTCTGACCATTTAGTTACGTTCATATATTTCCCTTACTATTTGCTTTCTTTGACAATTTGCTAATTTTTTTTTATAGGTTGGACTCATACGGCTGTTAAATTAGTCTACAAATTAATGGGTAAACATATCAATCTCTGCTAATTTTGAGTCTTTCATTATGAATTATAATTAACAGTTTATTTTCCAGGTTGTTGGGAATCATAAAACACAACAACAAAGAGCTATGAGAAACTGGATTTCTGATTTCTCTGTAAATTAATGGTACTCTTTGTCAAAAACCTAGTACAGGGTTAAAGGTCTTTCTTATTCATAACGTGGTAAGACCACAACCTTATATACATGTACACAACTTTGACCTAAATACATATAAGGTAATTACCAAACTAACACACAAGTCTAGACTAATTACACAAGAGGACATATCCCACTTAATACCCCCCTCAAGTTGCAGTATGGAGATCACAAATACCCAACTTGCGTATAAAAGCTTCAAACTCCGTACCACCCATAGCCTTAGTTAGAATATCCGCCAACTGCAATTTCGTCGGGACATGCAGAGGAGCCACAACACCACGAACTATCTCATCTCTGATAAAATGACAATCCTTTTGAACATGCTTCGTCCGTTCATAGAAAACCAGGTTGCGACTTAAATGTATAGCAGACTGGTTGTCATAATGAAGAGGAATAGGATACGAGCAATCAACGCCAAGAGACTTAAGAAACTCACACAACCAGAGAACTTCACTCACTGTATCCGCCATGGCACGATACTCCGCCTCAGTCGAAGATCAGGATACAGTGTCATGTTTGCGTGTCTTCCAAGAAATAGGAGAGCCACCCATCTGGATAAACCAGGCCAGTAGGGAACGACTAGTACGAGGACACTTAGCATAATCCACATCACACCAAGCAACCAAACGTAGGTCCGAGTCCGCACGCAAGAAAATACCCTGTCCCGGGCGACCCTTAAGTAACATACCGTTCGTATCGCTGCATCCCAATGCTCCGTACGTGGTGCATTCATAAATTGGGATAGAATGTGTATCGCATAAGAAAGTTTCGGACGCGTTACACCAAGATAGATCAACCGACCAACCAAACGACGATAATGAGACGGATTTGGGAGAAGGTTACCAACCGCATGTTGCAACTTATGATTCTGTTCGAGCGGATGAGAAACTGGCTTAGCTCCAAGTAGACCCAGTTCCGAGATTATGTCAAGTGTATACTTGCGCTGACACAAGTACATGCCAGAGGAGTTTCTAGCAACCTCAATCCCCAAAAAATATTTCAAGATCCCGAGATCCTTCATACGAAAACATGAACTCATGTAATCTTTGAATTCTTGGATAAGAGCCACTGAACTACCAGATACAATCAAATCGTCAACATACACCAGCACATGAAGACGAAGGAGACCAGTATCATCAACCACAGTAAACAAAGAATAATCCTCGATAGATTGCTTGAACCCGTATTCAAGAAGAGCAGACGAGAGCTTCGCAAATCAACAGCGCGGAGCCTGTTTAAGACCGTAGAGAGACTTATGTAAACGACACACTTGAGTCTTGTCACTCGTCTGAAAACCCGGAGGTAAGCAAATAAACACCTCTTCCGTCAAATCCCCATGCAAAAATGCATTATGGACGTCCATCTGATGAACCTCCCAATTACAAGAAACCGAGACCTCAAGAAATGATCTCACAGTAACCATCTTACAGACCGGAGCAAAGGTTACGTCGTAGTCGAGTCCCTTAGTTTGATGATTACCAAGAACCACCAAACGAGCTTTGTAACGCTCAAGAGACCCATCAGAGTGATACTTCAATGTAAACACCCACTTACAACCAAGAGCCTTCTTCCCTTCAGGCAATGTCTCAACCGTGAATGTACCACTCTCTTCAAGTGCTTCAATCTCACCACAAACTGCTTCACGCCAATGTTCATTCTCAAAAGTTTCAGCATATGTTTTGGGAATAACACCGTCAATAATTGCAGCAAGGAAGGCGCGATGAGAATCAGAAAACTGAGAACAATCAACATGATTATCAATAGGATACCATGTAGAATCCACAAAATCACTATCGGAGCCAACATGAGTAGTGTTGGTAACATAATCATGAAGTCGAGTACTGCGGACCTTTGCTCGACAACCTCTTCCCATTTGTATGTCAAGAACATCGAGAGACTGTTCCTCTGTTTCCGAAACAGAGTCAACCGAGAGGATACTAGATGTATCATCCTCATCCGGTATCATAGAATCAAGGACCGGTGAAACAGGTTCAATAGAGGCAGGAGTAGGAGTCACGATCGGTGAAAGCGGCAAAGACTGATCAACAACCGGAGATAAACTGATATTTTCAGTAGGAGCTGAAGGAGGTGAAACAGACGGAGACGAAGGAACGTGAGCAAGTTCAAAACAATCATCCTCAATATTTGCCGGGAGTGACAATAGTGGCGAAGACGAGGATGAACCAGCACGGTTCGGTGTAGAAAACGGGAACTTGTGCTCGAGAAACACAACATCTCTAGATGTCGAGATGACTCCAGTGTCTAGATTTTAAATCTTCCAACCTTTCTTCCCGAAAGGAGAACCAATAAAAACTGAACGATTACTCCATGATGCAAACTTATCACCACCATGTTTTTGATTATGCACATAACAAAGACAACCAAAAATACGTAAGTGAGTAAGCGGAGGAGAGCGATTATACAAAACCTCAAATGGACTTTTCCCTTTAAGAACAGGCGTAAGAGTGCAGTTGATCAAATAACCTGCTGTCAAGACACAAAGGCTCCAAAATTCAATCGGTAGGTGAGCTTGAAAATGAAGAGCCCGAGCAACGTTCAAAATATGTCGATGTTTACATTCAACATGACCATTCTGTTGAGGGGTACCAACACATGATGTCTCATGAATAATGCCGTGATCCCGGAAATAATTGGTGAGACATAGAAATTCAGAACCATTGTCGCTCCTAATGGTCTTAACCTTGCGTTCAAATTGGCGTTTGACAAGAGAGATAAAATTCCGAAGAGTAGTGGGTGCCTCTGTTTTATTTGGCAACAAATAAACCATAAAGCTCGAGAGTAATCATCAAGGATTGTGAGGAAATAGCGAGAACCACAAATGGAGGTAGTCCGATAGGGACCCCATAAGTCACAATGAATTAACTGAAAACTCTCTATTGTTTTATTAATGCTTAACGGAAAAGGATCACGAGATTGTTTTGCACGAATACAAACATCGCAAGACTTAAAATCAAAACCACTACTAATACTAGAGTCCGACAACCGCAACAACTCCATCGCTTTAGAGGGAGGATGACCTAGTCGCCGATGCCACACATCACTAGACTGTTTCTCCATAGACAGTGCCATACGCGCGACCTCCAGACCTCTAAAGAAGTAAAGCCCATGTTGCTCCTCACCCGCTCCAATCACCGTCTGTGTGATGCGGTCCTGGATAACACAAATCTTATCAGACAGCTGAAACAAACAACCACTATCTTTGCTTAACTGCGAGACGAAGATAAGATGACATTGCAATTCATCAACGAAAAAAACGTTATTCAACCGCAGTTGAGAGCCTAAACGAACACTGCCTGTCCGTGTAGTCACAGTAAGTCGACCATCCGGCAGTTTAATGAACATGGGAGCCATATCCTGCACATCCAACAGAAAATCCACATTACCAGTCATATGATTTGAAGCACCAGTATCAATAATCCAAGATTCAATAAAGAACTTACCCGAGAGACGCTCATGAGAGTCACCTTTACGTTTGTTAAGAATAGCCCGTAGTGTTTTTCAATCCTGGTCACTCAAACCACTAAAACCAACTCTGTCGGCATCAGTGAGAAAAGTATGAGCAGCAACAACATGTTTGGATGCCGTGATCTGATTCACCTGAGCAGGTTCAGTCCGTTTTACCAAAGGAGATGGTGAAACCGAGGTAAAAGACTGTGGGGAAATAAAAGAGTTGCGACGATCATTACTCGAAGAAATATGTTGTGTCATAGGCTTGGACCGCGGACGGTCTCCCCACCACCAAGGATATCCAATTTTCCGAAAACAATTTTCAGCCAGGTGACCATTTCTCCCACAACTCGTGCATACTGCATTAGGATCCTTAAGTTCAACATGTTTCCGTGGGCGAGAAGTCGTATGAACCGCGAAACTAACCCCATCATGGCGCTCTTCCATCATATGACCAGCTCTCTTAGATTCCTCGTCCTGAGCCACAACTTGGTAAGCTTCATCGAGAGAGGGAAGAGGATCTCTGGAAAGTAGAGAGGATTTAACCGCTCCATAAATCGTTTCATCAAGCCCTATCAAAAATTGATGAAGTTTGTCTTCTTCTCGTTCTTTAGCTGTCTCCTCAACGGTCTTAGCTCGCTGGAAATCGGCCAAACTTGTCCAAATTTAGTTAGCTTCCCATAATATGCTTCAACCGCTAGACCCCGTTGATGGCAATTTGCAAGTTCAGTTTTGATCCGTTGAACTCGTTGTCCATTCTTGACCGAGAAACACTTTTGTATGTGCGTCCACAGGTCATGAGCAATCTCATGGTGAGAAAGTGAGCTACTCAGATCCGGAGCCACCATCAGCCAAATCCAAGAGACAACCATCGTGTTATTTGCCCACCAATCTTCAGAGTCATCAGCTGATTTGAGGATAGATCCATCCGCAAAACCAAATTTCTTCCTTGCTCGCAAAGGAAGTCGTAGATTCATCGCCCACTCATCATAGTTAGAACCACGGAGCTGTGGTTGGGAGATGACAGAACCAGGATTATCACCGGAGGACAGATCATAAGGATCAATCCGACGTCGAGTTGTTTCAGTTCGTGTGCGTGTCTCTTTCACGGTCAAGGAGTCATCCGTGACATCAGTGCCAGAAAGTATACCCGACATCAGAAAAGTATATCGATGAGAGTAGATTGAAAAATACTAAGGTCAAGGAAAGAGATCGAAGAAAAACAGAGGAAGTACAAAAGATCGTATAGCGTAAAAATTTAGGTTTTGCTCTGATACCATGTCAAAAACCTAGTACAGAGTTAAAGGTCTTTCTTATTCATAACGTGGTAAGGCCACAACCTTATATACATGTACACAACTTTGACCTAAATATATATAAGGTAATTACCAAACTAATACACAAGTATAGACTAATTACACAAGAGGACATATCCCACTTAATACTCTTCTTCTTACTGAAAATTAATGTCTTTTAGTCGTTAATGTTACACATATTCTGGACTTTGATTTTTTGAGTTAACCTAGGTTTTCGAAAGCTTTAGACTTTAATCAATACTAGGTAATTAGTCCACGCAATGCGTGGTTGTATGTATAATAGTTTTGATTATAAATCTTAAATTTTCTTAAACTAAAATATTGTTTTACTAATGTATTATCTCAAAAAAATTATACTAATGTATAAATCTCAAAAAGATTTATAGCAATTTCTCAAAATAACACTTCTGTCAACATTTTTTTTGGTATGGTTATTTATTATACAAAATTTAAAATCTATAAACTTTTCTATAAATCAAAAATTAACCAATACTACAAAAAATTATTACAAATTGATTAGCTAAATTAATATAAATAATAATATAGAAATTTAAACATTTTCCTAATATTAGAGAATCTATGTTTATGATCATGTTTTATAGAGGTTAAACATTGATTTAAAGATTTTGTTCTTAATGACATTGTAAATATAAGACTGTAGTATAATAAAATTGAATCAAAAGAAATTATCAAAAAATTTAGTAACTACGTATAAAATTATTGTATATAGAATATTCCTCATTTCAAAGTTTAAAGCAATTAATATAATTAAAAAATATTAAATTTTATCAAAAACATTTTTTCTTGAAAGATAAATATATTAGTTGGAGGAATGAATGTAAAATTATTGGGTATGAGTTACATTTGAGTTAAATGTAGAGTTAAATGGAGTTAAATACCTTTAAAAGTGGGTTAATTATAAATAAAATTTTTAATTTATTTTTGACTTAAAAGAAAAGGAATACCAAATGGCTCAATCAAAATTTAAACTTACACTTTTTGATTGTTTTGTTGATATAAACTTAACACTCACACATAATATTCCAAATTGAAAATATCACTTTTGAAGTGACAAACTAAATTAGTTTTTTTTTTTAATTATATGAACTTCAATCTAAAGATTTTTTAAAACCCCAAGAATAACGTCAATCCTTTTCTTTTTTTTTTCACTCATCAATTTAATTTATAGTGCTGGATTTCATACTAATGGTTTCATCTTTAGAGGATTTAGTTAAATGTTATTTTAATAATTATATTATTTTCTTTATTTCACTTCCAGTTAAACATGATTTTTTTTTGGAATCATTTTTTCATTTTGCTTAAATCAAGAAAATCAAATTTTTTTTTATAATGAACTTTATTTTGTTTTCAAAAACCTCAAATCTTAAATAATATAAATATTATATTGATCTTTACATATTTATCTATGGGATCACAAAACAAAATAGACTTTACAAAATAAAATAGACTTTATAAATTGATAATTATATTGATCATTCTAAATTATTGAAAATGATACATGAATATGTGAGATAACCAGAGTACATAATAGAGAATTAGAGATGAATCTTTTCAACTTTATGACCTTATTGTGTGGTGAATATTGTAAGAGTATGAAAAATAATGACTTATAAGATGCTAATCTAAAATAGATAATAAAGATAAACCTTTTAAAACATATTTTCAAATAAACTTGATTTTTTTTGTTAAAACCAACATATGTGAATTTAAATTTAGCTATGAAATTGTAAAAATAAATATGAATAGATTAGAAATGCAAGAAATATAAAAGAAATATTTATTTTTATATAAATAAAATAAAAATTGAAAACAATGTTAATTATATATAATACTTTCTAAATTAAAATATAGAATCAAACTCTTACAACACATATTAGATATAACAACATTTGATATTAGTAAGAGAGGAGGAGAGAATGATTACTTATAAGATGATAATCCAAATTACATAATGGAGATGAATCTTTAAATATAAAAACAATATAAATATATATATATATATATATATCATGTAGTCTCTAAAATTAAAATTTAGCATATGATATTTCATTTGGTTTTTTTGTAACCCATACAACAAAAATAAGAAATTGAAAACATAAAAAAAAATGATTGAGATATTGTGGAAGAGAATGAGAGAAGTAGAAGAGAATGAGAGAATGTAAAAATGAGAAAATAAAAAATGTCAATATGAGAGAATGAAGCAATGCTTATTTATATGATAATAATTGATGGAAGTTACATTTAGAATTATTGGAGTTACAAATATTATTTATTGTGTTTGAATAAAATTGAGTGGTGGAATATAATTAATGCATAATTTATTTTATTTTCAGTTATAATTTTATTTTAATATATGAATTAAATGTATTGTGTTAATTGAGTCTTAAATATTATTTCAAGCAATTGAACAATTAGAAAGCAAATAAAAAATAAAAAATTAGAAAGTATTAAATGAAAATCAACCAATAAGGACAGACCAAAACCTTACTTTTATATATATGATTATTAGTCCTTCGTATGTCTTCTTTTTGTAATTAACCTCATTGATTTTCTTAACATCTTCCTCTTATTGTCCTTTTTCAGTTAAAAGAAGAATACAAAGCTATTATTTTTGTTGTTGAGTTGTGATAATCACAAGTTTGCCCGGCTCTTGCCAAACTATGTATTAATTATTTTCATCATGGTCTATTTCTGATGATCTGGCGCCTTTTATTGACCTAATATTTCAGAACATGCAAAGAACTGAACCAAGTTGGTACACTGAGATACAAAAGTGAAGCATTAAGAAGCAGACAAATTACAAACAAAAATGCTAAACGAAAGAAGCAGACATAAACGAATCACATGGGTATTACGCCGAAGAAAAAACCTTCAATTTTTTTAACACAACATAAAGCTTCAATCTTCTCTACAAAACAAAAAGCTCAAGTCATGACACATAAATTATATTTAGTCCGTGTCAACTTTCACCGTCTTCACATTGAGTTGACACGTTCATATGTTTCTAGCTAGAGACGTATTTATCCGCACTTTGTGAACTGTGATAATCTTATTACATCAGTCATGAGCTATCTTTAATTATTTAGTTCCATATAATCAAAAGATGACGAATTACACCTTACCATAGATGATCAGAAAAATAAAGGAACTACTAACACATTATACATATGCGACATACAAACTTAATACAAAAAGTAACTAAGTAAGTGAGGTTTTCCGTACGTAGTACGGGTTGAATACTAGTAAAACATAAGTGGCGAGTCTTGTTTAGAAAAAACTTTGGATCCGAGAGAGACATTACGTGTTCTTTAATCATATTTCTCATTTTGTTAAATGTGTTAAATTCTAGAAAAATGCGGCAAAGTTGTGTTAAGTTTCCTTAAAGAGACATTGCACATTCACATAGTAAAATAATTAACATATTTAGGGCCAAATATGATCAATTGATCATGCTTAGATATACATAAATAATAAGTGTCGAGTCTTGTTTAGGCATTGCTTAGTTATCTTGGTCTATAACTAATAACTTCACTAACCCGAAAAAGATTATAATTGTCAACCAAACCAACGTTCCAAAATTGTAACTAAAGCTGTCACTTCTACCTTCAAGGGTCTTTTTATCTTTTTTTTTTTTTTTGTTTTTCTCGTAGCAACAGAAATAACAGACTAATTCACATCAAAGATCAAAGCTTCATTGATAATTCGATCATAAACCAAACGTAATGGCTTGTCTAGTGATCATTTCTCTCTTTCTAGTCCTCACCTCCGCTTCCGTCCTCTAGACTTATTCGTCGCTGGTCTGGTCAAAAAACAAAAAAAAAAAAACAAAGAAAGCTTTACACGATGTGACAGAAGATGAGAAAAAACCTCAATTCGAAATATACCATTGCATATCTATTACTAATAATGTGTGTATGTCTTGCAGCGAGCGAGATACAGGTAGAGAAAGATCTAGTACTACTGTTCAGAAGGAGAGAACCGTGGTGCGCACGCTAAGTGCTCGACGAAATGTCACACACACCTGAGTCTTGGAAAGAAAAGGTTAACTCTGTTAAAAACTTATCACGAGCCTTGCACATGACTATTTTCTTCATCTCTTTTGTGGCTCAGCCAATAAGAGTTTGTTTGTTTGTAAACAGAACATTACTCTGTTTTCATATCGTCAACAGAACATTACTCTCTCTCTCTCTCTCTCTCCCAAGAAAAGCTAACCACTTTTTTTTTTTTTCTCGAGAAAATATTGAATCTTTGTGGTCCGATGACGAAGAGTTCAGAGGAAAGTGACGTCCGAAGAACAAAGAAGAAGATCAATGATGCATACAATCTTGCCAAAGGCTTCTTCAACCATGGTAACAACATTGAGGCTTTGGGGATAACCGAGAAAACGATTTCAGATCATGGGGACAACGAATCTTGCTACGTTCACCACGAACTGCAAGGTGATATCTTCTTTCAGCTGGCAGAAAACGCAGATGACACCGACTTCAAATGCGTCTACTTGTTTGCTACTGTCGCTGCGTATTCAGAGTCTACTCATCTGTTTCCTAACGCTTTCAAGTCCTCTACTGGCTATGTTCGTTCGCTAATCAATTTGGGTGATCTGCTTGGGGTAAACAAGTTTTATGAGAAAGCTTTGGTCAAAGCAAAACGGGGATTGTTAGTAACGCAACCTCAAGACAGTTTGAGGGAACAACTTCAGATATTGATGAATCTTGCAGCAGATAAGATGGATACGACTGTTACTGATATGATGGATGTTACTGATGCAGCATATATGATGGATGCGTCTGTTATTGCTACAAGAACTACGGGTAATCAGATGGAATCGACAGAAAAAGATCCTTCTTTTGATCAGTTGAAGAACTTTTGGGCTAATTTGGATGACAAGACCAAAAAGGAATTCTTGGTAGTAGACTTTAGAAAGCTTATAGACTATATAGAGAATCGCTATAACAAAGAAGGAAAAGCGTGTTTTAAGAAATGTGTAACAATCCTTGATATACTTCGATGGAGATGCTGGAGGTGCCACTGTTGTCCTCAGGTAAATTACTGTTTCACAGATTGCAAGATGCACATATTGGACAGCCATGTGCAGAAATATGAACCCTCCAGATTCAGTGCTCGCCCTAAATATGTGGATTGTTCATTGGCTGACATGATATGCTCTGGGGGGGATTGGAAGCCTATTGATGCGGCTAAGGCATCAAATCTGATGAAGGATAGAGTTAAGAGCATGAGCATGGAAGAGTTTGCTTCTGTTGGATGGTGTAGTGATTGGCCTGTGGCAGAGGATGCAGAGCGAGAAAACATACTCAAAGAGTTTGCTGAGGTTCTTAAATCTTCTTGCCCCAAGGAGAATCGTACTCTTTCATCTACCCTTTGGGAGTGGTTGATGGATTACACAGAAGAGAATCTGGAACTACCTGAAGTTCCTGGGTGGTATCTTGCGAAATGTAGCTTCTTTAAGAACCCGCAGTGCATCTGCTTCTTAGATCTTAAGCACCTTGAACACGTCCTCAAATATTTCAAACAGCTCACAACTGATGTTCGCGCAAGTTTGGTTTCAAAAGTAGTGAATCAGCTTTGGGAGAATTCCCAGGTCAAGGAAAGAATCGATCTTGAGGGAGTAACTACTTATAATCTGCTTCTGGACAAGAGACTGCTGTATGAAGAAGAGCTTGAATTGGATAAGATAGGGACAGTAGAGCATTATAAATCTATAGGAATTTATGATGATGTGGTGCCTCAGGGTGATAATATAGTGTCTTGGATTATTGACTGCCCAGAAATAGATCTGGAATTTGTGTCTCAAATGGCTAAGGGCTTACAGAATCGTGAGATAGGGTTAGCAACTTTGAGAATAGTATGTGGAATGGTCAGGAAAAAGGAAAAGTATTATGATAAGAGACATAAGATGGTAACCTATGATAAGATGTTGGGTGAGGTTAAGAACATTTGCGACAGAGAAGACAACTGGAAGAATGATAATCAGAGGAGCACATATGAGTCTGCGCTTCGAGTGACATGTGAAGAGCTTGCAGTAAAGCAAGATGATGAGAGCAAGTGTTTCATGGCTGTTGTAAGAGATATTTTCGAAAAACAAAACTCTCCAAGGTTTGAAGTATTAGAAAACAGAGAAATTATGGAGTGTATATCCAGACTCTCTACCAGTGTCCAAAACGATGTTGTTAAAGAAGGTCTACTGAGGCTAAGGAAATCGCTGAAAGAGAAGGTATTCTTCTTCTTCTTCTTCTTCTTCTTCTTCATTCTTCTTATTCATTTCAACCTTTTGATCTGTGACAGCTGATATGAAGAGTTTTTTTGCAGTTCTATTTGATTGATTCAAAGATTTTGGTGAATCAATCTACATACAAAAACCTAATAGATGTATTCCCAAAGCTCTCGTTAGTTGAGTATCGGTTGGTGGTCATTCCCTTGGTGAAAAAGTTCTTACAGGTTTGAAATCCACCTCACTTTGACTTTTCTTAATTCCAACATCATACCTCTTGCAGGATAAACTGATGAAAATGATGCTCTTGCAGGATAAACTGATTAAGATGATGAACGGAAGTTGCTGAGGAGGTTCTGTTTAACAAGAACATCAAAAAGAGTAATCTTCAAATGAGGTGAAAGACCTAATGAATCATGTGACTGGTTTTGTTTTGCTGCTGCTTTGTTTTTAGAGATAAGTGAGTTATGTTTTTTGATGCAGGGCTATAATTCTGGAAGATCATTCTTGCATATGGAGAAAAACACTTAGTTGGTTGACTAGAGGAGTTGTTTAGCTTTATGTTCTTGCAAAATCGGAAAAAAAAATTGGATCCAAAAGCGAACTGGTCTAGCTACTTTTTAGTTTAGGTATCAGATGCACTTGTTGTTTCTTGAAAGGGTTTAAAAAGCTTTGTCTCTTTGAAAATTTGATCAGGGAAGTGGTGAAAAACACGTTTTTCTCAAGTTGTTATGAAGTTTTTATCTCCATTCCCAGAGAGTTCCAACTAAAAAAACATTCAGTTCAGTTGTTTTGGTTGTTTAGACAACTTGTGTGTTTGTAAAAAAAAAAAAAAAAAAAAAAAAAGGACAACTTGTGTATCTCTCTCAATCGACGCAGATCCAAAGCCCATTTGAGCGCCTTACAAAACAAAAACCTCGGCCCAAATCTGCGTTGAATAAAAGAACATAAAGCTGACGTGGCGAACACTGATTCGTTATACTATCGTGTCGAGCATATTTTTCCTCGCGTCGCCACGATTTGGCAATAACCCTGCAGAAAAAAAAAAAAAAAAATTAAAAAGAAAATAAAAATGGGAAAAATGGATTATAAGGTGACCTTCGTCTTTAGTTGACCATCAAAACTAGAACGCTCTTTCTCCGTAGGAAAGGGGAAAAAAATAAAAATTATCCATCCATCGAAGCCCATTGGTTTCGGAGCTGATCGGTCTCTGTTTTCTCTCTACTCTACATATCGTAAGCTTCCCTCCTCCTTCTTCTTTCTTCTTCCATTTTCCCTCAATTGCTTTCTCCGTGGAAGTGAATGTTTTCGTTTCTCCAATCTTGAGTAGCTGTGAGTCGCTTCGCATCTTGTGTTCTAATCAGATCTATTTGATTGTTGATCTATGTTCTTAGATCTGTTTCGCGTCTTCTAGTTACCGATCTGTATCGAGTTTATATGTATGTATACGGTGTAGATCGGAAAGTTATTATAGATCTGGTTTTTTAGATCGACTGAGTCAGATGATTTGACTTAGTTTACAAAATTGTGCAGATTCATTGATTTGATGTTGTTTGCCTAGCTGCCAAAAACTGAATGATTTTCGAATTCTGCAGCTTAGATTATGAAATGTGGTGCATGCGTTTCGATTTGTGTAGTTTTTATAAGTTTCTGAAGCTTACTTGGTTTGTGGTTTGTGATTTATACAGAAGCATAGAAACTTGATCGGGTACTAGAATGGGAGGAGGGTTTAGAGTTTTGCATTTGGTGAGGCCATTTTTGGCTTTCTTGCCTGAGGTTCAGAGTGCTGACAGGAAGGTGCCATTCAGAGAGAAGGTTATCTACACTGTCATTTCTCTCTTCATCTTTCTTGTCTGCAGTCAGCTTCCTCTCTATGGAATTCATTCCACGACCGGTGCGGATCCATTCTACTGGATGCGTGTCATTCTTGCTTCCAACCGTGGGACTGTCATGGAACTCGGTATTACTCCTATTGTTACATCTGGACTTGTGATGCAGCTTTTGGCTGGTTCCAAGATTATTGAGGTTGACAACAATGTTCGTGAGGATCGTGCCCTCTTGTAAGTGTTGGTTCTTTCCTCGTTATGAATTATGGACATTACGTTACATGCTTTAGTCGAACTGTTTCTTATGTCTGGTTTGAGTTGACCTTGTCGTTGCTGTAGTTCTTATTCTGTGTTTGAACTTATTTTGTAGGAATGGCGCTCAGAAGCTTCTTGGTATTCTGATTGCCATCGGTGAGGCTGTTGCATATGTTCTTTCTGGAATGTATGGTCCCGTTGGACAGCTTGGTGTTGGAAATGCCATTCTCATCATCCTCCAGCTTTTCTTTGCTGGAATCATTGTTATCTGCCTTGATGAGCTCCTTCAGAAGGGATATGGTCTCGGCTCAGGAATCTCCCTTTTCATTGCCACCAACATCTGGTAGGTCAACTTCTCTTCCTCATTTTTAAAAACCAATCCTTGATGTTTTGGATTCCTATGACAAGATCCTTTTCGTTATATTGGATTCATAATAGTTTTCATTGGTGATATGCAGTGAAAGCATTATCTGGAAGGCATTTAGCCCAACTACCATCAACACCGGGCGTGGAGCTGAGTTTGAAGGTGCTGTTATTGCATTGTTCCATATGTTGATAACCAAGTCCAACAAGGTTGCGGCTCTCCGCCAAGCGTTCTACCGGCAAAACCTTCCAAATGTTACCAACTTGCTTGCCACAGTCTTGATCTTCCTGATTGTGATCTACTTCCAAGGTTTCCGCGTGGTTTTGCCTGTGAGATCAAAGAATGCCCGTGGACAACAGGGTTCTTACCCAATCAAGCTGTTCTACACCTCTAACATGCCCATTATCCTCCAATCCGCTCTTGTCTCAAATCTTTACTTCATCTCTCAGGTACAGAATCTTGCGCTTCACTGTATGTGACTTTCTCCACAATGACATTGTGTTGACATTAAATCTCCTCCTTTTGGTCAACAGCTTCTCTACAGGAAGTTCAGCGGAAACTTCTTTGTAAACCTTTTGGGACAGTGGAAAGAATCTGAGTACAGTGGACAATCTATTCCAGTTAGTGGTCTGGCTTATCTCATCACAGCTCCAGCAAGGTAATGCAGTGTCTTTCAGTATTCATTTTAGTCGATCAAAGTGGTATGCATAAGCCAGTTTGACTAATATATGTTACTATGATGTTTGCAGCTTCTCGGATATGGCGGCTCACCCGTTCCATGCACTGTTCTACATTGTGTTCATGCTCACTGCTTGTGCTCTTTTCTCAAAGACATGGATTGAAGTCTCTGGATCTTCTGCTAGGGATGTAGCTAAGCAGCTCAAGGTATTAAAATCGTAACAGCTCGATACATAAACCCGTATGTTTGCATGGCGTTGGATATCTGACTCAAAAAATTATGTTTATCACAGGAACAACAAATGGTTATGCCAGGACACAGAGAGTCAAACTTACAGAAGGAACTGAACAGGTACATCCCAACAGCTGCGGCATTTGGAGGAGTGTGCATCGGTGCACTCACTGTTCTGGCTGATTTCATGGGAGCCATTGGGTCGGGAACTGGAATTCTGTTGGCTGTCACCATCATATACCAGTACTTCGAGACCTTTGAGAAGGAAAAGGCCAGTGAGCTCGGATTCTTCGGGTTCTAAGTTAGCTTAAAAGAAGGTGTAAAACTTTGCTGAGGCAAAAAGCAGAGCAGAGAAGAGGCTTTTAGCTTCTGTGCGCACCTTAAACAGACAATTTGTGGTGGCACTTGGGGTTAGACTACTGTTTTTTTGTTGTTTAAATGAAATTTTCTCTTTAGTCGTTTACGTTTTTTTTGTTACTTTTTTACAAGTTAAAAGAAACTTATGTGATAGACGCTTTTCTAATGTAATGTTTCTAGGAATTTCACTCTTGACCAAATAAACAATTTTACATTTTTGAATTCAAAAGCAGTTTATTATCTCTTCGTACCAAACCAACCAATGTGAAATGTTTTGTCGGAGCCATGCGTTGTTGCACTAGAAAAGTAAATTGGGTTTCAACTTTCAACAGATGACATAAATACCGTATGGAGAACACAGACAAAATCTCCAAACTGTAATTGATCTCAACAACCAGCTAATGCAGAGAATGGTCAGTGTGACTAAATAGTATGATCCGTTACAATGTTACATACTTGCACTTTAATTTCAGCATTGAAAACAACGAAGACATTTTTTTCAGCTTCTGCCAAACGCGTTTTAAGCTGCTTCTTCTTCTTCTTCTTCTTCTTCTTCTTCTACCTAAATATATGAGACCTTAGGGTTGTTTTGATTTGGGCAAAAACAAGACGAGCTACAACTGGTGTTGTAGCCATATCCATCATCAACATGGCCACAGAGGCGATATTTACATCCTTACGACTAAGGACCTCGCCGTCACTGGAAGCATTTTTGGTAACAACCGTTGATCTCTCCGACGTCTCTCTCGTTCAAACCCTAGCTTCAGTATCAGCAGAGCTCGTCTCGTGCTTCCGCAGCGTACGTTTCTCTTTCCAACGCAGAAACGCACGTTCCCTAATTAGGAAGATTGAGGTATTACTCGTCTTGTTCGAATACCTTAGCGATGATTCAGGTTGGGACTCGACGGCGGTGATGTGCTTTAAAGAGCTCTATATCTTCCTCCACCGTTCTAAATTACTTCTCCAGTACTGTGCTCAATCCAGTAAGCTATGGCTTTTACTACAAACCCCATCGCTTTCAGACTTTTTCCATCACTTGAATCGGGATCTTTCGAATCTTTTAGATGTTTTCCCGTTCAACAGTCTCAATCTAAGCGACGACATTAGAGAGCAACTCGAGCTTTTGCAACAACAAGCAACTAAATCGACGACACTGTTCGTTGATCACAACGAGGAACTGCTACGGGAAAGATTCTATACGTTTCTCAACGGATTTGAGAACGGCGAAATACCTAATACGGATGAACTGAGATCTTTCTTCGTTGAGAAGTTAGGGATTAAGGATCCGAAAAGTTGCAGAGATGAAATCGAGTTTTTAGAAGAGCAGATTTCGAAACACGACTGTGATGATTTGGAGCCTTCAAGGTCTGTGGTTAACGCGTTTGTGTCTATCACACGGTATTGCATGTATTCGTTGTTTGCGTTTGAAGATGGAGTGGAGTGGAGTGTTGTTGAGAGCTCAAAGAAACAGAGGAAATGTTTAGTTGCGGAGGAGATGGTGGAAACGTTTACGACACTACCAAAGGATTTTGTTTGCTCAATCTCTCTTAGTTTGATGAAAGATCCTGTGATTGTTTCCACTGGACAAACTTATGATCGTAGCTCAATCGTTAGGTGGTTTGAAGAAGGTTACTTTACTTGTCCTAAAACAGGACAAAAGCTTGTGGACTCTTCCTGTATCGTTCCTAACCGAGCTTTGAGAGAGTTGATAACGCGTTGGTGTGCAGCAACGGAGTTTGGAGAGTCACCAGAGGAGGAGTCTCCTGTTTGGGTTATGCAAACGAGAGCTTCAATGGCAGCAACTAAAGCTACTGTATTGATTCTCATACAACATCTAGCTGGTGAGTCAGAGTTAGCTCAGGTAGTGGCGGCAAGAGAGATCCGTCTTTTAGCCAAAACAGTAAGGGAGAGAGGTGAACTGATCGCAGAAGCAGGTGCAGTCCCACATTTGGTTAAGCTTCTTAAATCCCAAAACGCTGTTGTGCAAGAGCAGTGTGTTACAGCAATGCTTAACTTGTCTGTATGCGAATGCGAGTTAAACAAGAGCCTGTTCAGGGATGAAAATGATTGCCTTGAGTCTATTGTGAGTGTTCTCGCATCGGGTCTTACTTTGGAAGCTCGAGGGAACGCAGCAGCTACATTGTACTGTCTTTCTACAGTACATGAATATAGGAAACTTATCGCAAACGCTGATGGCTGCATCGAATCACTTGTATTGCTGTTGCAAAATGGAAAGCCGAGAGGGAGAAAAGATGCGATCAAAGCTTTAAGTGGTATATGGAGAGATCCGGATAATCACAGTAAGATGATAAACTCGGGAGGAGTGTTAGCTCTAGTGAAAGCTTTGGCTGATGAGGACGAGGCTGTGGCGGAGAGAGCGGTGGTAGTGTTGGCTGTAGTAGCGAATCATTCGTTAGGAGCAGTGACTATAGGGAGAGAGGAATCAGCTGTAGCGGGGCTCATTGAACTGATGAGATGTGGAACACCAAGGGGGAAAGAAAATGCGGTTGCTACCTTGTTACATCTCTGCGTAAACGGTGGAGCAGTTGTGGTGGAGAAGGTGGTGAGAGCACCGGCTCTTACTGGTTTGACCGAAAAGGTTTTGCGCACGGGTACAGACCGAGGTAAGCGGAAAGCGACTGCACTCCTTGGTTTGTTTCTTGACGGGTGCGAAAACACAGCAATGATGCGGTTTGTTAATAGAGAAGGAGGTTTTGAAACCCATGTCTCCCTACCACCCATCTCTGTTCCCGTATCTGTCTTGTGATCTTATGTAAATATATATGTACTGCTGCTATAATCTTATAATATTCTGTGATGTATTTACATGTTCTTAATTTGACATATTTTTAGCCTTTAAAATAAAAGTAATCGCAATCAAAATAAGTTCAGGTTTAAACACATGAGAATTGAAACCATAGAAAGTTGAAAACTACTAGAACAGACAATGAAGAAGCAGAGGCAAAGGCTTTTAAAGACACTGGAACTATTGTTTGTTTCTTTGTTTTTTAGTTGCATGGACTACATGAAAGAGAATAGTAACCTTTGCCTAAATTCAATTCTTTATGAAAAAAGTTTAAATGGTCTATACTCTATATATATAAACTTTTGTATATAGTAAACTTATGTATATTGGAACTACATGACTTGTTAAATTATAATTTAAATTGAAAAGAAAATAAAATAGAATATCTAATCTATCAACCTTTTTTTAAATCAACTTTTTTTAATCACCAACCTAAATTATTTAATTCAAATTTGGTATGTTATTCTCTATTAATAAATCGACCACGTAATTAAGTTATAAGATTCTTCGTTGTGATTTCGATCTAATAATAGTAATTTGAATTATTTTACTCAAATATTGAACAAAAGAAAAAGAACAAATAGTTGATTATTAGTCTACTATTATGATTGTTGATTGTTTTTAGATAAAAATAAGCTTGAAAATGTGTGTTTTAAATAGATATTTGTTTATTGGTGCAGTTTTTTCACAAACTAATAATGTTTTTTTTGGTTTTTTATATATTTGATTCCGCCGTGCATTGATCCTAACTATAGTTTGTTTGTTCCTTAAGTTAAGGAAAGCTGTGTCATGTATCCTCATCAGCCTCTAATCCAACTATTTTGGTGAACACTTTGACAATATATTTTACCAATTTTAAAGATTCAAAAGATTTTTTTTTTAAGATTATATTATCCGAACTCATTAATTGTTTTATTTTATTGGATATGTTGACGATTCTAGTTTCAATAATTTTCAAAGTTAAGGTGCTAATTCTTGTAATAATGTCGGGTTCCAATAATGTTGTAAGATAACTTTCAAAAACAAAATGTCATAGGAAAGAAAAGATTAAATGACTTACTATCTTTCTATTTAAGTGTTAGGTTAAAGATATTGATATTGAAAGTTGTAAGTAATTTTGGAGGGAAAAAAAATGCATTAGAATTAATATTTAATTTACATATTTTAAAATGATAACAAATTATTTTATAAAGTTTGTTTGATTGAGCTTGGTTGTATAAGTTTATTGGCACAATCGGTTGTCTAGCTTTTTGTACATATCCAGACACAAATTATCAAAAAAGTTTATACAACCGGCTGTATTGAGTCACCTTCACTTTGGTACAAAAACAAATTTTTTTGTCCAAGACATTGTCATTAAAGAGATTACAGGTCACACCTTTCTTTAGTCATATTTTGTACCCTAACCCCATTAGAATCTAAATCACAAAAAAAAATAGTTGAAAACTACTATACATGGCAAAGCTTTAAGACACACATGAACTATTGCTTTTTTTCTTTTGTCTCACTGTCCAAATTCCCCAAGTAACAAAAGGTGAATAAACTCACAGTGAGTCAGTGACCAGGTGTAGATCCATCCTTTTTCTGCTGGTTTAACTGGTTATCAGATTTTAACTGGTTATCACACCTATTTAACTGGTTATCAGATTTTATAGCTATGGCTACATGACCAGTAACCAAACTATGAGCCTGAGAAAACCAAAACCACCCTAGTAAGAGTTCTGCCAGTGCTGTTGCTGCTGCTGGGTTTGCTTTGAGGGCTGACCTTGCGAGCCACCGTCTCTAGGGTTTTGCTGTTAGTGGTCCATTGATATTCCGGTTTGTGACTGATAGTAGTTCGGGTAACCAAGCGATCCATACTGCTGCTGCTCCTGTTGCTGAGCTTGGCGAACCTGCTGACTTTGTTGTTGTGCTTGAAGGTTGTAGTACGTGTTGCCGGTGACGCCCGACATGGTTTGAGAGCCAGGTCCATGAAGCCACATAGGTAAATTTTCGTTCTGAGTTAAAACAATTTCACGTTTAGTGTCAAAACAAGGATCTTTTGCAAGTGTCAAAATGAGAAACAATTACCTGTTGTTGATGCTGCTGCTGCTGCTGCTGTTGTTGTTGCTGTTGTTGCTGCTGTTGTTGTTGTTGTTGTAGCTGCTGTTGTTGCTGCTGCTGAAGTGACAATAGATAGTTGTTCTGTTTGTACTGTAGACTCAGGACGTCTTCATAACTAAGTGTCGCCCCAGAAGGAGCGGCCTGTTGTTGTTGGTTAAGAAGGAAGTTTCCAGTTTCAACATTGCTTGAGTTCCCAAACACATAGGCAGAGGAGGAAGCAGGGGTAGTAGTTGTTGACTGAGGCAAATTACTGGCGGAAGTGTTGTTTTTATACTGTGGAAGCAAAGCAGCTAGTGACTGGTGGTATGAGTTGTTACCAGCATATGCTTGCTGAAAAGCCGATGGGATGTATGGGTAGCTCTGAGGTATCATAGGATAACCGATCATGTTGGCATAGTGAGTCAGAGGCAATGTGGGTTGAGAATATGGATTCATTGCGATTTGCTGAGGAAGAGCTGGTCCAGTAACAATATTGGCAACAGAAAAGTTCTGATGGCTTGATTGTGCTGTTGGAACACCACCACCACCTCTGAGTGCCTGCATGCAAGAAAATATAACCACAACACTGTGAATCAAACAACCTTGGTACACAATCTTGATGAACAACATCCAACTTTATATTTAAGAAAGAAATAAACCTTCATGACTTTTCATTAGAAAGACACTACATATATAATTGAACGAAATTGAAATCCTAATTTGCAAGTATTACTGCTTTGCATCAAGCGAACAAGAAAGTGGTCATGGGCACCGTTAACAAGAGATCCCTAGTTTCTTCTCACCGAGTTCACAACAAAATCCAAAAGAAAACAAAGATATATTCTTCGATTAAAAAAACATTCAGTCTACAGGTAAAGGGATCACCTCTGGCATGGAAATGCTTTGGCCACCTAGTGAGGTATCGTTGCTTCTTGACGGCATAGACTGTACGCCTGGGAAAGGGCTATACTGATGTTCAAGCTCCCTTGGACTCTGTACCAATAGAGCGTTTGGAATTGAGTTTGAATAATCTATCTTTGTTTTCTAGCATCATACAAAACTACCTTTTCGATGAACATTTGATCACCAAACCATACAAATACACTAATATGATATAATACAAGGTTCTCTTAAAAGCTACAAAAGAAAACCATAAGCAGCAAAACTTTGTGCACTTGGGATGTAGCTTACCATCACATTTGTTAATGAAGCAAGATTATGCATCTGATTAGTCATGCTTGTCTGTGAAGCATCAAATGCAGTATTAGGCTGCTGCTGCTTCACATTTTCATATGCATACTCAGGACCCGGCTGAGCAAATGAGTGCTGGTTCTCCTGGTGAGCAGTTTCAGGGTTTTCTGGCAACAAAACCTCTTGCTTAGATTCTGAGGAAACATCATAATTGTTGGCAGAAGACGCATGGACCATATGTCCATTGGACATGGTTCCTAGATGTTCATCTCCATAGAACTCGGTATTTCTGTGGACAAGACGACCGCTGGTTAGTATAAAGGAAATGGTCCCAGAAACTATTTGAAAAAGGAAAATCAGAAATAAGGGCATACCTAGCATCATCACGTTCAATCTGTGGAGCTACATTAGAAGCCTCTTCTAAGCTGTTGCTCAGAGGCCTTGATCCAAAGCCTCCGAAACTTCCAAAGCTTAACTGTGAGCACTCTTCTGTATGGAGTAGCAGATGATCAGGAATCAGGACAGCAGGTCTATCCTCATCATGAGAAGAGTATTGATCATGGTTCTCTATGCTCAAGTCTTGAAGGTTGGCAACAACAGGCGAAATTTCGTCTTCATCTGCAAAAGAATATAAACACAGTGAATAAGACAACATCAAGAGCAAACAAATATATAATCTAGTCAACCTTAATGTTAAATCTGAAAACAAAAGAATAGGCAAGATCCTTTTACTACCCCCGACGCCTAAAATTATCAAGTTGCAGAGACACATGGTTATTCATGACACACATCCAATGAGGTGTAATATATCATCAAAAGAAAAATCACACAAGCATCTGCCAAAGTATGTGCAATTATGATAAGTATACAGCATTCTTCTGATAGACATGTTGTAAAAATACTTACCTTTCTGGTGCTCAACAGGGTTGTTCTGCGTTTGGTATCTGTGCGGATTATCATCATACTCAGATGAAACTACAGAGTCATCTTCCTCAGCTCCACCAGCTAAAGTGTCAGCTTGCACATGATCTCTTCCAAGATTCCCAAAGAGACAATTTTCTGCTAAATGTGTGTCTTCCAACTGGCCCTTCGGATGTTGATCTCTTCTACTGGATTGTAAATCTACTGCACCATTGCATATTTCTTCAGTTGGTGCCACTGATACAGAAGAAGTGCTAGCAGCCACTGGCTTCTCCATTGAGGGCCATTCATCTTTCACAGGTACATGCTGATTTGCAGCAATTCCATGCTCCTGAATTACCTCAGAACGCATATCGACATTTTTCTGAGAGTTTGTTGTCTGGTTATGAGGTCTACCCATCTTCACAATGTCAGCCATAGACATCTGACCTGAAGCTCCAAACCATCCTGTTTGATGTCCAGTAACAGAATGTGATGATGATAATTCACCCCCCGAGGTGCCCATTGGCGTTTTACTGTCTTTAGCAACAGAATCACTGCAAAATATATACAACATACATGAGCAACCTGGAACACAAATGTACAGATGAACAAAACTATAATTCTCAAAGATGCAGAAGTAGGAAAACTAAATCATGGAAAAGTGAAAAAATATGGCAAAGTAAGGTCTTGACACCTTTTCAGTAGAGGTACAAGATTATGTCAAAAATACTCTATATACTAGTACTTCTTTTGTATCAAATCAAATATATTTACTTTGTTAAAACTTATATTTCTATCAAATCAAACATCAACTGTACATGGAAGATTGCTTAGCATCAGCACAACACTTTCAAACATCATGACTCGAGATGGTACACTAAGATTATTCTGTACTTCTACCACTGAGCCATAAGCCACCTAAATAGTTCTTCAAACCATTCAGAGTCAGAATCAATTAAGGCTCTGTTTATTAGTGTAGCCACTCTGCAGTAGTTGGTCTGAAAGCCTACTAACTAAATCCTACCAACGCAATCTTTCATATATGGGTCGAGAAGTCCACAATCAAGTATTCATTTAGAGCAGGCTACCGACTTGTACAGTTGCATTCAACTTGTAAGAAATAAAAAGAAAAAAGAGAACACAGGATAGTATCAGAATCCATTAGAGCAGTACAAGAAAGTTTGTTTTCATAAACACACAGTTGCTAATCCTAATCAGATTCATTTCTTAGTGCCTCAAGGCCCTCAACTATGGGGTTTGTTGTGCCACAAGCTAATTCTACTGCAGAGGAGTATCTGGTGCTGCTTGTTTTCAGAGGCCATTTCTCTGCCAAATATGAAGGAGGGAACAAGAAAACTAGCATCTCTTCAGAGAAATATCATCCTTCTTATAAGACAAAGCAGCTACAGAATATTCTTGAGGCACTAAACCAGCATATAAACTTATTTGTGTATGTGTTTTTCGGACAGTCCTAAGGTATATTCTTCTCTTGGTTTATTAATGGATTTTGATACAACCATATGCTCTTAATTACGCTTGCTGCATCATGCAGCTATGCAGACAAGAAAGATGAAATGATCATTCAAAGGAAAACCTGTGTGGTATCTGATGGTGGCTCGATATACCAGATGTAGAAGAATAAGAACCTGCATTAGACTGTATCCCGCTCTCCCTCTTGTTTGTAGTTTTTACTTGGACGCTTCCTGACTCTGAACAATAGAAACATGAGAACAGGGATGCACGTCTAGTATTAAGTAAGTTTTATTGATATATAGAATTCTAAAGCCAAAAAAGTCAGAACCACCTCTAGAGCTGAAAGGGGTAGCTCCACTCCGTCCAGTATAACGATCAGAACCACCTCTACTACCACGGTTGTAAGTGTTATTATAGCCTCGTGACCGGGAATCCGGTATATCCCTAATCTGAAAAGCAAGTAAACATATAAACTCTTCAACAGTACAATAAAATGAAATAAAAACTACCCTAAAACCTAAAAAATAGCTAGGATCAAGTATTCTGGGAGTGAGCATAACGCTTGCAAACAGAGGTGCAGCAAACTGGTATTTTCAAATTTGAAATGCCAACACAGGACTAGAAAAGAACATAGGATCGTTACCTCTTTCTTCTTCTCTTTTTTGCTCTTCACCTCGTGAAAAGGATCTGAATAGTGAAAAGAATAAGAATCAGAATCATGAAAAAGACATTAGCTTATCAATTCAACGAAGACTAAAATGTTGGAAAGACAGAAACTTTCGTTTGTATTTAGCTATAAACCCCCAAATCCAACCGTAATAAGATAACAAACTTCTCAAGTAACAAACCAGTTTTGTAGAGCGTTCAAAGCAAGATCTCCATAGAAGAGATACAAAACCCTGAACCATCTCCGATACCCAATTCACCCTAAACTAGCTCAAAAATGGAGTAAAAAGAAAAGAAAAAAAAAGGAGAAACCTTGGGAGAGGAGGCGAGTGACGGCTTCATTAGGGTCCATGTTACAGTCCTTGAGGACGGCATAGATCTCAGCCTCAGGGCAGTTTACAATTGCTTTCAAACTTTGAACCATCTTCTTCGACACAGACGGGATATCAGAAATCCCGTTTGAGCTTTTCCTGACTCCGACACTGCTCCTACCACCATTATCGCCGACGATGATCTTGTTGCCGCTCATTTTCTCCGTCGTGAGCTCAATCACTCACACTCTCTCTCCCTCCCTAATCAGATCTGAAGAAGAAAATCGAAACCGCTCTTTTTGTCTTCACTGTTTGTGAAAATAATAAAAATGAGAAGACGACCAAAGAGGAGACAAGACGAAGATGACGACCACCAAGTACAGTAAAAGGTTTTAAGCAGAAACGAAACGAAACAACAAAAAGTGTTTTTTTTCTTTAACTGGTGAATCGTTACAAGACTTTTTACTTACTGTCATAATCATTTTTGTGTTCGAATTCAATATTGATAACAGAGAGTATTGATAACAACTAATCACATCTTCTAGCCTATGAGAACCAAAAGAACTGCCTTTGTTCTTACTCTTAGCCTATGATTACTGATAAGAATCTATATCACTATCTTCTCCATACCCATTCGAGATCACCTCATCGTAAAACCTCTAGTTTTTGTGTGTGTAGCATGAAAGAAACTTAACAATGTGGTCCGTGCACCAACTCATTTTAGTATTTTACTATCCCTCCCTGAGTAGAAAACTCATTTTCTGATACATTATGATTTGTTGTTTTTTAATTATAAAATTGATGGATAGAATTTTTTTTTTTTTGGTATATCAACTCAAGTCAAGCTTTTTGTAAGAAACACATGGGCCTCATCATCAATCAATCAACAAGAGAAAGAGGCCCATAATAAACCCAAACGGCGTCGTTTTATTTGATGTGAAACCCTAAACTCAGAGCATGCTTATTTGATGTGTATATAAATGGTGAGGAGGCTTCACATTAAACCTTAAAACCACTTGCGTTTATAAGATGTACATGTACCTTTACCCAGTTTAAGGTTTTTTCTTCCGTACTTCTGTCTCAGTACCGTCATTGGTCTGCTTTAGTCTTTTGTCCTTTTAATTTAGCTTATGTTGGACGAATCAAAAAAGTGATGATATGTAATTGTCGCCCCAGTCTTATTTGCATTCATTACGATGAATTCAATATGGTGATTGACTTCATTATCTGACTTTTGAGTTTTCTCGTTTCTTTTTTCCTCTAGTAGTCACATCAATTTTTTTAAAAAACTAGGAGAAGAGGAATGAGGATAATTATCCAAAGTCTATAAATCTGAACCAATAGTGTTGAATCAATGACATGCACTACCATCTGACCTCTTCTTCTTTACCCAACTTATTAAATATCCATCTTTGAGGTAATATTGCATAATAATAATGCCTTTGGTATCTGATGTCCAAAGTTATAAATGTAGTTGGACATTTCGTAATTCAGGCCATAAATTGAACTTTAAAAAACAGGTTTTGCGACACTGGTAGCTTTATCATAATAATAAGCTAACTGTTACTGTACCCCTGTTTATATATCCCATCCCAAATCTTTGGTTTTACTCTTTTAAGTTGTGCCTTATTTTGATTAGAATTTAGAAGTCAGTATCATTACCAAGAATCTTATTTCTAAGTAATATCCTGTCTTAATGGTAGTTATATAAAGATCATTTTGCACAAACACCTCATGGTCAATACGAATAATCAAGATTGAGCAGTTTTCACACTATTGACAACCTTAACAACAACAAAAAGAACTCTGACAAGACGCAAGATGGACCAAAAATAACCTATCATTTGGCAGCATAATCGTGAACCTGGCTACTATAAAAACCAAGAAGCAGATGAACAAAGGTAGTGCGAACTCTAATAATGGCTCATCTTAGTTATAAACTTTGACAAAACAAGCTAACAATTAAAGAGCATGATTCATCTGAAATTAATGCAGAAAATTAAAATACCAAAGTTGGTGAAAAACTTAAATTAGTCGTTATGACTTATGAGCATCACAAACACACAAACTCCTTATAAAATCAACTAACTAAATTTTAGATTTTAAAGGTGGAAATTAGAATAGGCAAAAAAAAAAAATCGATAAATATAAGATTAAAAAAAGAAACGGGTCCTAATTGTAAAAGTTAGCAAAACAGTGAAAAAACCCCCAAAGATCCGAGGGACCTAATTGCAAAATTAGAAAACAGAGGATCTCTCGGAAAAAAAAACCTTAAACCCTACTCAATTCGGCGCGACGGCCTTCTTCTTCTTTACTCACTTGTCTATGTACTTGTGGGGAGCAGTTTTGTAATTAAGATTCTCGCTCGGGTAGTAGTGATATGGAGATCGATTTGGGAGCTAACGCCTTCGGTATCGACTTCCATCCATCGCAAAATCTAGTGGCTGCTGGTCTCATCGATGGCCACTTGCATCTGTAAAAGCCCCTTCTCTTTTCCCTCTTCCTTAGTTTTTCCAGTTCACAAGAATCAGAGAGACCAATCATGTAAATTCTCCAACTTTACTTTTTCTTTTGCAGATACCGATACGACTCAGATTCTTCACTTGTCAGGTATTAAAAAAAAAAAGCTCCTTTTTTATCTGCAAAGTTTGTGTCTTTCATTGTGGGTCTTAAGGGAATCGCTGAATTTGTGTAGGGAACGTAAAGTTCGTGCACATAAGGAGTCTTGCAGAGCTGTTCGTTTCATTGATGATGGCCAAAGTTTGTTTCTTTAACCTTCGTATCGAACTATTTGAGCTCATATCTTAGCAATGCTTGAGTTCTGCTTTAAATTACATGTTTTTTTTTTTTTGGTGGGGGTTTTAGGAGTTGTCACTGCTTCAGCTGATTGCTCCATTCTAGCTACTGATGTGGAGACTGGTACTAGTGTTGCTCATCTTGAGAATGCTCACGAGTATGCATTTCCCTTTCGTTTCTTATATTGGATACATTTTTAGCTGACTGGTAATTGAGAATTTTTCGCATTGGTCTTGTAGGGATGCTATTAATACTTTGATTAATGTTACTGAGACAACTATCGCTTCAGGAGATGATAATGGCTGCGTTAAGGTCTGTTTCATTCCCTTTTCGTCTTTATTCCAACTACTCTGATGGTCTCTCTATAATTTTTTTGTGAGAGAAGAATTAGGATTTGTGGTCCTTAGTATTGTAGTTGTGTGTGTGTTTGTGTCTTCAGCCTCAAGAATTTTAGTATTCTCTGTCTAAAGTTTTTTGGGCAATTCATTTGGGGCATTTACTCTTTTGGAGTGAAATTACGTGCTTGTGTTATAAATCATAACTTATGATAATGTATGTTCATCTCCTCAGGTTTGGGATACGAGACAGCGCTCGTGCTCTCATGAGTTTAATGCACATGAGGATTACATTAGTGACATGACTTTTGCATCTGATTCAATGAAACTAGTGGCAACAAGGTTTGGATTTTTTGTAGTCATCTGATTCAGTTAAGCTAGTGTCTTTTGAGTTTTCATATAAGACTTTTCTGCTTATATCATTTATTTTTGTTTCTTTGACACTGTTTAGTGGAGATGGGACTCTGTCCGTCTGTAATCTCAGAACTAGTAAGCTCCAATCTCAGTCTGAATTTTCTGAAGATGAACTACTTTCTGTTGTTATAATGAAGGTAATTCCATTATATTCCTGTGTAATTTATTCACTAATATATCTTATCAAACAGAAAAGTATTTGTAGCTATGATGCGTCATCCCAAGCTCTTCTCTCTTCACATCGTTTCCACTTATCTAATGTATGTGTTATCGTTTGCTTCTTACCTGATTGATTTCAGAATGGCCGTAAAGTTATCAGTGGAACTCAGAATGGTAATCTCTTGTTGTATTCATGGGGATTTTTCAAGGATTGCAGGTAAGTCATATATCTCTAACACTACCTACGTTGATGGTTTAAGGCTTTGGAAACTTGTTTGTATCAAAACCTAACTGTCTGAAACGTTTGTCTTATCTACAGCGATCGGTTTGTTGATCTATCTCCAAATTCAGTTGATACTCTATTAAAGGTGAGATGATAATACACTTTTTTAAAGCATATGGTCACTGTAGCTTTAGAGGCCCTTTTACTGATGGAAGCCTTGTGGATTTTTATGCTGTAGCTTGATGAGGATAGAGTTATCACTGGATGTGATAATGGAATACTTAGGTAACAGAAAAAAACTCTGCTTCCATGGGAGAAAGCTCTTTACTCTTTATCTTTACTTTACTCAGTCAAGTTTTATATACATTTTTTTTCTTCTGTAGCCTCGTTGGAATACTGCCCAACAGAATCATACAGCCTATTGGGGCTCACGACTTCCCTATTGAAGATCTCGGTATGTAGGATTCTATTCTCTATGTCTAAGAACATTTTCTCTTTTTTTGACTATTGTACTCGGTCTTGAACGAACCTCTAATTTTTGTTTCTGTTAAAATCTCTCTTGCAGCTCTCTCACATGATAACAAGTTTCTCGCTAGCACAGCTCATGATAGTATGCTGAAGGTATTATTTATCCTCTCTAAACTCGAGCCCTTATCAGTTATGATTTACATGTTTGTGTTTTTGGTGATGAAGTTGTGGAACCTAGAAGAGATTCTACAAGGTTCTAATGGGAACTCGGGGAACGCATCTGGAGCTGCAGGAGACAGTGACAGTGACAACGATGGGATGGACCTTGACAATGATCTTCCCAAGTCTTCCAAAGGTAAACTAAAGAGAAACCTGCAGAACTTTTTGGAACATCTTAAACATTTCCTTGAGATAAAATGTTCTGATCTCGAGTGTTTCTTGCTTTACAGGCACCAATAGGAAAACAAAAAGTAAATCGAATACTCTGGACTCTACAAATAATTTCTTCGCAGACTTGTAGATTTTGTTTCAGATTCAGTTTGGAAAGTATACCAGTTTCATACTTGGGATTGTCTACTTGATTCTGACAGTATTGTTAAGGACCGACTTCATCTTTTCTCAGTGATCTCTTTACTATTACTACTAGTATTTATTCATTACTGTAAGACTATGAAACTCCATAGAGAATTATATTTATGTGGCAATCCTTACAAGAGGAGCCTCCAAGTATAACTTTACATATTTAACATCATCGAATAACTTTTGAAGAAGTAACGCAGCAGTACATTCAATCATAATCCTATATTAGTAGTATATATCTTGAACATTTGATAACTATAACAAAGAAGAAAGTGACAGCAAAACATTATTTTCTTTCATGAGAACAACGCAAAAGTTATCTTGAATAAATATTTTTATACCTAATTGATAAGCAATCTTACTATGTTCTAGAGTTTTATGTATACAACTTTTCTCAATGCCAATGGATACAAATATTAAACCATCAAAAGGAACAATTAATTTGAACCATCACCTCCACGCAAGATGATATGATTAAGGCGAGAGCAAGCGATTACAATAGAATCAATTGCGGAATCTGCATTACACAAATCCAACTGCATCAAGAAAATGGGTCAACTCAATAGTAGGAACCTCCTCGGCCCCGGAAACTAGCTAAGAGGATTGAATGTTTAATTTCTTCATCAGAAAATAGAGAAGATGGTCAAGGAGAAACAAAACCATATAATAAGTAAGAAGTAATCTTACGTAAACAAACATTTAGCATGCAGATTTAGTAGTATACTAGTAGTACATATCTACAATCAATTGAGAAAATTTATTAGTAAAATTGAAATTACAATGTTTCGGAAAATAATAAGCTTCAAAGAATAGTGATTAAACTCTGGAAATAACAAAGAGGAAGCGCACTAGTGTGATACAAAAATTCGTGAGCAATTTCATAAGATTTGGTTTTGGGATCTAGTGTTAGCAATGGATCTCCAGTTAAAGGTTCACAAAACAATAACTTGTCCTTGTCCACAACTCCTAGTGGTGTGAGTGAGAATCTGTGCTTCCCTAACCAAGAGGAAGTTATATTGAGATCTATGGAATATATTTCATTCCATGTCCCCCGGTCTGAATCAAACGACCATATCACTTGTTTGGGCCACATTTTTTCGGATACGCACAAACGATCATCAAGGTTGCACATGACCAAGTCTCTATTAGAGTGGTGGTGGTGATGGAGAAAGGGAGCTTTAGACATGACTTGGAAAGTTTCGGTATGAAGATCGAAAGACAAGACATTGGCCGTTTCACCCTCAGTGAGCCAATGAAGTGACCCATCTACATATATAGGATCTTGATAAGGAAGAATCGGATAGGGGGACGCAGGGACAACGTACCTCCAAGCATTGGTGGTAAAATCGAAAACTTCACAAATAGTAGTGCTGTTGTCATCGTTGTAAAGGCCGCCAAATTCAGCAGAGTTATATAAGCAAACTGGCTTGAATGTGCCATTGGTTTTGTCTTTACCGAACCCAAGATTAGCCCATGGAGTTGAACTGACCCTGTCTTCATGATATCTGAGTCGTTGATAGGTAGAAAGAGGGAAAGTTCGATGCCATCGAGTGGTGGGATTGGCAACAATATTTGGAACGTTGGCATCGTGGAGGCATATCAGACCGTCACAGCTACTCTTGCAAACATTGTACAAGCGTTTTTTTGCCCAAGGAGTAGGGATCTTAACAGAAACTGATGATCCCACTACCAACGTTCTCATATCTTCAAACACTGTATCAAATAGATATGAATGATCACATACAGATACGAAAAGAACATCTGGATTACCTGATTGCCTACGATTCATCAGCTGTCTTTCTTGGAAAGCACGGCACTGGATTGTGGATTTCCATTGTTTCGATACAGACTTGAACTTGAGCAAGGATTTCACGTCAAGTCTCTCCAGGATAAGCTCCACAACATCATTGGGTAGCAAGTCCATGTTATCTCTCTGTCTTTGAATCTGAATGATGAAGAGAAGGGAGTCAAGACAGTCAATGTATCCCTTTATTTATACACAAAATCATCCCAATCCAACTAGTAAACTGAAAAGAAAAAAAAGGAAACCGAATATATTTTTGTTATTTAGACTAAATATATTCAGTTTTGGTTTGGTTCGTTTTTTGATAAATTATTTTTTAATAGAACTTGATTAACTCATTTCAGTTACTCTAAATTCAGGTTCCGTTTGGGTTTTGGTTCAGATAATTCGGTATAGAAATTTTAATACCGTTTTGGATCCTTATAAATTTTGATTTGACTTTTGATAATTGAATTCCGGTTTGCTTTGGATCGGTTTGGTAATTGTATCAACCTTAGTTAGTTCCGGTTACGTTTACGTTTGGTTGATATTCTGTTCCGGTTACGTTTGGTTGTAAATAAAATTACGAATATAACTATAAGCTTTGCTGATAAAAGACCTGAGATGTCCGCATGAAGTGTAGAAGATGAGTCTTATTCATAAACGATAGCTTTACAAAGATATATATAGTTGTACAGAAAGAACATTCTAGACTAAAGAGTATAAACAGAACATTCTATATATAGCATGATACGGAATATTGAGTAATGAAGAGCATATCGCTTGCGTATCAAGGTGTATCCTTAACATGCCCCCTTAAGATGGAGGGCCGGGAGACACTCCAATCTTGTGACGTAAGTGAATGAACGGTGCACGTGTAAGTGGCTTTGTCAAGGCATCGGCGAGCTGATCCTTGGTGTTAACGTGACATACACGAAGCTGTCCTTGCTGAATCTGGCCTCTAACGAAATGATAATCTAAAGCAAGGTGCTTCATGCGGGAGTGAAAAACGGGGTTTGCACAGAGGAAGGTGGCACCGACGTTATCACAGTAAACTGTCGGTATGACACGGATATAGACACCCAGCTCGGTTAAGAGATTACAAATCCAACGAAATTCTGCAGAGGTATTGGCAATAGCTCTGTATTCGGCTTCAGTGGAAGAGCGAGCAACCGTTTTCTGCTTCTTTGCGGACCAGGAGACAGGATGAGTACCCATGTAAACAATATAGGCGTTTGTTGAAACATAGTCATCCCTGTCGCCTGCCCTATCAGCATCGAAGTAAGCATGGAGAGCAAGGTTATTCTTGGCAGCAAAGAAAAGACCATGAGTTGTTGTTCCCGCTAGATAACGAAGTACCCGTTTTGCAGCTTGCCAGTGTTCTTGAGTTGGGCGGTGCATAAATTGAGACAAGCGGTTGACGGCATAGCTGATATCGAGCCTTGTAAATGAAAGATATTGTAAGCTGCCAACAAGACTGCGATAGTCAGTTCCATCGGGAAGAGGAGAACCGGACTTGAGAGTAAGCTTCGGAGAAGAGGCCATCGGAGTTGCAACGGGTTTGGCATAGAGCATGTTGTAACGCTGAAGTAAGTCGATGATATACTTGCGCTGACAAAGATGCAAACCTTTAGCAGTGCGATGAGCTTCAATGCCGAGAAAGTAATTAAGCTCCTCTGGATCCTTGACGGAGAATCGATCAGCAAGGGAGTGAAGAACTCGTTGAATGGAGGAATTGTCATTACCAGTGATGAGAATATCGTCGACGTATACTAAGAGATAGACAAACGTCTTGCCGCGTCGGAGGATGAACAGAGAGGTGTCAGCCAGAGAATTTTGAAACCCAACACTAAGAAGATAGGACCGTAATTCTGTGTACCAGGCACGCGGAGCTTGCTTGAGTCCATAGATTGCTTTGTGAAGGCGACACACATAGGACGGGTGGTCGCTATCAACGAAACCCGGCGGTTGTTCCATGTAGACTTCCTCATTGAGAGTCCCCTGTAAAAACGCGTTATTGACATCTAATTGAAGAATCGGCCATGAAGAGCTCACAGCGACATCAAGAACCAAACGGAGAGTTGTTGCCTTTATCACATGACTGAAGGTCTCAGTGTAGTCACGACCATACTGTTGGTTGTATCCCTTGGCAACAAGCCGAGCTTTGCACCTGCCAAGTTTCCCAGTTGGTAAAAATTTATTCTTATAAACCCACTTACAGCCGACTACATTGTGGTTTGGTGGTCGTGGAACTAGAGACATGGTTTGATTGCGGGCAAAGGCGTCAATCTCGCCAGACATAGCTTCCCTCCAAATCTTGTCTTTCATCGCATGGTTCACGGTTAGAGGCTCGGTGGGATAGGGAGAGGATAATGCAGCGGAAAGGTTGAGTTTGGATTTTGGTTTAACAATGTTGTTTTTACGTCTGGTCTGCATAGGATGGTTATTTTGAATCGGTGGTGGAGGAACGATAACTGGATTAGGTTCGGGGGAGGGAGATTGAGAGGTCGATGGAGTAGGAGATGTCGAGGAAGGAGATGATGGAGATGGACTACGAACAGAGTGAGTAGGTGAAATGTTATTGGGCTCTAGGGGTGAAATAGGGTTAGGATTTGGGCCTGGAGTTCGTGATGAGCTGGGCCTAATGTTATCGGATTCTGCAATGACACTAGGTGAGTTAGGAGAACTTACCGTGGCTGTGGAATCGATTTCCAGCGATGTATTCCGGTGAGGAGCGGAGCTCGACGGTCCAGGTGTAGACTCCGGCGGCGAGACGAGTGGCGGCAGGGAGAACGGAATGACGTCAACAGAAGGTGGAGCTGGAGAGGAGGAGGAAAGAGGCGATTCAGGGGAGGAGACACGAGTTGATTTGAACGGGAACCGGGTTTCTTCAAATTTAACGTGACGAGATACATAAACACGGCCAGTGCTAGGTTGAAGACAGAGGTAGGCACTCTGGGTGAGAGAGTAACCCAAGAACACACATGGAGTTGATCTGTGCTCAAGCTTATGAGATGTGTATGGTCGTAACCAGGGGAAGCAGAGACAACCAAACACTCTCAGCTTGGATAGTTCGGAGATGAACCAAACAACCGCTGGAACGGAGACTCCATGGCAATGACCGGTATTGGAAGCCGATTAATGAGATAGACGGCAGCGGAAAAAGCATACGGCCAATAAGTGTTGGGAAGACCACCATGTGTGAGAAGCGAGAGGCCAGTTTCAACCACGTGACGGTGCTTTCTTTCAGAAAGTCCATTGTGCTCCGGCGTGTGCGGTGGTGAGGTGAAATGAGAGATACCCGAGCTTGACAGAAACTGTTTGAGGGCCACAAACTCCCCACCATTGTCTGAATATAAGGTGCCAATCCTTGTTCCAAACTTGTTTTCCACGAGGGCTTTGAAGGGGATGAATGTTTCACGAACTTGGGATTTGGTTTTAAGCGAATATAACCAGGTATAGCGAGTGTAGTGATCGATTAGAATTAGATAATATTTGTAGTTGTCTAGTGACACAATAGGAGAAGTCCAGACATCGGAAAAAATTATACTCAAGGGGTCGAGTGGATGTGATAGAAGTGTTTGAGAAAGGAAGCTTGTGGCTTTTATTAATAGAGAAATCAGAACAAAACAAATGTTGAGAAGAAGTTTCAGAGTAAGGTAATGAGAATTTAGAGACTAGAGATTTGAGAATAGGTGAAGAAGGGTGGCCTAAGCGATGGTGCCAGTCCACTAAGGATGGTTTTGAGGATGTTGAAGCAAAGAAAGCGGAGAGAGTTGTTGGTGAAGCCGGCCACTCGTAAACCTCGTCTCTAGTTTTGCCTTGGAGTAACAGGGCCCCCGAGCTCAGATCCTTCACCTGAAAGGAAGCAGGAAAGAATGCCACAGACACTTTATTATCATTGCATAGCCGATAAACAGAGATTAAGTTTTTGTAGATATGAGGAACACAAAGAACTCGATTTAACAGTAGCTTTTGAGAGGGAGATAGAGAGGGTAGAGATAGTGAACCAGTGTGAAAGATCTGGAGACCGGAACCATCACCAATAAGAACAGAGTCATCACCATGATACGGCTGGTGAGTCGCAAGGTGATGGAGATCACTAGTCATGTGATGAGACGCACCACTGTCCAGGAGCCATGGATTGGTTGAGGGTGGAGCAGTGAGTGCGAGAATGGCACGAGGTTGCCATGGACGAGAGGGCGTGGGAAGAAGACCCGTGGACGACGCGACTTGATGAAGCTGAGGGCAGCGTTTGGCACTATGACCGAAGATACCACACAGCTGACACTTGCCTTGATAACCACCAGCAGAGCGATTGTCTTGACGCGGCGAGGAATAGGTATTGGATGACCTATTGTTCCATTGTTGATGATTACGCTGATTGGACTTGTGTGGATGAGTACGAGAGCGAGAGGTGGCGAGATTGGCAGTGAGAGGAATAGAGGTAGGTGCGACAGTAGCAGCGGTCAACAACTGAGCTTCTTTGTTGAGAAGTTTTTCATGAACTTCGGTGAGTTTGGGAGAGACCTCACGACCTTTAACCTGATCAACAACAGAGCGGTAGTCTTCAGGAAGACCACGGAGAACTGCCTCTATTTGCTCATCGAGATCAAATGGCTTACCGAGGAGAGCCAACTTGTCAAAACGAGTGGTTAATCCTTGCATATACTCATCGATCGTTTTATCACCTTTGGAGAATTGTTGCAGTTGAAGGCGTAACTGTTGAATGTGACCCTTGCTGGGTTTAGCAAAAATGTCAGCAACGGTTCTCCACATCTCAGCAGCAGTTTTGGTGGTTGTAACAAGAGGTTGCACCGACGGAGAAAGAGTGCCGAGAAGACCACTGTAGATCAACTTGTCATGTCTCTTCCACTTGAGAAAATCAGGATTCGGAATGGTGGCATCATTGGAGACAATTGTCGGAGCCGGAGAAGCAGTGGAACCATCAACATATCCGGCTAAGTCATACCCATCAAGCAGAGAGTGGATCTGTAGGCTCCAAGTGATGTAGTTAAGGGAGGTAAGCTTAATAACATTGCTCATGTTGATGTTAAGAAAGCTTTGGGTGGAATCAATGACTTCAGCGGTGTTAGACATGGAGACAAGAGAGGAGAAAACGCAAAACAGAGAGAAAGAGAGAAAAGTAGAAACAGAGAGAGAGAGAAGAAGAAGGAAGGACTCGGGGAGATGGAAAAAAAAAAATTCAGAGATCTTTTAACACCGCTATGATACCATGTAGAAGATGAGTCTTATTCATAAACGATAGCTTTACAAAGATATATATAGTTGTACAGAAAGAACATTCTAGACTAAAGAGTATAAACAGAACATTCTATATACAGCATGATACGGAATATTGAGTAATGAAGAGCATATCGCTTGCGTATCAAGGTGTATCCTTAACATGAAGAATATGTTATTGTTAATCAAATGGTTATGTACATGTGTAATCTAAGTGAACACATGTGACATCTCCTTTGGTTTAAGTCTATAAGTTTATTATTTTTGTATAAGAATGTGCTCCATACATTAATGTTTCCCAACATTTGTATGTTCTTTGACTAAATGACTAAGAGTCATATAAATTATATACTATGCGTAACATTACGCATTCGAAATGATTTTAAGATCACCAAGAAATAATTTTAAGTTTATAAAGTGCCTAAAGGCAATTCGTTAATAATATATAGGATCCATATTTATTTGTTATGTTATGTATATTAATTTTTAGCAAGCAATTCGTTTTTAAATTTCAGATTTTGCAAAGCTCAGAGGTACAATGAGTCAATGACTTTGGAGAATCTCTTAAGTCTTACCTTTCCATGTAGTTAAATGTTTATGCAGTGTACATAGGATTATAACAAAGATGTGTGCTAAGCAATTGTACGTGCTAGTGTCACTTTCCCAACCTGGCCTGAATCAATTTAAACTTAACATTGAGATAAACTCTGGTCTTTGAATGGAGTTTGCAAAAAAAAAAAATAGAAAAGAAAACGGAAAAGCTGCTTATATAATTACTACAAGGACTCTCCAGTGGTTTCAGTAGAAGGTTTCATATTCCTTGTATGTCACGTAACCAGCAAAAATTAAGCAGTACTCTCTCTCTGTCCTACTCTGTAACAGTGATACACTGATCCTTATGATTCAAACCCGAAAACGAAAAACTTACAGAGTGCATAAACGATTTGGTGAGATGAAACCACAGATTCCAAGTGGCTTGCTGCTTCAACATACTTCCAGAAAGACTCACCCCAACACTTGTTCATCTCTCCATTCACTTTCGCCCAGAAGATAGTCTCAGATCTCTTCTTCATTGGCAAACTCTGTTTTGCTTTATGTTTCAATTTTAGAGATCGTCCCTTCATCAGAGAACCAATGGTCTTTTCCACATATTTCACATCCATAACGCATTGAAGAAGCTCAGAAGTTACTGCATTCAACTCTCCTTTTGTCAAGGAAAGATTCGTCGCCAGTAATTGTAAGCGACAGAGTGCATGAGCAAGTCGGTCAAGTAGCTCAAGTCCGATTCTATCTTCTTCAGGTTCAGGAATGCTCAGATCACTTGGATTATCTTTCCCGCTCTCCTCCATAACAACACATTCGGCGAACTCTTCAGACTTGTAGAGCAAAAAATCGAACAAATACATCACCGCGGATCGTTTCTTGAAAGAGCTCTCAAATATCAAATTCCTAAGCCACAACTGTTTCTCTCTCTCGCTTTCATGAACACGCAATAGAGTGATCTTGATGAGGGCATGGGATAACTTAAATCCAAGAGAGACCACTTCGTCTTTAGCCTCTGCAAAGCCCCATCTTATTGAAGAAGATGATGTTTCTTCTTCCAAAGCCTCCTGGAAACTGGACTCAATCTTCGATGCATTATTCAATATCATCTTAACAGCTAATTCTTGATCGCATTTGAATCTCCTTCCTCTGCGTTCTACAGTTTCTCGCACGAGTTTCCAACTCTTTCCGTCATCATCAACATCAAGACCCGTTAAACGAGATTCTCTGTTTCCAAGAGGCATAAGATTCATCAGTTGCATCAGCTTTATCACCTCTTCCTCTGAAGAACGTGTTTCTTCTTCTTGTACGAAGACTTGGGATGATCTTTCGAAACTCTCAATGGCTTTCTCCTCCATCTTTCTTCGACCACTCAACAGCAGGGATTCATAGGCTGTCTCTAAGAATATCTTCAAGATATTAATCTCTATGTCATCCTTCAACGCATTAAGGAGAGTCTCCGGCGGTAACTCAGATTCCTCTTTCTCTGTGCAGTAAAATGTTTTCGTCGGACTGGGACCATTCTTCACCATTGTTATGCGTAGGAAAACAAGATGCTGATAGAAGAAAAGAAAAAAATATGAGTTGCGGGAGAGAGAACAAAGAAGCAAAAGAGCCAGAAAGAAAAGAAACTTAAATGAGCAGAGGAACCTTTATAATGATTCTTTTTAGAGTAGCCCAAAAAGCTTATTATAAATTTATTTAGCAGAAGCTTATTATTTAGCAATAATTATTTAACAAAAGCTAATTATCAGATCATAGACAAGAGTCCAATGATAAAACAGACTGCAAAAATTTTATAAGAAGATGAAAGAGACTGCAAAAAATTTATAAGAACAAAACAAGTATACATTTTAAGAGATCTTATGTTCTAGAGTTTTACGTATACAACATCTCTCAATGAATTTGATAAGGCCTGAAAGAACCAACTTTACTGAAAACTATATTCAAGTGATGCTTTACTTTTTCTTTCTGAAAAGTTTAAGCGATTGCAGATTTGATTGTCTCAGTTTCTGCAGGACGCCACCATGACTTTTGAATGGAAAGCAAGCCTTCATTATCTTTGGACTGTGTCACTTTAACGTTCCATTTCATGGATTTCACCATTTTCTCAACTTCTCCTATTGTTTCCATGTCGTCTCTAATGATGAAAGTTCCCTGTGGCCTAAGAATTCGATCAACTTCAGCCATTACCGACACCAAGTTGCACCTGTAATGCAAAAGAAGAAAACGGTTTGATTCATCAAATCATATCAGATCATCAAGCTCTGCATTTGAGAGAGAATAAAAAGAATCGGTGATGCTATCTACCTCTTCCTCAGGGTAGAGAAAAGATGATCGGCATGGAGAAGGTCATAAGTTCTGGGATAAGTGTTGAATGATTCACACCAGTCATGATAGATTCCAAATAAACCACGTTCATATATGATCGGCAGTGTATCTGGCGCGTCTACAGGAACCACGTTCATCACCCATAGTTTCAGATCCTTCAATGCAGCAGCAAATCCTCCATAGACTGCTCTCATGTCCATCACATTTCTCACATTCGACCAATCTATTTCCATGCCATTAAGGTATGACTTTGAGACAATAGTTTTCCATTTCTCTTGGTCCGCTGTGAAATCCTCTTGTGCAGGTTTTCCATAAACACCTTCCTTTGAATCCAACCACTCAGGTGCAGTCTCAAGCCTTTCTGGCCACATGTTTGGCCACACTGCTCCTCGCTTCGATGAATCTTCTGTCACTTTATGCATACATGCCTCAAGTGGAACATTCCTAAACCACAAAATTAAACATATGAGCATCAGATTGCATTAGTTTACTAATAATAGTAAATTTACGTAGGGTTTAGGTCACTCTACCAGGCTGCATTTTGATCATCGGAATCCTTGCAGAGAGGTGGCTCATTTTGAGGTCTCTTGTTGTAACATTTATTTGAAGTTGGCTTTTGGTATATGGCAGCACCAACCTCATTCAATTTGTCTTTCTTAATTGTCACCAGCTTCCAGCACATTGCCTTTGTGAGCTCCGACATTGCTACAACACAAAGAAGGCCTCTCCAAATTTAGAAATCAATTTTCAAAAGCCTATTTTGAGGCAAAGAGCAAACACAGAAGAAAATATCAAATAACTAACCTTTCCATATACCAGAATCTTCCTCGTTCTTCCTATAGACTGGAGTTGCTGACCAGACAAAGAAACCACCAGGCCTTAAAGCACGATTCAATTCCAAAAGGAGTTTACCACCTTCATTTCAAACAACAACAAAAAAGTAAGTGAAAAAGTACAAAAGTAAGGCAAAAGAATACAATGGGACACACTTTTACCTTCAATATGCCAAGGGACTCTACAACGAGCACAATGGATAAGGTCAAAAACAGAACCAGGAAAGGGTAATCTTTTGGTTCCCATAACATTTAACATTGCAGGAATACCACGTTCCAGCGCGAATTGCACTTGCGCCTCATGCTCATCCTTGGGAGCAAATGACAAAGCAAGCACGTCTCTTTCAAAAAGGAAACCCCCAAAGCTAGCAACTCCACACCCGACATCCAATATAACACGGGTTCTATTTCCCCATGCAATAGGAGGATGTGACTGCAACAATATAATTAATTCAATACTTATCATGCTTAGTAATGAGAAGCTTATGTAGCCATAATAAAATTTACCTGTTGGATGAAATCAATGTAGTGAAGGGCTCCGTTCTTAAACTGAGTACCACCACCAGGGAACGTGAGATGTTCACCACTCATCTTCACCCAATTTTGATGTCCCTTGATCTCTGCAAGCTTGGTGTGGGGAACATTGTTGTACCAGATCTGCGTTTACATAACAAATAGCTGTCAAAACAGATCCTCTAAAGGAGCGCAAGCAGTTCTTCTCTAAATATTGATAAAGTCTTCTTGTATTTGTAACTAGCCTAGGGGTGGAGCAGGGAATTCTAACTTTGCCAGCTCGGCAACAGACCTTACATCCGTCTGTAGGTAGCTAAAGCTTTAAAGGAGAGGTAGGGGAATTTGTTGGAGGATACTGAAATAGCCTAGGATCTTAGTTTCAGCACTGGTTAAGAGTAAGAGCTTTCTCTTGTTAAGCATGTCTCTTCTACGGTGTCGTTCTTTGGTGAAAAATTGAATAAAGAAGGAGTTTACCTTTTCCCTGCTCTTTGGCCACTTGATGGACCGCTTATAACCATCAGGAAGAGACACAAGACAATGAGGAGATTCCTCAGGACAATGACACAAGACAATGAGGAGATTCCTCAGGACAATGACGTTCATAATGCATTGTAGTTGGAAGCTTCTTGATAACTTGCCAGTTGTCAAGGCAAGGGATGTAATCTGGCCCAGCAGTCACATTGCACGTTTTCCATCCATAGCTATTTTGGTCCTTGGAGGACTCTTGTACTTTCTTCTCATTCTGTGACTCAACCAATTGGGTCGACCAAGCTCCATCTCTAGTACTCGACTCTTTTGTAATTTCAGCCTGGTCACCAGCGGGAAAGACGTCCTTGTTACTCTTCTCCGTGCTGCTTTCTTCAGTTTCACTAGCATTCTCTTCTGGTTTTTCTTCAGACTTTTCTTCGTTTCCACTACCATCCTCGGATTTGTTTTCTTCAATGCTCTCTTCAAGTTGCGTTTTCTCTTTCTGACTTGCTTCATCACTTTCAGATTCTACTTCTTTTACATTCTTCTTCTCTTTCTCACCATTGCTGTCATCAAACTCCTTTTTTTCCTCGACTGCCTCAGTTGTCTCGCCAGAGCTCTCATCGACCTGGTTTCCCTCAGCAGATTTCTCTGTCTCATTCTTCACTTCGTTGTTCTCAGTCACAGCCTCTTTTTCCTCATTCTTTTCATCAGAAAAGTTCTTCTGATCACGATCGCCTTCGTCTTTTCTCAAGTCATTCTTAGTAACAGGTTCCACATCTTTTGCAGTATCACTTGAGGAATAGTCAACAGAATCAGCCGGGGCAGACCACGAAGACGTGAACATCCACGCCCCAACTAAACATAAGAAAATAACCAGAACAATAGTAACGGTTAACCCATAGCTTGATGATTTCTTCCCGTCTACACGAGAATACTTCCCCATCGCCATGTTCCTCGAGCCAATGCAACCTTACTCACATTCACCTGAAAACCAATCACAAAGTAAAGTTAACAACGGCGCAATAAACCAGTAGCTGCTTACTAACCAAAAACAAATAAGTAAAAGACGTTCATACTCATATGTGATATGTTCATTAGCTTTTAGGCTAAAAAATTTCTTAACTTGTCACAGAGGACAAGATAACTCTGCAGATATGAAAAACAAAGCAAGAAACACATAGCTGTCACAGATCTAGATGACCAAACTAAAACATACCTCGGATCTTAACACTCAATTGAAAAAAGTTAAAAAAAAATTGAAACAAGGATCCAATCAAATTTAACTTATTTAACACCAAAAAAAATCACAATTCAGTACAAACATTATCTAGTAAAACAGATTCAATGAGCAGTGGTCGAATCATACATTCAAAGCAGTACCCAGAAGCAATGAGGCTTGCTGAAAAAAAAAAAGATTGGGGCAAATCTTACCAGAGGAAGTAATGGGTTGAGCCTAAGATCCTCAAAGATTGCAACTTTGTGAACAAGGAAAGTAGGATATTTCGGGATCGGATCTAGTAAAAGAAGCTAGTTGGGTTTGATTCGTGTGAGCAAGCTTACGGCCTTAAAAACTCCAAAAATCCCGTTGTCAAAAAAAGAAAAAAGAAGCTTTTTTAAATAAACAATTAATTTTTCGTGTTTTCGAAGATTTTATTTATTTATTCTCTCTGCCGCCGCGTCGATCACCGACACTGACAGATCTGAGAAACATAAAATGTCAGCGGCTTCGTTAAATGTCGCTGTCCTAAAGTAAACAGCTAACGGACTCATAAGGCCCATTCTTTCGTCTCAAAAAGGCCGTATCTGGTAAGCCCATTAATGTGCTGTTGAATATACGAAAAAGAGTAGGAAAGTAGGAACTGTGTTCTGTTCTCATGAATCTAAAAATTCCAAAACATGAACACAAGAAATTTATGTTGCAAAGACAGACATTAGTGCTTGAATGTACAGAGAAGAATATACGACCCAATGAATACTGTCTTGTTGGCTGTTCTTTAAGCTTTTCTGCTGTCCATTGTTTGCTGATTTATGCTTTTCTGCTTATCTTCTGCTCTTCATCATCATCACCGAGACATTGATGACATCAAAAGAAAGATTAGGACACATTAAACCAATATTCATGGACTTGATTCCTAGAGAAGAATGGAGAGAATACTTAAACAACATCGAGGTAGCTACCGAGTCAGTCAAACAAAGTTTCAGAGACTAGAATCCTACAGTGCTAATATTGCTATATATATCACTGGTAGCCAAATTAATGTTGTTTTTAGATAACTTGAATATTGTCATTGGTTCTAACTTCTAACCAATTTAACACTTCAAAGCAAGAACATGACCGGAAAATGTAGGAAAAATACTTCTGAAGAAGTGTTTTACGTGTGAATATAGAAATAATTGAAACTCTTAAGTATACTTAAGGAGCCATCCACTATCCAAAATTCCCGCTCAAGTCAACGAACCCTCTTACTTATCTTACTAGGATGTTCAGATGCCCAGAGTCTGTCTTAAGTTATGCAGTTTTAGAGAATTTATCTATAAAAGAAACAGCTTCTCAGATTCCTAAACAGGCTAAACTAACCTGAAATTATCTTTCAGATCCTGCCATCACATCAAACAAACCGCAGCAACTCAACCATGAGGTTCGAACAACTGGTGGACCAGAAGGCATAAGACTCTGCATATGACATGTCCAAAAGATTCAGGAAACTGGAAAATAATCTCAAGTAGAGGAGGAAAGAACGAAAAAGATACCCTTTCTTCCGAACATTCTGGCACTTCAGATTCTTTCCCTCTCTTGATTTCTTTGCTTGTGTCTGCAGCAGATCCTGAAATGTTGTTACCTTTTTTCGCTTCTTCTAGTCCACGCTTCCCTTCGGTTTCACCAGACTTCTGTTGGACAGAATCCGAGTCTGTCGAGCTCTCAACTTGCTCATTTTTGTCAGCCATCACAACCTTTGAGGCAGAAGAAGAACCCACAGGCTTGTCAGATTCAACAGCAGGTGCAATTTCCAAAGTTGAAGTACCACCAGCCTCTTGAGAAGCTAGTTCTCTGGAATTGTGAGCCAAATTTTCAGGAAAGGAATTGGGTGGTTTGTCCACACCATTCTCCTCATGATCCGTTCCACTTCCAACTGCAATAAAGTCTTCACCTTTCACTCCTACCCGAGTAATGTCTGTATTCTCTTTAACAGTGACTTTCCCCAGACCAGATGATGGAGGAGGTGAAGGAGATGGGTCTCTTGCCCCAAATTCATCATTTCCCTGAGAACCAGGAGAACTCAGGTTGCCATCACTTTCTCTCTCATCTTGGCTTCCATGTTCATCATGTCCAGAAATGTTCCCTTAACATAAAGATCAAAGAAACTGCTAAAGGCGCAATAAAAGACTCTCTTGGGAACATTGCAAGAATCAAGAAGCAACACACAGACAACTAAACACGAGTCATATTGATTAAAGTAAAGTAAAGTCACAAACTTTGGAGCAAAATGAATCAGAGATTAGCTTAAATCTCACTACATGTGAGAGATTCCTTATAAAAACTCCACAAGAACCCTTAAAAAGATTCACTATAAAGTAGGATCAAAGCCAATCGAAAAGACAAAAAGGAAGAAACTTTTACCTAACACCAAACCCATTTGAGAGAGAACATACAAAAATTTCCCTAAAAACCCCAACTAAACCCACCAAAATTAATATCGATCCCAACAACTAATAACCCTGAATTAAAGCAAAACAGTAACCAAAGAGAGTAGAGTACCATGACCATTGAAGCCTTTGTTGTTGGCACTAGCTCCAATGGATTCCTGTTCCTCTTGCTGCTTCTTCTTCAAAGCCTTTCTTTTTTTCGACCCAGGAGGCATGATGATCACTGGAAACAAGAAAAGAAAAAAAATGGAAGAAAGGTTTGGTATTGGTTCGTTCTCTCACTCTAAAGATTGATTTCTCGAGCTTTCGATTTAGTCCAAGTGGGGTTTGTTGGGTTGTGTGATTGTAGGGTGGAGTTGAGAGTTTCTTCTTTTTGTTTGTATGTGTTGGGGAAAATCAAATGTCACACTAATATAGTCAAAGAGGCACAAGATAAGGCGGAGCCCATTTATTAAACGTGTGTGTCGGTCTGGCTCTCCAAATCTACTTCGTACGGTTCGTTTGGTTCTATAAAACTAGTTTGAAAATATGCATCTTGATCACTTTCTAATTTAACTCACAATTTTGTTCATATTTATTGTATTTATGAGAATTGCTACATGTATGGAGCCTTGATACTAACATTTTACAATAGAGTTGGGAAAATGCAAAAGTAAAAAAAGCAAAAACAATAAAACACACAAAATAGAAGTAGATGATGATTTGAAAGGTTTGCAACAATCACACCGAATCTATGTGGTCGATCTTTTATTAGTACTTTATTATGATCAGCAGCTGCAGAGTCGGAGACATCAATCACATAATGCTTCATCATCTCTTGTTCATGTGTTTCCTCTTTTTGTTTTAGCGCATGCTCCACCTGAAAAAGATCGATCAACCAGAGATTATTAAAATCGATCACATGTTGTGAATTGAAGAACAAACGAACCTATACGAAGTTTTTGAGTACAAATTTTACGTTTCATGGTATGCTCATCATGCTCCATCCGTGACTTATCTTTCATCGCTATTAACTCTGCTTCTGCAAGGTTATTAGATTCGATCTTCGTTTCTTTCTCCATGAATTTATCATTTTCTTCCTGAGAAACCAAATGGTTTGCAATATTTTAAATTCTATTAACAATTGCAATTCCTACAAAAATTAGTTTGGTATAAGTATAGTAACATATAGTACTATATTATATTTTGAATTATGAAAATAATTATTAGAAAATAAAATACTATTTTTAAAAATATATCTTTTAATTAGTGTTCATCGTCGTATCAGCTGAAGGCAAAAGCATAGGAGATATAATCACTTCATATTTGAATGTATGTCAAAACACTATATCACCTTAGTCTGGTGAAAATACGATTTCACACTGTTTTGGTTTTGAATAGCTGCAACATGGTCTAGAAGCTTGACTACAAGAACTACGTTTATAACGGAAGGCAAGTCCTGATCAGCCATATTCTGATCACCAGAAATTCCTGCATGCACGTACCCAAAAAGAATGAAAATATTGGTAGACTGTATATCAAAAGAAAATTTCACGAGCTTTCTTATCCTTTTGTTTGTAGAGAACAAAAGAAGGATGAATGAACAAGTTAATCTAACAAACAATCATATATACGAGTGAATAACATAAGAAGAAGGAATGCACAAGTTAATCGACGTAACAAAGCATATTATATATAAGTAAAATGAGCTCTCTCTTTCTCCATCTATAGTTTCACCTTGTCACTAATGTTTTAAAAAATAAAAAATCATTTCTTAATTAAAATTCAATTTTATTTAGAAGAGAGACAATTTAATTGATTTATTATCATTTTTAAAAAATCAACTGATTAACGAAAAGTGTAAAGAGAATGATATTGGAAATATATCAAACGAAGAGACGCCATTTTATGAGATAACATTTAACTTCAACCAAAAAAAGGGACACAACGTTAAATAAAACTAGTGGTAGTTGTATATGTGACACTTGAGTTAAATTTATCTTTGTGAAAGTGAGATTGATTTGCGCACTTAATTGAGTAGAAGTAGAAACGGTAAACGAAACAGAAAAGCCAAGACGACTTTTTGGGGATTGACTTTGGAGTAGTTCTTAGCCTGTTAGTCTACCAAGGAACTCCTTCTGATCCATCCTTTCAATTGCCATGCGGCATCGCTTTTGATGGTCATGGTCTTAAACAATAAAACAATTATAGTTCGGACAAATCACTTGATTATGGTCTATTGATAAGTATGATGTTAACATAATCTTAATAATAAATTTTAACATAACAGCTGGAAATTCGGAATAACGGATTTGTTCTGAAATATCTGTTGACATGACTCATTAATTTAAAATAGTTGTATAATATATGGTGTGGAAGTGCATGTGATGTCCTCTAAATAGATCGAGGATGTTACACTACACAACAAAAGCATTGCTAATATTATCCTTTCACAATCACTTCGTTAATTCCCTACATCTTGTACAGTAGCGTACAATACAAATACCATGTCTTATATTAAGAGAGATACATTCCTATCAAAAACCTCAAATTTATTGAGAAGTATACACTCTGTGATGATGGCATGATGCGTTGCAATGAGAATGTCTCAAACAAAAAAAAAACCAAATTTTTAAAATGGATGACAATTTAAGAACTAAAGTTAAAAATATTGCCAATGGTGTCTCTTAGTAATTAATATTCAGCCTCTAAAACTTAACGTATGTGATTAAATAAATGACTAATACACAACATCAAATAATATTAATAATATTGTCATGAATGTGTTACTTAGAGCATGTGCATCGCACCGTCCTTCGTCCGTCCTTCGTAATTAAAATGTTTAATTTAAATCAAAATCAATCAATAACGGAAGAAACGTACCTACAAAAGGGACGTATTTTGCTCGGTCCTTCCTAACACGTGTCCGCATTTAATAGGTTGGTGTTGTTTTGTTGGAGTGAACCGGAGAAATCGATTGTTTTCTCTCCGTCTTTCTTTTCTCTCTCTCTGTCGAAGGCGATTTGTTTACAACGGCGGATCTCCTTTATCCTTCTGAAAATTGGGTCACGCAGAGGCAAATCAGCCAAAGAAGGAGACTTTGAAGCCAACGGAATCTATGGATGTCGAGAAGCCCAAGAAGGAAAGCTTGGCTCTTTCGGAGCCCATGGAGGTTGTGAAGCCGAAGGATGAGAAAAAAAGAACCGGCTACCATTGGTAAGTACCTTCGTTTTGCTTTCTTGAATTTTGTAATTGATTGTTTGCCTCTGGTGATAAGTTTGGTTTAGGGTTATGATTGGAAGTAAGCATTGTTTCCTCAGCTGCCTTGGATTAAGCTTTGATTCTGTTTAGTGCTTGGTTGAATTAGTTTTGACTTGACACTTAGTTTTAACATCACAACCTGATTCGTTGATCTTGTAAAGACTAGGATATTGGATAAAGTTTAGATTTTTACAACTTTAGTCTCTGTTTTTGCAAAACTAACTTCATATGTCCCCGTTTTGATGCAGTTCCCCACAAAGGCAATGGGCTTGATTTTGAGAAATACTCATGGGGACAGAATCTCCAAGAGGTCACAATTAACGTTCCGGTGCCAGCAGGCACTAAGTCAGGGTTTGTGACCTGTGAAATCAAGAAGAACCGTATCAAAATTGGTCTCAAAGCGCAAGAACCAATCATTGACGGAGAGTTCTTCCATCCTGTCAATCCTGATGACTGCTTCTGGAACATCGAGGATCAAAAGATGATATCAGTGCTCTTGACAAAGCAAGACCAGATGGAGTGGTGGAAGTATTGTGTGAAAGGTGAACCTGAGACTGACACTCAGAAAGTTGAACCGTAGAGCAGCAACTTGGGTGATCTCGACCCTGAAACTCGTGCAACCGTTGAGAAGATAATGGTAAACTAATCGGTTTCTTTTTCTTGTTGATCAGTTCTTTGTGTTAGATTTTTAGTATTGCAAGATTGACTCATTGATTCTCGTTGTTTTTTTTTTTGTTGTAACAGTTTGATCAAAGGCAAAAGCAGATGGGACTCGCAACGAGTGATGAGATGGAGAAGCAAGATATGCTCAAGAAGTTCATGGCTCAGAACCCTGGTATGGACTTCTCTAATGCAAAGTTTAACTGATCGCGTCATTCAACTCTTCTTTTTTTAAGGCAGCTTTGTATTCTACCTGGTAAACTTTTGAAATTACTCTTGAATGATCGGATTAATAGCAGTTAACTTTTATATATTTAAATTCCAAGGGACCAACTATGAGGGACACCAATGCTCATATCAAACTTAAGAAACTCTGAAAATAAGATTAATATATTTGAAGGACCAAAATTTGTCCTACACCAATGCAGATGCCCTTAGCCGGTTAATATATAACGTATTGATTTTTACACGTTTTTTAATCACAACCATACACTTACACTAGAAGATGTCGACCTAAAACCAATTACTAGCTTGTCATATCATCTATATATATATATATTCTAAAATATGTAAGTTTACTATATAAATTTAGAGAAAACATATATCAACCTGATCAATATCAATATTATCTTTCAATTTCAGGTAGAAATGTCATCTAACAACAACTTGTTCATATCATTCACTGTTTTGGATCCAAACAAAATAAAATATGCCAATGGTATTGTAAAAATTCCCATGTGGAGCTATTGATTTTTCACATAATTGCTGAATATAACCAAACTAGTTATTTTAAAATCATCCATGTAGTATAGGGGATAATTTTAAGGACACTAATATAAAAGAAAATTTGAATGGCTTTTTTATTTTTTTTAGTTTGTGTGCACCAAACACACAATGGCTATTTTTTTTTTTTTAACACAACATCGCTATTTAAAAGTACATTCAACTACAAATACTGTACTTTTAAATACACTACTGTAGTGTAGACTAGTCCGGCCTAAGAAATCCAAAATATATATTGGTCACATCTAAACTCTTCGATCTTAGGCCTATTTTGTCTAGAATCGGCCGAGTAGGACAGAGTCGAACCTAGGATGAACACAGATTGACATTTCATCAGGCTGATGCGATGTGTTGTCTAAAGTCAACTTTTAACGTGGCATGATCCCTATCGTCCGTTTAGGACCACACCAAGTTACATATGTTAGACTTAGATCTATGTGAGATCTTTTAATCTAATCTCATCTTCCATAGGCAAGCTACGGTAATATGTGCATTTGGTGTTTTGACTTTTTAAGACTTGGCTTCTTGAGGAAAAAAAATGGCCAAAAAATCTAACATTAAGTAGAGAAGACTTAGTCAGCTGAGAGAAAGACAAAGTCTTGACAATCTCTAATTTAGAATCATGGTGTACCACAAACTAAGTGACTCTTTTAACACAACAAAACGTGAAACCCACCTGTGGGATATACAAACTACATGGTTACAAAAGAGAAGCCACCACAATCCAAGAGACACATACATACATTAGCCAAAACCATTTTGTCTCAGCCTATTTTATAATTTTTTCTTTAAATTCTCTCTGCTTTTGCTGCAGACAGAGCAAAAACTAACCAAGAGATGCGAGGAGCCGAGTCGTTGGTTACCTTAAACCACAAGATTCTCCGGCCATGTAGGAAACTCCTAATCAGAATCAGCAAGAGCTGTCCCCGACGCCACAACCGGCATTTGAAACTCAAGAAAGCATCTCCTTCTTCTTCTTCAGGTTCTTCAGGAAACAAGGTCACCAAAGTGGTGGCTTTGTTCTTCCTCTCTTTCCATAAGAAGAAGCAGAAGAAAGAGAAGATGAAGCGTCTCAACGAACTCAGGAGCTTCTCGCACGCAGTCAGTGACCAGAAGAAGGTCCCAAACAAAGAATCAAACAAGAAAGTTTTCCCATCAAGACTCACAATGTCATGGCTAGGCCAAGGCAAGGGAAACGGTAACAACAACAACACACAGGAAGTCCCTCAAGATCACGATGCACGTAGTAGAGACAGCACAAGCGCATTTATTCCTTAATATTTCTATGCTCTATCAAGTCTCTTAATGTACATTGACATTGAGAGATCCTACACTAAGATATATTTATATTACGCGAGATACTTCTCTAGCAATATCAATCTGTGTGTTTGCAATATTGTGGTCATTGAAAAAGTTAAAAACAAGATTGATGCATATGATGAATTTTGTAGTAATGGAGTTAATTAAAAAAATATAATATTAGAGAATCATCAACAAAAGGATTGCAATTTCAAGAATCCAAATAATATTGGAAAACAAGAAGATAGACATTGAATCTTTTATACATCTATCCTAAAAGCACGGACCAAGTTGCTTCATTCCCTAAACCCCTCCAATCTTAGGCAAATCAACTCACCCATTGGGTTGATACAAAGTTTGGAGTAAGAAGCCAAGTAACTATCCTCCAACCATTTCTTGGCAGCATCTCCATTGTATCAGGACCTAAAAAAACAGAGACAATGAAATAGCAATTTTTAAAAAAATAAAAAAAAAAAATTGAAAAGCTTCTACTCTCACAAGGAACAAGACCATATTGAATTCAAGAAAATTTTTATGTTGAAGCTGTAAAGTTATTAAAGTTATTAAGACACACATTGCGGAAAGAAGAAACTAAAAAATGAAGAGTAGCAGAGCAAATCTTACTCATTGGGAAAGAAGAATCTGGAACGGTGTTGTAGGAGCAGCTGGAAAGAAGTGAAGCCATGGGCCGTGGTTACACAGTATTAGCGGTAGGAGAAGGACAAGGTTGTTTAAACCCTAAGAGAGAGAGAGAGAGAATTAACTTAAGAGTGTCTTTAAGTAAAGTAATGATCTTTGTTGAACGCGTGCTTACAGTTCTGTGCAAAGAGCACAGTTACCAATGTATGTGAGACAGAGACAGAGACAGACTTTTTGTGTTTTGGTTTCGAATTCGAAGGTCCCCTCAATTGTTCTTCTGGGAAAAACAATATGGGTTCTTAATGGGCTAGCTATCTCTTAATGGGCCTAAGTAAAGAAAAAAAATCAGTGGACGAAGAAAAAAGTAGTGTGTTCTTGACAAGTTCTTGTTGTGATCATAATAATGAAGGTAATATAATTACAAAGTCCAAATCAAACTAGGGTTTCCATGTAAATCTATACCTGTTCTAGACTTTCTAGTAATACAAAAAATACTAATTATTTAGTGATTACTAGTGTGATTAGATTATAGATTCTTTTTATAAAGTTAACAGATATGTTGTACATTTTCACCTTGATTTGATAGATGTCACAGGCAACAAATTCTGCTCTATCTGTCTCTCTCTCACAAAGTCACAAGACAACAGAACAGCTGTTTTATGGTTCAGCTAGCTTTTGTCCACATTTGCACTACGATTAAATCCAACTCAAATATATTCATCACATTGTCATAATTCCAACCAAGTACAAAATAAACACTTGCAAGCATTGCATTATAAATTCTAAGTTCCTAACACATTAGCAAGTATTGTTGTTTTTTCTCAAAATTAACCACAAATTTCTTATGTTTCCTATTACAATTTAGGAAAAATTTAAAGAATATGAAAAAATAGGAACGAAGGGGATAAATAAATCTTGGTTTCACATTTTCCCCACCTTTACTTAAAATAAAAACAACACGGGAACACTGGAATTTTTCCGTAATATGCCAAAAAAAAAAGAAAAAAAAAAAGAATAGAGAAAAGATGATAGAAAATGGCAAACCGGTAACGGTTCAAGCCTCCAAAAACCCGGTTAACCTAAGAACCGAATTACGAACCCGGCTCAGATCTCTTCCCTTAAGAGTCCTTCCACTACCTGAACAAACGGAAAACGCCATTTGTCCTCCTCCTTGGATCCTCCGTCCGACCATTATATGCGGCGGAACTATTTCTTCTTCACCGTCAAAATGTTCCTCCTCTTTCTCAACGTACCTACGAAACATGTTCTCCGGAATATTCACCGGGAGAGAGCTCGATGAGGCCTTGTCCTCCGTCGTCTTCTTGATACGTCTTGTCGTCTTGTTCCACTGATCTCCATAGGAACCGAACAGACGACTCTTATTCTCATCATCTAGTTGGTGAACAGAGCTGAAACCATTGGAGAATAGTACCTCGGATTCATCGAACTCCTCCGCCATCTTTTGAGGATGTTTTGTTGGTAATGTTTTATTAAATGGAGTATCTAGGTATTAAGTTTTGGAGAGAAGAGAGACTCGAAATGATCTTAGCCTTTATACTAAAATGGAAGGGAAGAGAAGAAGACGAAGGAAACGTAGAGAGTCACAAGAAGAAGAAGAAGAGTTTGCTTTTGGGGTTTTGTGTTGTGTGTTTTTATTGAGATCAGATGAGGTCATCTCATGATCATGGATTCATCGCATTGAGTGCGGACCCCGCTTACTTTCTATATCTGTACACTTTTACACTTTTTTTATTAATAATTCGTTACATTAAAAAAAAGTTTATATAAAGCAAAATACTTTATGATATGTGTTGGACTTATCTTATCCTATATGTGTCTGTGATATTGCAGACTGGGGGAGCCCGATTGGATCGTCGTCCTTTTTTTTTCTTTCTGTCACTACACAATTAGTCTAATCAGATCTAATGCGCATCATATTTAATCTGTGAATGTTTAAAAATCGATTATATGTTAATAACTTAATATGTTATAGGACCAGCAAGAAAATATCAAGAACCAAATCGACGTTTTTATTAGTCCCTGTTTAAGGAAATTATATTACCTTTTAATCGACATTTGTTTTATTTTTGTTGTTGTAAGATATTATTAAATGATGAAATTTTTCTGTATAATTAAAATATCAAGTCATTAGTTTGCACTGATTTAAGTTTAAATCAACTTATGAAATTTTTATTTTTTAAAATGACATGAAAACACGTGAATTTGTCATATTTCGTAACTTGTGTCTCATGACTTTTTCTCATGCATTGTATACAAATAATGATATGCTCCTTTTTTCAGAAAAGTATTTTACATTTAAATAAGTAAATTCAATGAATACAGCGAAAATACTTTGTATGATCGTAATAACATTGTGGACTTACCAGAACCTAATCAAGATTCAAAAATCAAGATGCATGATATTTCGTTTTTGCAAAAACATACTAACACTGGATCACTGGACTGGACCAAGACAGACTTGTCAAATAATGTATGCTACTTTTGTTTTCTATGTGACAAGTAACTGCAGTTTGGCACACATAACTACATGGTTGAGATCAGTTCCAGTTTTTTTTTTTTTTTAATCACTAAAATCTATTTTAAATCATATTTTAAAAAAAGAAAAACAACAGTTTGCTATATAGTCTATCGCGATTTGAAATTGTGAATTGAAGAAAACAAGTATGTAATCATCTAGCTACTTTTGCTCTTTCAGAATTTTAGTACTATGTGAGAAGTTGGAATCTTCTACACTAACTAAAATACTGATAACTTGGTTAAATTTCTAAGTAAGCAAAATATGGAGAAGTTGGGAAAACAACACATTTTGTGTGTTTTACTTGAAAAGGAATCTAAACGTCTGCGTGTACAGACGCATCAGGGCTCCGTTGCTTTCGGCCCACGCGTACTCTTTTTAATATTTTTGGTATTGTATTTTAACGTTAGTGGGTACTAGAATCTAAAATCCATTTATTAACATTAAAAACAAATATAACAATTAGTTCTGTAATCCCATAATTTGAACTCATTTCTGATGATTCAATTTTCTCTTTTTATAAGTAATAAAAAAAAATTCAAATTGTTGACGAAAAAACTAGAAAGGAAGTTCAAATACATGAATTTTTACAGTTTATGAAGCCTTAAACGAAGTACAAATTTATACCAAAATATATTTAAGACATGAAACTGAATTATACGCATATATATATTTCAAAAGGTTATATATCCGTGAAAACTTGTGTGTCGATAAAATATATTCATGGTGAAGTACAGACGCATCAGGCTACAGTGCGAACCACAAACGGGTTTATCCTGATTATACGTTGCTTACAATTTTGGTTTAATTCAACACGTACGTTACACATGGAAAATATAGATAAGTATATTTATAGATTTACGTTCGCAAATAATTGGCTTTGTCCAACGTTTCTATCAGATTCTTGAATTCTGTTGTGTGTTTAAGCAACGTACGTATGCTTGGATAATATCCAATAGCATTAAGTGTTAGTGCACCCATTCCAAATTTCATCCGACCCAATCAAATGCTCGGCAGATGGTATATATACTGTACCTTGCAAATATTATTGAAATTAAAAAGTAGTTTCGTTTTCTGTATTTGGCAAATAATATAAACAGATAATTAGTTAAGTTATTTGATTGTGTGTTGCTGCTGAAAGATTTGCCTACCGAGTTAGTTGTCAGCGATTTGCGAAGACTTATACAAAGCAGCTAGCCAGCTACAGGTCTCGTTTATATAATCACATTACAATATGATGGAGGAAAGACTAGTCATGTACGAAAGGGTATATATATCTAACAAAAAAAGGTCACGTTTAAACTTATGTATACAAATTGATTATATAATACATACTTTATCCACTAATTGATCTCTCCTCTACACTGCTACTTGTATAAAATAATTGATTAATGGACTTCCTCGTTTCACATGGTGGACATTTCAGATTTGGTTTTGAGTTAACCCATATACGATTCAGGTATCCCGTATCCTGGTTTAGCTAGGAAGCAAAACCAATGAACAATGATACTTTCTTTTTTTATGGGCTTGATATAGGTTAAATTTGGTTTTTGGTCTAGTTGGACTGCAAGCGCAAATTCGGTTTGTTTTCACCGTTGGTTGCAATCCGGTTTATTCTTGGTCTACCCAAACCAAGAATGCCCACGATTACACAACATTTAAACTTTTAAGTTGACTTTACTTTCATTTTAAGACAATGTTTGCTCATTTTGATCGATGCTAGCAGATAGAGAGTTATAGAGAAGGAAAGAAAAAGAGAGATAGATGGAGTTTGTAAACACGAAATGGGTGGCTGCGGCAGCGAGTATATGGATACAAAGCTTTACCGGAGCAAGCTACACCTTTGGAATCTATTCCTCTCTTCTCAAAACATCTCAATCTTATGACCAATCTACTCTTGACACCGTCTCCGTTTGCAAAGACATCGGGGCAAACGTAGGCATCCTCTCCGGACTCTTCTACACCGCGGTTGCAAGCCGCAAAAGCGGTAGCGGTCGCTTCTTTAGTGGACCATGGTTGGTTATATTCGTGGGGCTGGTGCAATGGTTTGTGGGGTATGGATTCATATGGATGGCTGCGTCGGGAGTGATCGAAAAGCCTCCGGTGGCTATGATGTGTTTGTTCATGTTCTTCACCGGTCATTGTCAGACTTTCTTTAATACGGCTATTGTGGTCACCGCCGTCCGTAACTTCTCCGACTATGGTGGGACGGCCGTTGGGATTATGAAGGTATAGGACACATTTAAGACTTACGAATAAGTTATTAATTCTTGTATTAGACTGTTTCTGATCTTTTATCATATAGAAAGACCATATAAAAATACAAAAAAACCCTATACCTTGTTAAATATTGATATTACTGGCTGGAGAAAGGAATTAGCTCGTTAGTGGATAAGAACTTGATTAAAATAATGATGTCTACGTACGACTGGTCTTTTTTTCGTTACATAAAGTAGTGAAAATCAGTTTTTATGTAGTTTTGACCACTAGTTAATTAAGATAAATCGGTAGATTAATTACAAAACATGTATACTTCCTACTTATTATGTATGATTCTCAAACATAGATATACTTGAAAAGTTTGTGACCCTCAAGAAAAATCAATCTAATTATATAATGCCTGTGTGTTTTAAATTTAAAATGCAGGGTTATCTTGGGCTAAGTGGAGCGATTCTGGTTCAAATGTACCACATCTTCTGTGGAGGTGATCCAGCGAATTACATTCTTCTTTTGGCCGTAGTACCATCACTCCTCATCTTGGTGTTAATGCCCTTCGTTAGAACATACGACACAGTCATCGCAGGGGACAAGAAATACTTGAACGGTCTCTCCGCCATCTCCTTGATCATCGTCACCTATCTTATGGTCGTTATATTGGTGAAAAATGTTATTGGGATGTCAAAGCCTATGCAGATATGTGATTTCACCCTTCTACTTATCTTGCTCGCCTCTCCTCTCTTAGTGGCTGTTAGAGCACATCGTGAAGAGAAACAGAGTTTCTTGTCTCTGGATTTTCCGGTTACCGAGGGAACTAGATTGCTTGACTCTCCTAAGCTCAACACTTCTTCCGGTAAAGTTTTTTTTTTGTTTCTTGTTTATTGACGAATGATATATATTTTGGTCATGGAGTGAATTATATATCTTATTTCAAGTCCCTTAGTAATAATTCTCGAAGTGAAATTTTCTAACGCATTAATTTCAATCTATCGACAGATGTTAAAGTTGTCATGACCAATGATATGAACGTCCTCGAAGCAATATACACAACAAACTTCTGGCTTCTATTTGCGGCGATGTTATGTGGAATGGGTTCAGGACTCGCGACGATAAACAACATCAGACAGATGGGAGAGTCACTTCGCTACTCTACAGTCCAACTTAATGCTCTGGTGTCTCTGTGGAGCATATGGAACTTTCTAGGCCGGATTGGGTCGGGTTACATCTCAGACGCCTGTTTACACAATCATGGCTGGCCAAGACCAATTTTCATGGCCATAACTCTAGGCCTTATGGCTATAGGTCAAAGTGTAATGGCCTCCGGTCTGCCAGGAAGCCTATATCTCGGGTCCTTATTGGTGGGTTTAGCGTACGGATCACAATGGTCACTCATGCCGACAATAACCTCTGAAATATTCGGGGTTCGTCATATGGCAACTATATTCTATACAGTATCGATAGCTAGTCCGATTGGTTCGTACTTTTTCTCGGTGAAAGTAATAGGCTACTTGTACGACAAGGTAGCTTCTGAGGATGATCATTCTTGTTATGGGAATCATTGCTTTCAGACGTCGTTTATGATAATGGCGGCCATGGCTTTGCTTGGATCTTTTGTTGCTCTTGTGTTATTCCTCCGCACAAGGAAGTTTTATGCGACGCTTGTGGCCAAGAGGATCTTGAAGTAATCTCTTTGAACGAACCTAGTATCGTCGTGGCTTCATTGTTCATTTATTTTGTGTGGCTTTTTCCTTCCCTCATATTTTTGAAGATAAAAATCTTTATTGTTTGTAAAAAGTGTGGGTTGTGAATTATATATACTGAAAGGCATATAATAGGACCAACACCTTTTTAATTGTGAAAACAAAATTTCTATTTTTGTAAGCAAATTTACATAACTTACATATTTTTCTAGATTAATAAATTGTTGCGGATAAAATTTATTATGTGAGGAATAAATCGATTTAAAGAAAATTATTATAAGTAAAATTATTATCTTAGAACTAATATCTGTTTGTGTCAAACATAATATGTAACTAAATTTTATTTATTTATTTATTCAAAGCTGTGTTTTTTCGTGTAAAAAATACGTATCACCGGTAAAATCTTTGAATGTGTAGGAGGTTTTATGATAGAGAAAATATTGATAAAATTTTACAATTTATTGCAACATGTCTTTTGTATAGTTTAAAAATCAAGTTCATATCTTTTATGTTTTATTTTGTAATCATAACAATTTTGCATGTTTCTTGTGTAACTATAACAACATATACTAAATTATTCGGTAGTTTAATTATTTAATTTTATTAGTTTAATTATTTATTTTTATTATATATTAATAACAATTAGATTCTAAACTAAATTTTCTGAAGATAATCTAATTTATTGATTTAATATTTTTGATTAGGCTATTTAAATCTTTTGAGTTAGTCGGTTTATCAATATTTTCTATAAATGATGGATTATTACCAAAAAAACCATTATGAAAAAATTAATGAAATTTCAAAATCAACGTATTCGTGTAAGAATACATTTCATCCGTGAAATATGTGAACATAGTAAAGAAAATATTTATAAAATGTTACAATTTATGGCAATATATATATAGATATATTTTTTTGTGTGCTTTAAAAATTAAATTTATATTTATGGTTAATCGAGTAACTATAACAATTTTGCATAATCTAATAATCACTTATTTTTAATATATTATGTTTTTTTTTTGGTACTAAGTTTATTTATAATGGTAAGGGTTATTGTCTCATTCCTTTTCAATAGCACATAGATGAATGTACAATTAGAACATATATTCCTATCAGTTGTCAATATTTCCATTTTCAATGAATAATTACACTAAATGTTGAGATTAATTAGTTTACATACTTAGATATATATAAATAATCACACATCATGATATTCTTTAATTTGTTGTCATTTTTCTATTTATTTATGAATATATATAAATCTATATTTATTGGGAATTAAGTTTATTTTAATGAGTTGGAGATAATTAAAGGGTAATATACTTCTTTTTATAATCAATTATAATAACTATTGAAAGCTTGTTATATAAATTATTATGGTAATAATACTAACATAAAAATAACATTTTGTTTTTATATGATTTTGTTAATAAGTTATACATTTAATAAGTGATATGTTCTTTATTTTTATTAACTTTATATTAATTGATATGTTTTATAGATTTTAAGAGTATATTACTTATATTGATTTCTTAAAATCAATATAACTTTGACTTGTATATTTGTAAGTAAATTTTTGTGAAATTTGCCTTGAAATAGTATGTAATTATTTAATTAGTTTTAATATGTGATATTTAAATTTGTGTGAGAAATGATGATATATTTAATTATTATTCAGTTAATTATTGTTTAAAAATATATAATGGTATGTTAATGTAATTAAGTAAAAACTTTAAGGATATTTTGCTAAAATGTGCACCGAACTCTCTGGCGATGATACATCAGCTTTTTTAAGAGTGTGCTTCTCTATAAGACCATTTTTATAGGGAGAACACCAAGAGTGTTCTAAGCCCAAAAAAATTAGAAAAATAATGAATAGTAAGTTTAGAACACTTTTTTAGTTTTTGATGTAGAACTGATCTTGGCTCAGTTCTAAGTTGACGTGGCAAGTTGTGATTAGATACAATTTTTTGCAAACAATTTTTCACAAATTAAAATTTGGATATTAAACTATGTATTAATTAAATAAAATGTTTGTGCGCTTTAATTAAGTAATATGTTTGTTTTTTTTATCTTTAATGTTTTTTTTTGTTTCATAAAAATTTGTTATTGTATTTTGAATTTTATTAAAATTTTTATAAGTTTGCAATTTAAATGTTATTTTATAAGTTTTTATAATTGTAATATGTTTAAGAATATTTTTTTATTAAATCTTATGATCTTAAACATGTTCTTCCAATAACTAATTTTTTAACAAAAGATCTTAACTACTGATATTACATTATTTTCATAATATATTTACTCTAAAAACATTCAAAATAGTTCCCTCTATAAAGATGCTCTATGTAAGTTATGTAATTTGCTTATACAAAAATAGAAATATTGGTTTCTAAATTCTAAGATTTGATTCTCTCAGTTGAATACATAAAGGATAAGTACTGTATTTTTCTAATGGGATTTTTTTAATTGGTCGGAAGGATAAGTACTGTATTATTAAATTGGTGTTAAGATATGATTAAAACGTGTAAGCTTAACTCCAATTATGTTACCTTTTAGGCACCGCAAGAGCAACACATAATTAAAAAGGCTAATCAAGATTTTCTTTAACTCAGTCTCATCGATGATCGCGATGTCCAAAGGGCGATTGAATACTTCTTCTCTTCTTCATTTGACATCATCAGTTTCAGACTTGAGATTTGGTTATACAGCTGGAGGAGTTGGCTAGTAGCATAAAAATTCGAAAAAAAGAGAAAAAAAAAAAAGAAAGCTTTCAATTTTGAAAAAAATGGAGAGAATAAACACGAAGTGGGTATAGAGATGTTAATATGGGCGGCCCTGACCCGTTTAGACCCGGCCCTTTTAGACCCTGCCCGTTTAATGTAAAAAAAAGTCATACCCGTTTAATTATGTACCCATTTAAGCCCTGTCCCATTAACACCCCTTAAATTTATATCGACCCGTTTAGTTAATGGATGTCCCATGTCCCGATTATACTGGTATTTATTTATTTTTTAATTAAATAATTAATTAAGTTCAATAATACTACAATAAAATAATTTGAGTTAAAAAAAAAAAAGCTTCCACCATCGAAGAACTTCGATGTGCTTACCAGTCACCACCACCATCATCACCTCCGCAAAAGTAGATCTACTAAGAATATGAAAACTATAAAATTCAAAACTGTTACGCTCGTATGATGAGGCGGTGATTGGAGATAGAGGCGGCGAGGTCGGAGATAGAGGCGGTGATGTTAAAGTACAACCCTAAACTCAACGACAACGTTTCGCAGAAAAAACAAAAACTCAGAAAAAAAAAATTAAACGGGCTACCCATTTATGTTTTATCAGACCCGTCACGTCCGTGGATTTAAACGGGCTTACCCGTTTAAAACCCGTTTATTTTATAGTGTTAATAAACGGGTCACGGGTCTAATTTTTTATAACAGTACCCGTTCGGCCCGCAGGCTCTGAGCCCACTTTAACATCACTAAGTGGGTAGCAGCTGCAGCGAGCATATGGATTCAAAGCTTTAGCGGAGCTACATACACATTCGCTATATACTCATCTATCCTCAAATCATCTCAATCTTATGACCAATCTACTCTTGATTTCGTTTCTGTCTTCAAAGACATTGGTGGTACCTTTGGTATCATCTCCGGATACCTTTACACGAACATGACTTCTAAGATACATGGTGGTCGTGGTGGTCCTTGGGTTGTGGTTTTCGTTGGGTTGGTTCAATGGTTTCTTGGTTTCTTTTTTATTTGGGCTTCGGTTGTTGGGTTGATTGCACCACCGCCTGTGCCGTTGATGTGTTTGTTCGTGTTCTTGGCTGGTCACTCGTTGCCGTTTTTTAATACGGCTAATGTTGTTACGGCTGCTCGGAACTTTTCTCATTACGGTGGGACTGCTGTTGGCATTATGCAGGTAATAAAAAGATTGTAACTTTGTTTAGGAATCATCAATTTGGGTGAACTTGGAATCTCAATCTTGTGTGTTTTAGGAGTCTTTGTCAAGAGGAATTCTAATTTTTGAAATGAAAAATTAAACCTTTACTGTTTACATGACCAATAAAAATAAAGTTTCAAATTTTGATTTTGGAGCTTAGCTTCTGTAGCTTTGATTTGGAGCTTAGTTTCTGTAGCTTTGACTTGGAGGATCTCATCTTTGAATCCAGATTTGTTTGCATCATAGATTGTGATTAGTCTGTTTCACTTGAGTCTTTTGTTGTATACTCTCATTTTGATGGATGATTAAGGATTGCATATTCAAAAAACTGATACATTTTTCTCTAAATGTGTTCATCTTTGACCTTCAGGGATTTCTAGGTCTAAGTGGAGCAATTCTGATTCAGTTGTACCATGCGGTTTGCGGAGGTGAAGGTAACCCTGCTACCTTCATTCTTCTCCTGGCTGTAGTACCGACGTTTGTCATCTTCTTGACTATGCCTTTTGTAAGAGTTTATGAAACGGTCACCACGAGTGAGAAGAAACACTTAAATGGTCTCTCTGTGATCTCATTGATCATAGCTGCCTATCTCATGGTCATTATAACGGTTGAAAATGTTCTCGGTTTATCACGGTCAATGCAGATTTTATCCTTCATCCTTGTGCTTTTATTGCTTGCCTCTCCTCTCTTGGTTGCGGTGAGAGCCTTACGCGAAGAAACTCAGACACTTTCTCCTCTGGATCGTCCTGTTCTCGACACATCTGCCTTGCTCGACCCTCCTAGTTTGAAGCTTTTAGTTTGTGCAGATTTAGATCATGTTGTTGTTGAAGACTCAAACATTCTGGAAGCAATGAGCACAATGAACTTTTGGCTTCTCTTCGTGGCAATGCTGTGTGGGATGGGTTCCGGATTCGCGACTATAAACAACATGAGACAGATAGGGGAGTCTCTTCACTACTCCCCGGTTCAACTCAATTCTCTGGTCTCTCTCTGGAGCATATGGAACTTTCTAGGCCGGTTCGGGGCAGGTTATGTCTCAGACATATTCTTACACAAACACAGCTGGCCAAGACCTATCTTCATGGCCATAACATTAAGTATTATGGCTGTAGGCCACATCGTAGTGGCCTCTGGTTTACAAGGAAGTCTCTATTTTGGTTCAGTTTTGATCGGTATGGCTTACGGTTCACAATGGTCGCTCATGCCGACAATTACATCAGAGATATTTGGGATCCGGCATATGGGAACGATTTACTTCACGATCTCGATTGCAGGACCCATCGGGTCGTATGTACTCTCTGTGAAAGTGATAGGTTACTTCTACGACAAGGTGGCTTCTGAGCATGACAATTCTTGCTTTGGAAGTCAATGTTTCAGGACATCGTTTATGATCATGGCTTCTGTGGCTGTCTTCGGCTCTTTGGTTGCTTCTGTATTGTTCTTCCGCACAAGCAAGTTTTACAAAAGACTTGTAGCCAAAAGGAACTCCAAGTGAGCTTGCAAATTACATATTGTTAACATCTGTAATTTACAGAAGATTGAAATAATTTATTGGTAAATCCAAACTCACTATGTAATAGTGCCATGATGTCTTTGTAAAACAAAAGTATATTTTTGTGTGTGTGTGTGTGTGTAAGGGAGATTTGTTAAACGAGTCTCAAATTGGAACATTTATGAATCTAGACCGTGTTGGTCGGATTAACCGGTTTAACCGAAATCTGGTTAGCATTTTTGGTTCCTAATTTTAACTGTTAAACCAATCTCAAAACCGGACAAAAAATTGATTTTTTTTTTTTGGGTATGAAACCTTAAACCCTGGTTTGATTTTTTTTATTTGGGTGAGAACTGAGAGAACCCTAAACTAAAAAGGCTTCACCTTTCATTAGCGCCAACATAAAAAACTTCAGCAGTCTCTCGCAGTCGCTCTTCATCGATCTTCAAGCCAACGACGACGATTCTTCTCCTTCGCTGTTTTCAGGTTAGAAAACCCAACAACCGTTAAAATCTTCTCCTTGTGATTAGATTCAATCTAAATTGTGAAGCTTTAATTCTGTCTATCTGTTTTGTTTGATTGCTTCTTCAACCCTAAAGTTTAATTTTTTTTTTTGAGTTTGTATTTCACTCTTGAAACGCTTCAGTCTCGCTTTCGTCTTATCGAATTTTGCGTAGATTTAGTTTTTTTATTAATATATGTTCTGTAGTTGATTTCGAATTGTTATGATAAATTATGAAGATTGCATAGTATTGCGTTGAAATTTTCATTCTTTGTGTTCTTATATTGTTTCCTATCTCATCAATATCTCAGAAAGCTCCATTTTTACACTTACAATTCCTCCCAAGCAAAGCTTCTACAATCTTAAAGAAATGTAAGTTTTTTTTTTTAATTTTGGTTGGGTTTGTGTAAGTCTTGAAGTAAAGTGATTTGAGTAATTTAATTGTTCCCGGTTCTATTGTAGAGAATTCAATTGGATTAGTCAAGGAAACGGAACCTAATTATGGAATCATTATGTGTTGACATTGAAACCAGGATGTCCCTCACACCCTCAGAACCTGACCTGCCTGTTTCTGAAGATTTTGGGGAGTACATGCGCGCTCGTTTATCCCAGTCGAAACGACCAGACCATGAACATCTATGTGCCGTCATCGAGGAATTATCAAAAACTCTGGCTGAAGATAATCATGGTCGGACACCTGTTGCTTACTTTGCGGCCACATGCAGTTCACTGAACAGCATCTTGTTGGATGATGGTGAACCGTCTTTGGATGTCATCCAGCCACATGTTGTTATCCTTTCCCTTGTGTTCCCTAAAGTCTCAGCAGGAATACTGAGTAGGAATGGGTTGGCTTTGCGTCTTGTCATTGACGTTCTGGATCTAGAATCAGCCACGCCTGAGTGCTTGATTTCGGGATTGAAGTGTTTGGTTCACCTTCTCACAACTGTTGAGTCCATTATGGGGGACGAATTCTCTAATTGCTGCAGCATCTTGCAGAGATTTGTAATCCATTCAGATGGAAAGGTAAATTAAAATTTTACAGGTGCTGATGATTTGGGTCTCCGTCAGGTTTTGATGATTTTCTTCTTTTAAATCCAGGTAAGAAAGCTAGCAAACTCGGGTCTCCGTGATGTCCTGCTGAAATCCCATGGAACACAGGCCTGGCAATCAGTTAGTGGAGCAATTGCAGCAATGTTCCAGGGACGTTTAGACCTTGCCCATCACTCGGAAGTGGGTTCTTCAGAAGGAGCCAGGGGAGCGAAGCAAGTGCTTTACATTCTGACCACTCTAAAAGAGTGCTTGGCCTTGATGTCTCAGCAGCACATTGCTACTCTGATTGAGGGCTTTCAGGTGCTGATGATTCTGCGCGATCCATACATTACAAGGCCAGTGATAGACTCTTTAAATGCACTTTGTCTCAATCCAACCGCCGACGTTCCAGTTGAGGCGCTGGTCGAAGTGCTATCGCTTGCGGCTGGACTGTTCTCTGGACATGAAACATCTGCTGATACCATGACCTTTACAGCACGTTTGCTGAAAGTTGGGATTACTAGGACTTTTTCCATAAACAGAGATCTTTGTGTGGTTAAACTTCCTAGTGTGTTCAATGGCCTGAAAGGTATGCTGTTGTATCTGCTTCTTCCTGCTTTTTCGGTTTCAGAATTTCTCAAACATACTGCTCTTATCAATGTGGTTTATCCTACCGTTTACATGATTTTTGTGCTTCTTTTGGCAGATATTCTTGCATCTGAACACGAGGAGGCAATCTTTGCAGCAACTGATGCATTGAAGAGTTTGATATTTTCATGCATTGACGAAAGGTTGATCAGAGAAGGTGTCAACGGAATCCGGAATTCAAACTTGAATGCAAGGATGTCTAGTCCAACAGTCATTGAAAAGCTGTGTGCAACGGTTGAGAGCTTGCTTGATTACAGATATCATGCAGTCTGGGATATGGCTTTTCAAATTGTTTCAGCGATGTTCGATAAATTAGGTAACTATTATTTTTACTCTGACTTTTCATTTGTTTCTTCTTGTTGAATATTATTGCTTTCTGAGATTCTGACTCTTGTGCCTTTAGAGAGTTATTTGGACCAGTTGTTTGCTTAGTTGTCCATTTGCTAATCCTTTCACACAATTTTCAGGTGAAGATTCTGCATATTTTCTGAGGAAGACCCTCGAGGACTTATCAGATATGCAAGAATTACCTGATGAAGGCTTTCCTTATCGGAAGCAGGTAACTGTACTATATTTTTCGTGGAGCGTAATGATCATCTGCTGGATTCTAAAATACATTTGATCATCTGCTGGATTCTAAATTACATTAGAAATGAAGTGATGTCATTTGTAATCTCTTATCTTGGCTTCATCATTGACCCGAAGTTCATCTGATGACTATATAGTATTTTGTCTCCATCGTTGCAGAAATATAATAGTCTTTACCATAGAACGTCAGTAATGATATTAGGTTACTTATATGGTGAGTTGTACGAAGAAATGAAATGCTGCGTGCATATGCATCTATGTCGATACGTATTGGCTGCTTTATTTTCATATTGAAGTCTCAAAATGTTTCATCTTTTGGCTACAGTTCCTTTGTAATATTTTTTCTGCTTTTTATTGACTTGGTGTTCGATACATGAAATATTTGTACTATTATGTGGAGGTGCTCTCATATTTAGTTAGAAATGAATGATTCTGTGATTCGAGATGATGCAATCATGTCGATGTATTAGGTCTTGCCTCTGTTAGTCATGTTCTGTAATTTCCTGACTGATGTTATCTTTGTTGGCGATCTCCAGTTGCATGTATGTGTAGGATCAGCCGTTGGTGCTATGGGACCTGAAACATTTTTGAGCGTTGTACGTTTAAACCTTGAAGCTAGTGATCTGTCTGAGGTAAAAGTTTGGCTCTTCCCAATCTTGAAGCAGTACACAGTTGGAGGACGCCTGAGTTTCTTCACAGAGACTATTTTTAGAATGATAGAAACAATGAGCCAAAAAGCTCAACAGGTAATTTTTATTGTTTCCTGCTGTTTGATATATTCTTCTTTTTTTATTTCTTAATATTTGCTAGTTGTTGGTGATGACAGCTCAAGCTACAAGGTCTTCCTGGAGCATCCCGGAGTGTGGATTCTCTCGTATATTCATTATGGGTTTTGTTGCCTTCATTCTGTAATTATCCCTTGGATACTGTGGAGAGTTTTGCCGATCTGGGTCGAATATTATGTGGAGTTCTTCAAACACAGGCTGAGACCCGTGGAATTATATGCGCCAGTTTGAATATTCTGATTCAACAGAATAAGGAAGTTGTTGAGGGGAAAGAAGTATCTATTAATGATGCTAGTCCTGCTGTGCAACGAGCAGTAGCTCGTTATGATTCACAGCATGCAGCAGCCAATTTGAAAGTTTTGCGGTTGTGTGCTCCGAAATTATTGGATCTTTTGTCAAGGATATATCATGAATCTGGCAAAGATGATGGCGGTTCTCTTCAGGTAATTAACAACCTTCGAGGGAAGGGTACACACTTGCCTTACATCATAAAATGATGGGTTGCAATTTAATATCACTTAGTTAAATGTCACCAGAACTTGTTCGTCTTTGTGTGATAATAACTGTTCTTGTCTACTTTCAGTCTGCGATAGGCAACTTGGCTTCCATAGCGGAGAAAAAGACTGTTTCGAAGCTACTTTTCAAGACTCTGAAAGAGCTTTTAGAGGCTACCCAAACTGCCATTGCACAAGATGAAAGCTCTGTTAGTGGGATGGACGTTGATAACACCAGAGACAAAAATTCTTCTTCCAACTTAAGGTACTGTTTTCCAATTTGTGTTTCTAGTTGCTTGGTTGCTACTGCCAAAGTTGACCCTATAATCTGCATTTCATTTCAGGGCAAGGTTGTTTGATCTGTTAGTTTCAATTTTACCTGGTTTGGATGCTCAAGCAGTAGATGCCATATTTAGTTCTCTGAAGCCTGCATTGCAGGTTTGTAAATTGATCTATTGTATTGAACGATTTATTGTTCTTGGTGTGGCTGTGATTTATTCTCTTACATGAAGATGAGTTTTTTATTGTAAGAACGATGGGTATATACTAATATGGATCGTAACTGCAGGATCCTAAGGGCCGAATTCAGAAGAAAGCGTACAAAGTTCTTTCAATTATCTTGAAGGTATTGCTTTCCTTGCCTTAAGATTATAATCTTCGATTAGGGCATGTCTATTGATTCCTTTTGTGCACAGCTGACTGGTTTTATACTGGATGCCATGAGAATATTTTGTTTGTCCATAATATATGCTTAACTTATGTTAAGCAGTACATCAGTGATGTTGTTTCTTAAGGTCCTTGAAAACCAATAAACTCAGCTCTCTCATTTACAAATTAATCTTGACTAATGCGTTTGGTTACAAATGCATCTGTTGCCAGAGTTCTGATGGATTTGTTTCAAAGAATCTCGAGGAGTTGCTTAACCTGATGCACAATCTATGCCATGTCTCTGCCAAGCGCCATAAACTTGATTGTTTATACTTCCTTTTAGCTCATGCATCAAGGACTGTAAGATGCTAAACCTTATATAATTTATTTGTATTATGACTAAATGTATCATGACTATGATGTAGGTTTTAGAATTTTTTGGGGAAAATAGTTATCTTAGATTCTGATGATTTGTTTGCCTGTACAGGATGATTTAAAGGAGAGAAAATACATTGTTTCTTCTTTTCTACCGGAAGTTATACTTGCTTTAAAGGAGGTACGAACCATTGCTTGAAACTGATTGTGTCAAACTATGATCGTATAAGAATCATTATTCAGGTCGCTGTTGTTTCTGCAGGTAAATAAAAAAACAAGAAGCAGAGCCTATGACGTGCTTGTTCAGATTGGTCATGCATATGCAGATGAGGAAAATGGTGGAGACAATGAGCAATTGCATGGGTACTTCAATATGGTATGTATAATCTAATCATTGAAATAATATTCTTTCAGGATCTTAGTTTTTCCTTTTTGCATCAAGATTGATTGTTGACCTCTGCTATAAACGTCGCAGGTGGTTGGTTGCTTAGCTGGGGAAAAACCTCAGATGATTAGTGCTGCTGTCAAGGGTGTAGCTCGTTTGACATATGAGTTCTCCGATCTCATAGCTAGTGCTTACAATTTGCTTCCTTCAACATTTCTTCTCCTCCAGAGAAAAAATAAAGAAATTACAAAAGTTAGTTACCTATCTTCCCTTTCAAGAGGCCACAACTTTATGTTACTTCATGTTAAGCCATTTGTCTCACTTGTTTATCAGTGAGACACAATGAACTGTTTTCCTTTTTCTGAAACATTCAACTAATCTATTTTCGGAAACAGGCAAATTTAGGTTTGTTGAAGGTTTTGGTGGCTAAATCACCCGTTGAAGGACTACACGCAAACTTAAGGAGCATGGTAGAAGGCTTATTAAAGTGGCCAGAAGGAACGAAAAACCTTTTCAAAGCAAAGGTGTGTTTCTAATAACCCATTTTCTGTACAGTATGCCCAACATGACATCGTTGGTGACTAAAATGTGAATTTCAAATCTCACACAACTTGGACGCACACATTTATACTTGTTGAGCTCTTTCTAGTATATATACTTTGTTACTTAGCGGCAGGATATATATAGGATTTGATTCTGCGGATTCTTGCCCCTTTTTGAAGAGTCATGTTGGTATAATATAGGTGAGGCTTCTGTTGGAGATGCTCATTAAGAAATGTGGCACGGAAGCTGTCAGGTCTGTGATGCCTGAGGAACATATGAAACTCCTGACAAACATCCGAAAGGTTTATAATTTTCAAAGTTGTCTACATTGCAGTACCTCTGTTATCTCTTACACTCATACAATTTCTCTTGGTTCATTTCAGATCAAGGAACGTAAAGAGAAAAAATATGCAGCTGGTTCTGACATAAGTAAATCGCAGCATTCAAAAGATACTTCATCAAAGTACCTTACCAACTCAATCGACAGATGGTCTCATAGAAGTGTCTGAGTGGTCAAGTACTAATTTGTTTTTGATTTGTGTCTTCCAGGGTTAGCCGGTGGAATGATACCAAGATATTTTCTGATTTTGATGATGAATACGAGGACAGCGATGGAGACGACATGGATGCAGAGTCTCATGGCCGTAGCAAGGCATCCTCTTTATTAAAATCTAAGGCATCCGCTTTGAGGTTGGTTGTTTATATACACATTTTGCCAATAATCTTGTCTTGCTATGCTTTTGGATCTATAAACCAACATGTTGGCGACGTATTACAGATCCAAGAAAAGTCGGAACCAGAGTCATCTTGAAGTGGATGAGTCAGATGATGAACCGCTTGACTTAATGGATCAGCACAAAACGAGATTAGCTCTTCGGTCAAGTGAATTTCGCAAACGGGAAGCTGAGTCGGATGAAGAAGCAGAGTTTGATGAGGAAGGGCGGCTAGTCATTCGTGAAGGAGGGAGGGCTAAAAGGAAGGAAATATCTGATGCAGATTCAGATGCCAAAAGTAGCAAAGGTAGCCGTTTCTCTGGAAACTCATCCAGGAAGAACCAAAAGCGGATGAAGACATCAGAGTCTGGATACTCCTACACAGGAAAAGAGTATGCAAGCAAAAAGGCAAGTGGTGATCTTAGGAGGAAAGATAAGGTTGAACCGTATGCATACTGGCCACTTGATCGCAAGATGATGAGCCGTAGACCAGAGCAGCGGGCAGTTGCAGTCAGAGGTATGTCAAGTGTGGTCAAGATGGCAAAGAGGATGGAAGGGAAGAGCGCTGCAGAAGCACTTGCCACTACCAAGTTCAAAAAATTCAAGAGGAGTGGTCAAAAGAAATCTGCTGGGAAGAAGAAAAACAAGTAAGCAAGTGACATAGGCTCCTCACCCATGTTTTAAGATATCATAGGAACAATAGGTTATTTAAAAGCACATTTTTTGACTGCTGAAACTTTAAAGACCTTTGTCCATGTCATATTGTAATCAGGTTTTGAATTATGGTTTTCAGAGCTGATACTTGAAAGAGAAATTTTATCAACGGCAGTACCGGATGGTTCTTTTTCATTTGATCCATCTCAATCAGAGTAGTTAAGAGCAACAACAGGACAGTCCTTCCCTTATTTGTTGCAGAAGAAACAATTAGCTTGACAGTCGCAAATTTTGATACTTATTACCCGCATAACTGAGAGACATCCTCTACTAGCATCATTAGAGTTTTGTAACATCTCTTAAACACTAAATTACCTAAACAAGGATTGAATTCTACTATATGTTCTTTTTCTTATGTCACTGCCGAACTAACACAGCAAGAACAGAGTTCTGGAATCAGTGTAAGTTTTGCGTTAGATGTGTGACGAAACTACGCTTCCTCCGAATCTTAGCCAAAACATATTTTAATTCATCTATATTTACTACAACCAACTTAATTTACAAGAAAAAAAATTAAAACTAAATAAAATTTTAATACTTTAATCAAATAAAACAATGAGAATTCAGCCAAAAAAAATCCAAACTTTACAGAATTTGCCAAAAAAATATGAATTTCTTATCTAGTCAAATAAACACTCAACTTTTGTTGACTTTCAAATATAATATAACAAACTTTTCATTGACTTGCCAAATCAACACGTTTACTGCTGGGGTTAAATCATACGACGTTTTGAAATTCTTAGTTTAAAAAAAAAAAACTGCATCAAGGCTCAAACTCGGGTTCTCGGAGTGCACAAGGGAGTATTTTACCACTGAACTAGTGACAACTTTCAAACATTGATGCAATGTACTTGCTTTTATTATATGAGTACACAGAATTTAAAAAAAAAATCAGACTTTGTCGACGTCCGAGAAAAGAAGACCTCGGCGTAGAGCAAGCAGTTCGATTTTTGTTTTCTTTTCAACCTTCAATTCATTTTGTTAGTTAATTTTCAGATTTTAGAACTGGAAATTAACTAACAAAAATCTGCAAACTAATCATCTAAAATAAAAAAATCTGCAATTTATATTCACTTACAAACCAAAACTTAGAATTGTTCCAACCAAACCTGCAACTTAGTTCTAATTAATGTTAGATAATTAATGTAAAATTACAAGTAGATAAGTTGTAAAAGAGAGAAGGTAGGGGAAAACTTAGAGGGGGGTATTGAATTAGAATTTTAAAAGATTCTTGTTTTTTATTAAAATCTTCTGTTATTCAATTTGTGATTTTTAAATCACTATCCAAATCCAGTGTTATTGAATTTAGAATTTTCTTAAAATCAGTCAAAGTAACTTAGAATATTTTGTTATTCAATCATAGATTTATAAAAATCTTATAAAATCCACTGTTATTCAAATTTGACAATTTATTTTGTAAAAGTGTTTTAACATTGATTTTAAAAGATTTTGGATAGTTCTTTAGTTGAAAACTAGTGAAAAATAAGAACGAAACAATCTCACCTCCATATGTGTTATTCTGAAGGCATGGGCGGAGCTAGGGTAGAGGCATGTGGGTCAATTGACCCAGGTGAAATCTTAAATTTAGTTGAATTTTTAGGGATAAAATCAAATTGACCCTGGTAAAATAGCATAATTGACCCCTGTAAAAAATTTTAGTAACACAATTGACCTCCTAAATTATTTTTTGACCCTGATGAATTGAATTCCTAGCTCCGCCACTGTCTGAAGGATTTAAAAAAAAAAAAAAATCGAAGTTCTCAAGAAAAAAAAAAAGGCATCGTCTTCCTTTGTTCTTTCACTCTCGGAAAAAGAAGGTTTCGTTTTATTCTTGTCATCTTCTTTCTTTCTTTCTCTCAGAAACAATAAGCAGAACAGAAACGAACAGTTGGATAGCAATGTTGTTTCGTATGTACCCCATGTGTATCAGTCTACTCAAATGCTTCCTTTGTCAAGAGATTCTTCGAACCAGCATATGCAGCATAACAGATCCTATGGTCGTGGGAAAGATATGAAGAAATTAAACCAACAAAGACAGGCTGATACAATTGGGAGGGAAAAGCAAATGATCAGAGAGCTGCTTTACCCTCATGTGGAGAAACTCAAGCCCCAACTTGCTAAGAAAATTACAGGGATGCTTTTGGAAATGGACAAGCCGGAGTTGCTTATTTTGCTGAAGTCACCAGAAGACTTAGCTGGAAAAGTCCATGAAGCGGTTGAAGTGCTGAAGTCATCGAAGACAAATCTGACCAGTTCAAACACTCTTCGTTCTGATTACTTGGCGACCGGCGTTTCTGGCCTTTCGGTTGCTACTACACAAACTCTCGTAGGATTATTTTGTTTGTTTGTTTTTTTTGGGTTATATACATTTGCATGAATGTTTTCAATTACTACGGTAATTGTGGAGAAAAAAAAGGTTTCAAAACAAAACATAACATAATATCGGAATCGAGATTGGTTTTTGAGAAACGAATTGATCCCCAGATTCCAGTTTTGAATCAATTGTGTCTTTTCATTGAAAAAACGTCTTATGCAGAAGACAACTCTTCTGAAACGTTTTCGGACTAGGACCCTTCTTATGACCAGACTTTTGAGGAGTGATCCATTCCTGATCCTTTAACAACTCTTTCTCTGTCTCCTCCTCTCTCCCAGTTGTTGTGTTATCCTTCGGCTCAGTAGCGTTAGGCGACACTATTTTGTTCATTTCTCCTCTCTCTAGTCTGCTTGCCACAATTGATTAGTTCTGCAGTTTTCCTCTGCAATATTGAACATGTCTGAAAAATCATATTCTAAACATCTTCCATTGTGTTGTCCATTAAAACCATAATTATTAGACACATACATGACTTTTGTGTTTGAGAAGTCGATGAAACTATTTGCCTTTGTGTGTGAATCTCTTAAAATCTTTCAATAAATCTCACAAAATCATAAACTACTTTGTTTTTTATAAAATAAAAATAATAACAAATCCACTTTAGTATCATACCATCTAATTGAAATCTCTCCAAATCCAAAATTTAATAAATCCTACAAAATCTTTTAAAATTCTAATTCAATACCCCCCTCTTAATGTTAGATATATAATTAATGTAAAATTACAAGTAGATAAGTTGTAAAAGAGAGAATGTAGGGGGGAAACTTAATGTTAGATTTGTGAGAAACTTAATGTTATAAGAGGAAAGAAAAAACTTAAAACCATAAACGAAGGAAGCAACAACCGATGGACCCTTTCTTCTACCACACTCAATTTATTTCTCACTACCCATCTCCCTACCACGTACCAAGTAGAAGAAAGGGTCCAATCACATCATCAGCCATCTTTAACGATAAAAAGATGATATCCCACAATCACATCATCAGCCAGTAGAAGAAAGGGTCCAATCTCTGACTTTGCGATGATATCCCACAAACACATCATCAGCCATCTTTAACGATAAAAAGTAACACGCCGCTCATTTTCAATCTACAAACACCGCTCACCCTCAGCTCTTTGTTCTTTCATTTTTTTTTTGATAGGATCTTTCTTTTTTGTTGGTTGGTGACCAATTATATTTTTGTTGATAAAAAGTAACACGCCGCTCATTTTCAAGCAACGTTCGGAAGCATATTTATCACTAGAAAAGATAAACCCTATTTTCTTAGGTCTAGAGACTAGAGACATTGATGCCAATGAGAAATACACCCAATCCTAATGCATATATTCTTAAATTTAGTTCTCAAAGCGACTTCTGTTGCTTCCAATTAATTACTAGATCACCAACGTAGGATTTAGTCGACTTTTCTTAAGGAATATTTCTCTAATATTTTGTTATAATTAGTCGATCAAAGTTTATATACACAAAATATTGTTTGAAACTTGTTATTAATGTTTACAAACGGATATGCATCACTAATTTACGACTTAGACACTTAAAAACAAGAAATTTCACGTCTTCATTATGTCACAATCACAACATATATTAGAAATGGATTCTGCTGTTTTCTTGTAATGATGCATCATATACATAAACTAGATTAAGATCCGTGAGAAAGCACGGGATGAAATTCATTTTATTTATATTATAATTTTTAAATAAAATATAATTTATATGATTGTTTTTTTAAAAAAATTTGGATAAAACAATCATAGACTAAATATGATGGCTTGAAAAAAGATACATATTTTGTAAGTTTATATTGTTAATGATTCTAGATAAGTACACGTGCTATAACACTGGTTAAATTTTGTTTTATACTAAATTTTGTATATTTTATATTTTAAATAAAATTTTAATATATTATATTAGTTTATATATGTGAAGTTATTTCAACAATGTATATTCTACATCATGACTTGAATATCATTATAAGATATAATGTGTCCAACTATGCAGAATCTTAGCTCGAATACACCATGAATTTTTGTAGGGTTTGAGATGGTTTAGCATTGTAAACTGTGAAACTATTGTCGTTTTTATGTTTTCGTAATTTCTCTGAAATGTATTCTGGTGAAAGGAGATTAGCATAATTTATATACAAAAGTTTGGAAGATTCTCATTAAGGTTTAATTTTTTGAATTTCAGAATACGATCCCAATATCATGATTAATCTTGCTAAATTAGCGAGATTTCTTTTTTATGATTGAGAGTATATTTTTATCTTTTTAATAACTTGGTTAACGATGTGGTCTATCAATAAAATCTGTGGAAAATAAATTGGTAATATTGTGATTTTAGATATTTGGAAACAATGTGATCTTCCGAAAATAAATTTTGGAATATCCATGAACTATCAATTTGGAATAACCCGTTTAGGATTTTCGGTTACAATTAAGGTTTTATTTGTTATAATTAATATTAATATTAATATTAATATTACTATATGGATTAATCTATAACCTATGTATAACCTATTAGTAACCATTTATTAAAATTATAAAGTCTACCAAAACAATGTTGTATACTTCCGTTTTATTAAAGAGGAGATAAGAGAATCTTGCGTAATTTCCAGTCTTTAATGTATACGAAATCTTCTATTTATATTTTCTAAATTCTAACACCGCCTAATATTTTTACCAAGTAGATAAAAAAAAAAGAACAAAACTACCATCCGGCCGTGACATGCATTATTTTCATAATTATTAATGATGTTAGATGTTGTTCAGATTTCTGCACTTATAATTTCTAATTATATCTAAGATCTTTCCCATACTTATCAGAAGTTTCTGTACTTATAATTTCTAGTTATAGTTCAGATTCATTGTAGTGACTGACCGGAACCGGTGATCTTATATTTTGGACCATGCTTATCACGTTTATTGAGAAATTTAATGAAATGATTAATCGTCCACATATTCATCTCATCAATTTGTAGTTGGTAGTTAGTGGCTTAAGACATGTGCTGGGGGTGCTATAGCGGTCCAAGGGTCCAAAAAAAAAATTACATGTAATTTTTATTTTTTTTAAAAAAAAATAGTATATATTTAGGGTTTTTTTTTTTTTTTTGGTTTACTTTGAGAGTAAATCCCAAGACCTATGGAGGGGATCAAGACTAATCTCTCGTCCTGGGCGTTCGGCGATCTCGGGTTAAACGGGTCGGGTTATTCGGTTTTGGGAAAATTCGGTTTTTGAAAATTCATGCCGAATTGAGCCAAAATTAAATTCGGTTCGGGTCAATCGGTACACGGGTTATTCGGGTCGGTTATCATGTTTTAAATCAATTCCGAATTCAAACCGATTTTTTTCTTATTCGGTTAATTTGAACCGAATAAACAAAAAAACAAAATAAATGGGCTTAAATCAACAAAGAAAAATTTACAGACCTAAAAAAATAAGTCAAAACAAGTAAATGGATCTGAAAACAAGTCCAATAGCGAAAAGCCCAAATGGACAAATCCATCAAATATTAGGGTTTTCTAGAATGAGCTGTGGTTGCGGCCAACAGTTAACGATGACGGCGATGTGAGATGGTGATAGCGAAACGATGACGGCGATGACGGCCAACAGTTAACAATGACGGCGAAGCGATGATGGCGATGTGAGACGGTGAAGATGTGGTTCTTGGGCGTCCACTTTATTACCTAACATCAGCAACACCAATGAGAATCGATTAAATAAACCAGTGAAAGTAAAATCACCAAACAGCAAAAAAAACAACAGTTAAGATCTTAAAACGATAGAGGAAGACAAATATCAACACTAGTACCCTAAAAAAAGTAACAAACTCAGAAGAATAATTCTCCAAATCTAATCAGAAGTTATAAAGATATAGGAAGAACATACATAGTAAAGAATAAAACATAGAATTAAAGAGAAAGAAGAAGAGCTTACCTATATAAGATTGGAGAAGTGTTGAATAGATGGAGATTTTGGATCTGAGGACTCGCAAGAGGCAGTGGCAGTCAAAGAAGACAAACAAAACGTATTAGGGTTAATGGGTTATGTTATTAGCCTTATATATGGCTGCGGAATCTCGGTTTAGGTATAACCGATCGGATCCGATTACCGAACCGAACCGAACCGAAATCCGATTGCCAAATTTAATTGCGCCGAACGGTTATACTGAATGTCTTCGGTTCGTGCCGATAACCGAAAATGTCGGTTTGTTCGGTTCGGTTTGAACGGTTTCTACCGAACGGCCAGGGTGACTAATTTCTCTGGGGAAGGACATCCCACGGGTAGGGTCCCCCTAGTTATGCAAATGGGCGTAAGCAATAGGGCCATACCCATGTGGCCAAAGGGATAAAGCTGAGTAATTCTTGCGCTTGGGGAGAATCAATCCCTGACCTAGACCAACAGGGCGACTCTTCCACCAAGACTAGAACCACTAGCCCACCACCTCGTGTGATTATATTTAGGGGGTTTTTTGAAGATAGCACTGGCTGGGTCTTCATAAAGTTTGAGCTTGGTTAGTATACCATGCTTATCACGTTCGGAAGCATATATAATTTTCACTGAGAAAAGATAGAACCTATTTTCTTAGTTCTAGAGACTAGAGACTTTGATGCCAATGAGAAATACCCAATCCTTATGCATATATTCTTAAATTTACCAATTATACTAGATGTCAAACGTAGGATTTAATAAAGTTCTTCAGAATATTTCTCTAATATTTTAACGAACGGATATGCATCACTAATTTACCACTTAACACTTCAATACAAGAAATTTCACGTCATCGTTATATATATCACATTCACAACATATTAGAACTGGATTCTGATGTTTTCTTGTAATGATAAATCATTTACATAAATAAGCGAATCTTCCGTATTTTCCAGTCTTTAACGTATACGAAATTTTGTCTCTATATATAACACCACCTAATATTTTTACCAACTAGATAAAAAAAAGAACAAAACTACCATCCGGCCGTAACATGCATTACTTTCATTAATTGGTAACAAAGAGATGCCACCAAGACACCAGCAGTGGTGAGATATCGATGGGTTCATCACCCTATATACATTTATGGACGTTTCCACTGTAATAGAGACACGTAGACTCATAAGGTCCCGAAGACAATGAAAACACACTATTAATCCATCAAAACACGAAGCCCCAAAAGACAGGGATAATAAGAGAGACTGTTAACTTTGCTCGCCCTCTCTCTAACTAGAGATTAGAGTCTACATTCTCTGAAGCAAAGCAATGATGAGAGAAGAGAGAGAGGATACGTTGTCGTGTCCTCTGATCGGAGAGAAAGAGAAGAAAAGTAGATTAGTAAAGGAGGAAGTCAAAAAGCAGCTACTCTTGTCTGGGCCACTAATCGCAGTGAGTCTTCTTCAGTTTTCTCTACAAATAATCTCAGTCATGTTCGTCGGACATCTTGGCTCTCGATCTCTCTCTGCAGCCTCCATTGCCACCTCTTTCGCCTCCGTCACTGGCTTCACATTCCTCGTCAGTTTTTTTTCTTCTATGAACCCTCCTCTCTCTCTCTCTCTATATATATATCATTCTACTCTTTTACTATAAAGTTATTTAGATAGAGTATCTAATAATTCATTTATCGATGTAGTCGTTAATCCGGCGCGCTAATGGAGTTCTATGAATTAAAGTTTACGGTAGAAAAGTCTTGCGTATGCATATTTGATTCTTCTATATAAATATATGCTCCTACAAGAACAAAAACATTTTGTCATTTTAAAGAGAAACCGAAAACACCAAAAATAAACAAGAAAAGCTGTTTTGTACATAACTGTTGTTCGTTTTTTTACATAAAGCACATAACAAATTCATGATTTTGTTCATTTCTGCTACCCCCATATGTCTACAACGAATATTAATGATATAGACAGTCCAAACTTACAATCAATTGATATTTCTGAGAGCTTACTTGTTATGCAAGAAATCGGATCATAATAATGAGCAGCAGAGTTCTCAAATTCTCAAAACCCAAGTTTTGGTTGGCGACGCAGAGTTCTTCAAGCCGTTGCTTCAATTCACTAGCCCAGTGATCATACTCACATCACAAAGACGATAGTCACTTCCTCTCTTCGTCAAAACCTCTTAACACGGCACAGTACATTTCAAAATCAAAGCTTTGTTCAATGGAGAAGTGATTCTTCACATATATGCTCAGATGGCTAATGATGATCATCGTGATCAATCTGTGAGGATTGAGTCATTTGATGCTTTTTGTAAAGAAGGGAAATTTAGAGAAGCCATTGAAGTTGTTGATACATTGGAGGACGAGGGCTATGTTGTGGATTTGCCTCGGTTTTTTAGGTTTAACTAAACTATTTGGTGAAGCAGAGGGTTTGGAAGAAGCTAGGCTTGTTCATGACTGCATCACTCCTTTGGATGTTGTTGGTGCGGGATTTAGCACCCCCGACATACCGAGCTAAACCAGAAACATTAATTGAACATTTAATCGGGAATCCGGTTAGGGGATCAATTAGGTTATCAAGAGTCAGTTCGGGTGAGACGAAGTCTTGGAGAAGAAGAAACCGACCTCCACTTCGGTGCGGCGTAGCCGACTCAAACAATAAGGCAGTTTTCCATATCTCACTTCGTTCGATAAGGAAAGTTAATATATTGTGTGATCTCGAGACATGTATAAATAAGGGGAGACTTCTCCATTGTAATCCATCCAGAATCTAATACAATAATTGAGTTCTCCTTCCGCTCTTTACAAAAAACCCTAGTTCTTTTGAGTTCTTCTTCTTTACCCCTAATTTCAAGGTTTAGATCTATTTTCTAGAGAGATAGCTTTATTGAATTTGTTTCCCGCTTTAACAAATTCATTGTGGAAACCTAGTTTCTACAATTGGCGCCGTCTGTGGGGACGCAAATCGTCTCTAGAAAAGTTACTCTCTAGGAAACTCTCCTTAAAAAGCCTTGCAATAATGTCTTCCGTCGTGAACGAAGTTCCTGAAACAAACCGCACGCCCGATCTCACGGGTATCACGCCTTCCCAGGATAGCATCGCGACGCTGGGCGGCGCATCGACTAGGCCCGTCACTGCCGTATACTCTCGTCACCGCGTCAGCGCAACGACAAACCCGGCCGGAACCTCCACCGAACTCCCAGTCGGGGTCAGATCTGAAGGGGAGACCAGCCAGGACACAGGGCGAACTCGCGAAGCGCCAGTCAGCCTCACGGAGCCTTCTGATCAACAAACCCATAACGAGGCAGATGCTCACACGACGGAGCAGTAGATCGATGCACAAGACGGGAACCTCCCCGTTCATACCACGCCAGCGGCCCAGAACCCGCAGGTCGTTTCTATGGAGGATTTCAGAATCCTGTTCGGCACCATGACTAAAGAGATCTACCAGATGATCGCGGACACCAACCGCAGAGTTGACGCCGTTGTAACCCAAGCAACCCCGTCACAAATCTCTGCCGGACAATCGCCAGCACTCACTTTGGGCGGACTCACTCGTCGTGTCGACTTTTCTGACGGACAATTCGAGCAGAGGAATCCTCCCCCTCAAACAACGTCGAGCATTCGACCGACAAATCCGAATTTACGGATACACGAGAGCTCGACCGCCCCGGTCACTCGCCTTGCAAACTCCGGACCTTGCTTCGAACTCGAAGAAATCAGGTCGCAGATTAGCGGCATGAACACGCTCCTCCATCGAGCTATCAGCACGGCTCCCGAGATCGATAGGATTGTCGAAGTAACTCGGCAATCACCCTTCACTCAACGGATAGCGCGGGCCGCCATACCGAACGTCAAACTGAAGCTTCCAATCTACCAAGGAGACAAAGATCCAGTCCAGTTCATGACATCCTTCATGGCGACCATGTCAAAAGCGCGATTCACCGACGAACAGAGGGACGCCGGTTGCTGTCAGCTATTCGTGGATAGCCTTTCCGGCGCTGCCTTGGTATGGTTCACAAGGCTCGAGCCGAACTCGATCGACAACTTCGACGACTTATCTAAGGCCTTCCTCAAGAATTATCGAATCCTCATCGAACCAGGCGTAACAAGTTCAGATCTTTGGGAGATGGCCCAGGAACGGGGAGAACCCATCGCCAGTTTCTTGAACAGATTCAAGGAGAAGCTGACAAAGTTCAACGTACCGGAGGATGCAGCAATGGCAGCCTTTAGAAAGGGTTTAATCCCTGGATCACCATTACGAAAGGACCTTAACATCCGGGAACCCAAGGATCTCGACGATGCGCTACATCGAGCCTCTAGATGCGCTCGACGAGGAGGAAGAAGCCCGAATAGCCGCAAAAACTAATGATGAACAGCCGTCACATCCCGCTAAGGCTAAAAATCGGGTCGAACACCACGAACCCCGCAAGCACCACGAACCTCAGGATCGAAAAAAGGGCGTCATCCACGCAGTCTCCAAGGTGGACGATCAGGACAAGCAGCCATCTGACCCGAAGGAACTCTACTGCGATTTTCACATGTACCCCGGTCACTCCACACAAGAGTGCGTCCACCTGAAGAACTACTTGTACGCAAAGTATCTTTCTGGCGAAGTCGAAGCTACTTATCAGCCAAAAAGCACCCGTGGAGGTAGAGGTCGCCGAGGCGGATGGCGCGGAGGACGATCTAACCGAGGCCGTGGCGCAGGCGGCGGACGGGGTTACGATGGACCACCCAACGCAGCCCAACAGCTGGTCAACCAAGCACCCGTGAATCACCAGGAGGAGGCGCCCCAAGCAGACGAACTGCCTGGCCCTCCCAAACGACAGAGGGGACAAAACCCGGAGCGGGCCAATTCTCCTCCTCGTGGACGAATAACCATGATACTTGGTCCACCAGAGGACTGCGCAGACTCTGTTCGCGCACTAAAAAAGAGAGCACGACAAGTTTGCGCCCTTCAAACTGCTCCGAGCGAGCCTTCACTCTGCAAGGACCGGATATCATTCACTTCGGATGATGCCAAAGGGATCTAACACCCCCATATGGGCGACTTCGACGTCGAACGAGTCCTGATTGATATTGAGCACCGTCAATGTACTCTGCTGGCAGACGCTAGAGAAAATGGGTGTCACACCAGACCAACTAAAACCCGAAACTCGAACGCTAACGGGCTATGATGGGGTCGCTAAGATGTCGATGGGAGACGTAAAACTACAAGTACGAGCTGGCGGAGTGACACGGAAGACTAAGTTCGCAGTCGTTGATACACCACCAATCTACAACGCTATTTTGGGGGTACCATGGATATATGCGATGCAAGCCGTACCGTCGACCTATCACCTCTGCCTCAAATTCCCAACTCCTACAGGAATTTGCACGCTTTACGGCGACCAGAGGGTGGCCAGAGTCTGCTCTGTTATCGAAAAGAAGCAGAGGAAGACGGAGACCGCATAGCAATTACAGAGCGGGGACCATCTCTCCGGTCCCCGAAAGCCGGAGCGGGATCGCCTCAAGTCTCCGGAGTGCAAGATCCTACAGGCGAATAATGACCCCTCTGATCCATCGCGAACTGTCGGCATCGGGGCCGAACTCGACGAGAGCATAAAGGCTAAGCTGATCGCTTTCCTGCAATCTCGGGCTTCCACATTCGCCTGGTCAACAAAGGACATGGTCGGGATAAGCCCCGAAGTCATGCGCCACAAGCTAAATATCGACCCCACGTTCAAGCCGATCAGACAGAAGCGCAGGCGCCTAGGCCCGGATCGAGCCAAGGCGGTCCAGGACGAAGTGGAACGACTACTCAAGGCGGATCAAATCATGGAAGTCCAGTACCCAGATTGGCTGGCTAACCCGGTTGTGGTCAAGAAGAAAAACGGGAAGTGGAGAGTTTGTGTGGACTTCACTGATCTCAACAAAGCTTGCCCTAAGGACAGCTTTCCTCTTCCGCACATAGACCGTCTCGTCGAAGCCACGGCCGGAAACCAATTGCTTTCGTTCATGGATGCTTTCTCAGGCTACAACCAGATCGCCATGAGTTCAGCCGACCACGAAAAAACGGCATTCATCACAGATAGAGGAACCTACTGCTACAAAGTGATGCCGTTCGGATTAAAAAACGCTGGAGCAACCTACCAGCGCTTGGTAAACATGATGTTCGCTGATCTGCTTGGCAAAACCATGGAGGTCTACATAGATGACATGCTGGTCAAATCCCTGATCGCGGAACAGCACGTCCAACATCTGGCGGAATGTTTCGACATCTTGGATCAATTCCAGATGAAACTAAACCCGACGAAGTGTACATTCGGAGTAACTTCCGGGGAATTCTTGGGGTACATCGTCACTGAACGGGGAATAGAGGCAAAACCTAAGCAGATCGAAGCTATACTAGGACTCCCGTCACCGACCAACAAGCGAGAAGTGCAGCGCCTGACTGGCCGGACAAGTGCCTCCCCTTTTACCAACTTCTTCGTGGGAACAAAGATTTCCATTGGGATGAGGAATGCGAGAACGCTTTTCGTCAGTTGAAGGAATATCTGACATGTCACCCTGTTTTGGTTAAACCGGAAGATGGGGAAACACTATATCTCTATGTTTCGATTTCCAGTTCGGCGGTTAGCGGGGTACTAGTCCGAGACGACCGCGGAGACCAGAAGCCCATTTTCTACACAAGCAAAGCACTAAACGATGCGGAATCACGATACCCCACGCTGGAAAAACTGGCCCTTGCAGTGATCGTCGCAGCACGGAAACTGCGACCCTATTTTCAATCGCACTCGATCGTCGTATTTACCGATCAACCACTCCGAACCGTCCTTCATAGCCCCCTCCAATCCGGACGTATGGCGAAATGGGCGGTCGAACTCAGCGAATATGACATCGAATATCGTTCTCGCCCAAGTCTGAAGTCACAAGTTCTAGCTGACTTCATCACCGAACTGTAACCCGAGCTTGACGACCCCACCTCCGCGGTGGAACAATGGACAATGTTCGTCGACGGTTCATCAACAAATCAAGGATCCGGGGTCGGACTCATACTCCGATCCCCCACCGGAGAAATCCTTGAGCAGGCGTTAAAGCTTAATTTCAAAGCGTCGAACAACAAAACCGAGTACGAGACCGTTTTCGCAGGACTCCGACTAGCCCAGGGACTTGGAGTCAAACACCTCCAGGTCTTCTGTGACTCCCAACTCGTAGTCAGTCAGTTCAGCGGAGAGTTCGACACGAAAAACAAGCGAATGGGAGCATATCGACAATTGGTCCGCACGTTATCCAGCGGAGAGTCCCACGGAACGAGAACGCATCAGCCGACGCTCTCGCAGCTCTGGCAAACCGTTCCGACCCCGAGTTACGGCGTACCATTCCCATTGAATGCATAGAGGCCCCAAGCATTGATCCGGACAGCCAGATTGCCCTCATCAACGACGATCCAATCCCGATGGAAGTCGACGAGCCAATAGAAGATATGGCGGATGTCGTCGAGCCTCCCGAAGATTGGCAGACTGAGATCAAACTTTACATCTCCGATGGCACCGTCCCAGCAGACCGATGGGCAGCTCGACGTCTGAAGACTCGAAGTGCCAGGTACATCCTGTTGGACGGGGAACTGTTTCGCCGGAGCGCCTCGGGAGTGTACCTCACCTGTGTTACTCGGGACGAGGCCGAACGTATCATGATGGAAGTACATGAAGGAGAAGGTGGCAACCATTCTGGCGGACGCGCACTTGCTCTCAAGATCAAAAAGGACGGACACTATTGGCCTACCATGATGGCTGACTGCGAAACTTTCGCAGCCAAATGCGAGGCTTGTCAACGTCATGGACCCATGCGGCACGTCCCGCCCGAACTGTTGAACACCGTCACTGCCCCGTATCCATTTATGCGCTGGGCCATGGATGCCATAGGACCTTTGCCGGCATCCAAATCCAAGAAGTACGTCCTGGTGCTGACCGATTACTTCACCAAGTGGGTAGAGGCAGAGTCTTTCACAAGGATTCAATCCTTGGACGTGACCAATTTCATCTGGAAGAACATCATATGTCGCCATGGACTCCCATACGAGATTGTCACCGACAACGGTACCCAATTCACTTCGATGATCACCAGAAGCTTCCTGAGGAAATGGCAAATCCGTCTTAGCACTTCGACTCCTCGATACCCGCAAGGCAACGGTCAAGCTGAAGCTACGAACAAGTCGATCGTCGATGGGCTCAAAAAAAGACTCGGTCGAAGGAAAGGAGCATGGGCAGATCACCTGGATGGCGTGCTATGGTCATACCGCACAACCCCGCGGCGGGGTACGGGACAGTCCCCTTTCTCCCTTGCGTATGGTCTCGAAGCACTTGCCCCGGCTGAAGCAGGAGTCCCGACACTTCGTCGCACTATGATGGTTGATAACCCTAAACTTAACGATGAGATGCTGATCGATCACAACGGTCTCGCCGAAGAATTGCGCGACAAAGCTCTAGTTCGGATGCAACACTACCAGGACGCAGCGGCTCGATACTACAATAAAACTGTTCGTCAACGGCGTTTCAACGAAGGTGATCTGGTTCTGCGAGAAGTCTTCGAGAACACCAAGGAAGTAAACGCTGGCAAACTCGGCGCTCGATGGGAAGGTCCATACCTCGTATCTAGAGCAGTTCGTCCGGGCGTTTACGAACTCGTAACCATGGCCGGGGAACGCATCAAAAACTCGTGGAACGCGGCCCACTTGAAACGCTACTACAGCTAAGTCGTTGTTACGACCCTATCTAGGAGTTTTCGGGAATCCGAACTCCATTGATCTTTCACTTGTAATACGAACTACGGTTGGCTTGATCCCCACTTCGGGGTACGTAGGCAATTCCTTATCTTTCAAAGACTAAGCGAATGCAGCTAATATATTAATAAAGTTTTTTCCGGTTTAAAAACTTTATCTTATTCAACTCGGCGACAAGCCGGTGTGCAAAACAAAATATCCAAAGTTCACTTGCATTTAAATCTCCTTTACACGGTTTTGATAAATCCAAAAAAATATATAATGAAAAAAAGCTTCAATAACTAAGTCAAACCTCCATTACATGTTGTGGACGTTTTGACTAATAAAAAAAAAAGAAGAAAGAGAAAAGAGACGCAAAGGGAGAACGTCCCTCGACGACTCGGGGTCCTAGATGAGAAAAGAAAAAGACCGCCCGAACTCAGAGTTCGGAACGGTCGAACTCCCACACTCAGTGTCTAGGTTGATCCTGCAGACGAAGTGGAGGCCGCGGACCCGATAGGTCGTCTGCCAGTGGTTCCTCCACCGCTACCTTGTCCAGTTCGGCACGCCAGAACTGGCGCCTTTCCCTTAGGGCGTCCAGTTTTTCCCTTGGAACTTCAATACCTCTCGACGCCAAGTCTTCTAGGAAAGCGCACGGGCCTTCAACCAAGTGCCTCTCGCGGAAAATCGGGACGGCCGACTCCAGGAAAGTGGCATACCGCCTTAACCTTTCTACGGAAGCTCGGTAGGCCCAGATATCCATGTTAAACGGGTACGCAGTATCTTCAAGAGGCTGACAGTCGGTCTCCAAGAGGACGGGCACCCCCATACTTTCCAGCAGTTCTAGGCACGCCGTTCGCGCAGCAAACAGCCCGGTCATACGCCACCTCTCCAAGTAGAAACCGTTGGAGATTAGTTCGTTCAGGACCCGAATGGTCCCGTCCAAACGATAAAGCCGACAGACCTCGGCCAATCTCCGGCGCCTCGCCATAAGGTGAGCCCCCAGCCTATAGCGGCGAGCTCGATATCTTCGAAGTTCCTGACACACATGACTCCCTTCTGCACCCGTCATGTCAACGTACGGGACAGGAGCGCAAACTCGGAACGTCTCCGCGCTCTCGTGGGTGGAGGAATTCTCCGAAGCTTCAGTTCGCCTCGAACTGCTCGCCGAAGCGGCTATCCTTTCCCGAGCCTGTCTTAGCCACGCTGATCGAGTAGTCACCATCTTTTCATTTCAATGTTTTCAAAAATAATGGAAGTAGTTAGAATGATCTCCCAAACCCTCAATCCTATTTATACAGGATCGTGGGAAGTAACCGCCGCTAAACCCACCAATCAGAATGAAGCGTGATTTTCGCGTTTTTCCGAGAGAAATTCTCAAAGACCGTGCAACGCATTTAATGGGGCGCGTTCATTATTTCCAAAAAGAAAAAGGAAATTTTCATAATTTCCAAAAAAAAAAAAAAAAAAAAAAAAAAAAAAAAAAAAACGAACTACACACTCATAGGTATACCTTAGCCCGAGCCGGACTAACTATCTATTAGCTCGTACGAAGTTCACCCCTCGTTGACACCCTGGCCAGGTGATCAGCCTGTATAAAGACCTACTATTTTCAGGATAAGCCGAACCCAGAGTCGCCCCTGACCTTCCTGTGTAGGGATAAGCCGGATCCAGAGTATTTATTCCGCACCCGCTTTTTCTTTTTGGGGTAAGCCGAACCCAGAGTATTTATTTCGCACCCAAACTTTAGTTCGGACGGAACGGTTAGCCGAACCCAGAGGATATTTTCGCAGTCCGGCATCCGAGCTAGAGCGAAGGAGGTAAGCCGAGCCTAGTATCTCGCTCTCCGAATAAACACACTTTATTAAACATTTCGTCACAAACTTTTGAGGCTCAAGTCGATGTTTTCTACTATCAATCAATAAAAATTGTCTGTTATAAGCCGGGAGACGTCTCGCCTCTGACACATTTTTCAAATAATAAAACAATGACTAAATATAGAATAGAGCAGCAAAGCAAAATCTCTTATTATTATAAAACTGTTATTCCAAGCGAAATTCAAGTTCGCCCGTTATATTGCGGGTAGGTCTTATTGAATAATCAAATAAAGCATCTTAATTCCGAACCGGTGCGCCATTCGCAGCGATCTCACGAATGCTCGACTTGAGTCGTTTCGGCATTGGCCATAGCAGCTGCAATCCGGTCTTTTCCCAATCCTCGGAACGAGTCTCCAGCGCCCTGGCCTTTTGTTCAGATTCGTCAAGCAGATCAGTGGTCCTTTTCCTTTTCGCTTTGAGTAGAACAATTTCGGATTCCAGAGTCCTCAAGCGTCGATCGATTCTGCCCCTCTTCATATGAAAGTATTGAAGATCTTGAGTCAGTTCTTGGTGCGTACCCTCAATCTGCATACACAAAATCAATAACCGGTTAATACGAGAGAGACAAGTTTCGATCGTTTACAAGGAAGGCAAAAAGAAAAAGAGGGTAGCAATTACCTGACGGAAAAAGGCGTCAGCCTCGGCAAGCTCGGCATCGGTTGCCCGCCGGTTAATGTAAAACGGCTTAACTTTGCCTGGAACGAAGTCACCAATTAAGGCAGGATCCATGTGCATTGGCTTCCGATCTGATTCACTTTGGCATTCATTGCAGTACGCAACAAGGCAGGGCGGCAAGTCAGCTATCTTGTCAAACCCATTCTCAATCCAATCTTTTGGGTGAGACTCCAGCATCTCGAGTTTGAGTAACAGATCTCGTTGTGCTTGTTCTGATGCGGCAAGACGGTTGGAATATTCCGCATGACGATCTTCCACCTCATGAAGAAATTCGATTAGTTCGCGTCTTTCCTCCGGTTTAACGCGGAACATCAACATCCAGGGAGCTCTGATGTTCGGGATGTACGCCATCCCTCTTTCGATAGCTTCGGCATTCGAGAACGTTGGCACATCGTTGCCAACCAACGGGGATTCTACGCTGCTAACCGAGCTCGACATTGTTTTTGATTGAAAAGCTTTCTTGGATGTACGATCCGCGGGCAGCACTGGTTAGATTTATACAAGCCTTGGGAGGTAAACCTCTCAGGAAAATTGGGAACTTTCCATGCAAAATGGTAAGAATACAAATTTCTTGAAATTGTCAGTTTTCTTTTTTTTTTAACGAAAAGGAAAAATTCCGGCAAATAGGTTCCAAAAGAGAAAATGGGCCGAACAGGTCGGCAATGTTTTACAAGGGTATTCCGACCCACAAGGATTAACAAAAAGAAAAAGAAGTCATACACGAAAAACGATTTCAATTTTCAACGTCCAAGGCGCCGGACAGATCTGCTTGGAAACTCCCGGCGTTCGAACCGAATGGGTGTTCAACGGATTCTGGAGCCGTCATCTCCGGGGGGGGGAAATCCAAAACCGAGCTGGTCCGGTGACATAGTAAGGTCATTGTCATTCAGCTCGAGGACATCGATTGCCGTGACAGTCTTCTCGGCTTCGGCCTTTTTCTCGTCAATCTCCTTGATTCGCTCTTCAGGAATGACGGCCCCATTCTCAACCAAATATTGTACAGCTTCCTGTACTCCGGTGGCTTGGTTCAGCAGATCTTCTAGGGGGCGAACCTTCACTTGTTCGACTAGATAGGCCCTGACCTTGTCTAATCGGGTCTGCGCTTTCTTCGCTGTCCGCTCCACTTTCTCCCATCGATCCTCCGAAGCCTTTTAACTTCGAAAGCGAGCTGCAACTTCAACCCGTCGCATGATTCCTGCAGCTCGGCTTTCTCTTCTTCTAGAGTAAGCGCTCGGGAGTTCAGTTCGCTAACTCTCAGTTCCGTGTTGGCAATGATGCCATCTTTCTCGGCAATGAGCGCCTCGAGTTCCTTGATCCTCGCGTCCTTAGCGTCGCTGGCAGTTCGGATTTGCTCTACGCATTCCTTCACTTTTTCGAGCTCCGAACCCGAATTCTTGCTGGTTTTGACTTGCCTATCATATTTCTGAACCAGCGCATTCATCTTGGCGGCAGTCTGTGCATTCAAAGAATCTACGTCAATTTGAAGCTCCTTTGGAAAAATAAAACTTTAATAGGTTGATAGTAAGACGAACCATTAAGTGCGATTCAGCGACGTCGAGGAATGCTTGCTTGAATTCCAATTCGTCAGCTGACGGAAGAATTCGGTTGGAAATCTTCAGGGTCCAGAAAAGCTCGCCCGAAGCCTCGCGATTGGTCACCAAGGGATAATCGCCGAAGTAATTATAGGCGAAGTGATTCGTCTTGTCATCCTTTCTTTCAAGGCGATATCGATCGGCGGACTCCAGTCCGGCTTCATCGGCCGAACGCTTGCGACTTGGTAACGGACGCGCATCGGTGGTTGGCTCGCCAACGATTTGTTTGTCTTTGTTCTTCTTCTTCCTCCTTTTAGATCCAGCTTCGGGTTGAGGAACGTCATGTTCTTCGTTCGGAGGATTGGCGTTTTCTAAAGCCAAAGGAAGGGCGTTTTCCTCTACAATGTTGGATGGCTCGATATCCTCTCCGAGTGCCTGAATAGGGTCGGCGACCGTCTGGTCTGGGGTAGGATCAACTTCGGTTAGACCCTGGGACGGACCGATCTCGGCTTCAATGGCAGCTTGGGTGTCTCGGCGAACAATCTGGACGTCTTTTGCTTCCATGATGCGGCATCCGCCAGTTCGTCTTAGCGAACTGGCAAAAGTTGGAAAATTTGTCCTGGCTTTGCCCATTGCTGTTTCGACACGGATACGAGTGATTGAATCCCACTGACGATTGTTCCCGGTTAGCAGAGCGTCTCTGACGAGGATATAGTTCGGAGCTAGGCGCGTTGCACAAAACGGACGATCTGGAGGCAGAGACACGAAAAAGTTAAAAATGGTCAGAGGTCCCGAAGTCAATTAACATACTAGAAATATAAATCTACCAGGATTTTCATTCCACACTCTCCGGTGAAAACCCAACGTGTTAGCGAATGAATATTGGTCGACGCGGACGAAGAAGTATTGGTTCGTATACTTCGGGAATTTATTCACTCGTTTGCTGCGGAGGAAATTATGAGCCGGTCTCATGTTCACTTCCCAGCGATTCGAACTCTTCGATTGCTTGAAACTTGATAGCTGTTCGAAAGCTTGAACTCTAAGGTCGACTCCGACTTCGGCTGCTATGGTCAAGGCAGCCATAAAGTTACAAATGGCTCCGGGTACGAACTGCGAGATCGCTATCGTTCGTCTTTCGGCATAGATTGAAACCAACTCCGGGATTGGGAATATGAGGCGACACTCGGTAAAATAACCCTCGTATAAGCATACATACCCTTCCGGGGGGCTCCAGGGGCGTTGATCTTCTCGAGGAATTAAAATTGTGACGTTGCTATTGAATAAACCGCACGAGTTTAGCATATCATTCACAGTTTTGGTCGAACTCGAACTCTTCTCGCCTCCAATCCGTCCTTCATGGTCAAACAAGGGGTCGATATCTTCGATTGAAAATCCCAAGGGTGCGAACCGATGTTCTTCTAGCGCGAATTCGTCCGAAGTCAGTTCGTTGGTCTCAGCCTCGTGACGAACTGATGATGGCAAGGTTGGATTCGCCTGAGAAGAAGAGGCTCCCGTTGAACAGCGAACCAGGTGAGGCGGGACTCCGGAAGCCGGTCTACTTGACTCCCCGATCTGCGCGGAGTGTTCAGGATTGAGAGTTCTTCGTTTGGATATACGACGAATTAATTGCTCGCTTTCAGTTTCCGGTGAAGAGGCAGGTTCCGATGTGCTCGCCATTTCCTGAGTTCGGAGAGTGTGGAAGAAAAATAACAAAATGGAAGAGAGATCGGAGCAGGTTACCTGTTGCTGTTGGCGGAAAATGAGAAATGATGAGAGCAGAAGCGTATTTATAGAGTCGAATGGGCGGCAACCCTACGAAAAGTAATGATGACCTACGCGACTCTTCAAATTCCAAGCTAGCGGATGTGACGGAAACGACACGTGTCGTCCAGACAATATGCGGTGAGATGATTCGGAGATCTGAGTAGAATCAATTAAATCTTTATGGAATAGATCGGGTATTCTCTTTCCATAGTTCAAAATATTCGAATTAAATCTCGAATATATTGAACTGGGGGGGGGACTAATTGTTGGTGCGGGATTCAGCACCCCCGACATACCGAGCTAAACCAGAAACATTAATTGAACATTTAACCGGGAATCCGGTTAGGGGATCAATTAGGTTATCAAGAGTCAGTTCGGGTGAGACGAAGTCTTGGAGAAGAAGAAACCGACCTCCACTTCGGTGCGGCGTAGCCGACTCAAACAATAAGGCAGTTTTCCATATCTCACTTCGTTCGATAAGGAAAGTTAATATATTGTGTGATCTCGAGACATGTATAAATAAGGGGAGACTTCTCCATTGTAATCTATCCAGAATCTAATACAATAATTGAGTTCTCCTTCCGCTCTTTACAAAAAACCCTAATTCTTTTGAGTTCTTCTTCTTTACCCCTAATTTCAAGGTTTAGATCTATTTTCTAGAGAGATAGCTTTATTGAATTTGTTTCCCGCTTTAACAAATTCATTGTGGAAACCTAGTTTCTACAGATGTTAGTACTTATCACACGCTGATCGAAATTATGTATTCTGGTTGTTAATTCACTAATGATGCTTTGAATGTGTTCGACCAAAATGTCTGAGATGAGTCTTAGCCAAAGCATATCTTATACTACAGTCTCTCACCAAAAAAGTATCTTTTTTTGTTGAGAAAAATACACACACTGATGATATGATATCATTGATATCCCACAATCACATCATCAACCATCTTTAACGATAAAAAGTGCTCATTTTCAATCCACAAACACGGATCACCGTCAGCTCTTTCTTCTTCTTTTTTTTCTTTTTTTTTCCCTTTTCTTTTCTTGATAGGATCTTTCTCTTTTGTTGGTTGGTGACCAATTCTCTCAAGGCATTCTTGTAGTATAAGCCACGTACGGTACGTACGTTCGGAAGCATAATTTTCACTGAGAAAAGATAGAACCTATTAGTTCTAGAGACTAGAGACTTTGATGCCAATGAGAAATACATCCAATCCTTATGCATATATTCTTAAATTTAGTTCTCAAAGCGACTTCTGTTGCTTCCTACTAGATCACCAACGTAGGATTTAATCAATTTCTAAAGGAATATTTCTCTAATATTTTCTTGTAAGTCGATCTAAGTTTATATACAAAATATCGTTTGAAATTTGTTATTAATGTTTACGAACGGATATGCATCACTAATTTTTGACTAGACACTTAAAACAACAATATTCACGTCGTAGTTATATCACATTCACAACATATATTAGAAATGGAGTCTGATGATTTCCTGTAACGATACATCAGATACATAAATAAGAGAATCTTGCGTAAATTTTCCAGTCTTTAACGTATACGAAATCTTCTATTTCTAACACCGCCTAATATTTTTACCAAGTAGATAAAAAAAGAACAAAACTACCATCCGGACGTAACATGCATTACTTTCATAATTGGTAACAAAAAGATGCCACCAAGGCACCACCAATGGTGAGATGGTCTCATCTCCTGATCTCCCTATAAACTTTTATGGAAGTTCCCACTGTAATAGAGACACGTAGACACATAAAGGTCAAATGTAATTGTCTACTCTATAGCCCTTTTTTATTTCTTTGTTTTTATTTATTGTCTCCTTAACTTAACAAGACAATAAAAACCACTAATCCATCAAAACAAGAAGCCCCAAAAGACAGGGATAAGAGACACTGTTACTTTGCTCATCCTCTCTCTAGCTAGAGAGTAGAGTCTACATTCTCTGAAGCAAATCAATGATGAGAGAGGAGAGAGAGGATACGTTGTCGTGGCCTCTGATCGGAGAGAAAGAGAAGAGAAGTAGATTGGTAAAGGAGGAAGTGAAGAAGCAGCTACTCTTGTCTGGACCACTAATTGCAGTGAGTCTTCTTCAGTATTCTCTACAAATAATCTCAGTCATGTTCGTCGGACATCTTGGCTCTCTATCTCTCTCCGCTGCCTCTATTGCCACCTCTTTCGCCTCCGTCACTGGCTTCACATTCCTCGTCAGTTTTTTTCTTCTATACTCCTCGATCTCTCTCTATATCATCTCATTTTATTCTTTACTACAAAATTATTTAGATAGAGTATCTAACAATTCATTTATCCATCTAGAAGTTAATCCGGCGGGCTAATGGAGTAGTCCTACTAGACAACGATTAGTTAATTACAACTATAAACAAAAACAAAATTTACCAAATAAAGAGGAATAATATATGTAAAAATCTATTAAATACAACAAGATTTCTATGAATTAAAGTTTTTCTAACGATTTACACCGGTAGAACAGCAAGTACAATAATTTACTGATTTTAAACATACAGTTTACGGTAGAAAAGTCAATATGTAAAACTTGATTGGGTGATCTATATTATTTTCTCCTATAAAATATATACCTTTAACATATATCGAAAAGCTAGATAATTAGTAATATATAACTAATTTATAATAAAAATGAAAATAATAATAACTAACCTATATTATTCAGCTATGATGTAGCTATCATGCCATCTTGTTTAAATTTCCAAGTTGCGTATGCATATTTGATTCTTAGTTGCAAAGAACAAAAATATTTTGTCATTTTAAGGAGAAAGCGAAAACACCAAAAATAAACAAGAAAAGCTGTTCTGTACATAAGCGGTTGTTTTTAGTTCGTTTTTTATATAAAGAACAAAAACAATTCATGATTTTGAACAAAAACAAAAACATGTCTACATTGAATAGTAATGATATAGACAGTCCAAATTTTACAAGTCAATTGATATTTTTGAGCGCTTACTTGTCATGCAAGAAATCTGATCATAAAACTATTCACCTTTGAACAGATGGGAACAGCAAGTGCGTTGGACACAGTTTGTGGCCAGTCGTACGGAGCAAAAATGTACGGAATGTTAGGCAAACAGATGCAAAGAGCAATGCTTGTTCTTACACTGTTATCGGTTCCTCTTTCCATCGTTTGGGCCAACACAGAGCGCTTCCTCGTCTTCTTCGGCCAAGACAAATCTATTTCACACCTATCTGGCTCTTACGCCAGATTCATGATCCCTAGCATCTTCGCCTACGGTCTCCTTCAATGTCTCAACAGGTTTTTGCAGGCGCAGAACAATGTCTTTCCTGTTGTGGTCTCTTCTGGAGTCACCACTTGTCTTCACGTGGTCATCTGTTGGACCTTGGTATTGAAATCTGGTTTAGGGTTTAGAGGAGCTGCTGTGGCGAATGCCATCTCGTACTGGCTTAATGTTATCCTCTTGTCGTGTTACGTCAAGTTTTCGCCTTCGTGCTCACTGACCTGGACCGGTTTCTCTAAGGAGGCTCGGCGTGATATCATCCCTTTTATGAAGCTAGCTATTCCTTCTGCAATGATGGTTTGGTAAGTCCGAAAACAAAATGCCTACCATCAAGGCATCAGTATCTATATCTAGACCTAGTTGAGATTTGATAAATATTGCTTCTCTTAATTAGTATCCATGTAAAGTACCTTTTTATTTTATTTTGGTGATGTTGTTTTGAGCAGCTTAGAGATGTGGTCCTTTGAGCTTTTAGTGCTCTCGTCAGGACTTCTTCCCAACCCGGTTCTAGAAACTTCTGTTCTTGCAATCTGGTAAGAACAATACATTGTTACATTAGTGAATATTTTTATCTCTTTGTCCATAATTTAGAAACCAAATACAGTTATTATCTAGTGACTGAATTTGATAAGAAAAAAAAAAAAATATATATATATATATATATATATATATTTATATGCAGCCTTAATACATCAGGAACATTCTGGATGATCCCGTTTGGCCTCAGTGGCGCCGCAAGGTCAGTAATAAGACTAGTAATAATATAACCAAATTAGTATAACCTCAATATCACCGTTAAGTTTCCAAATCCGCAGCACAAGGGTGTCAAATGAATTAGGAGCAGGAAAAACGAAAGGGGCTAAGCTTGCTGTTCGCGTGGTCCTGAGCTTTTCCGTTGTGGAGAGTATACTAGTTGGATCGGTTCTGATACTGATAAGGAAGATATGGGGATTCGCTTACAGTGATGACCCAGAAGTAGTCAGACATGTAGCCTCGATGTTGCCGATTCTTGCCTTAGGTCACTCCATAGACAGCTTCCAAAGCGTTCTTTCAGGTTATATCTTCACTCAAAATTTCTATACTACTCAAAGCTTTCTGGTTTTGGTTTTGGAACTACCCTAATTAGCTGAAAGCACCATTCTGGTTTTGGAACTCGGTTGAAACCGGTTATGTTGTTTGTTTATTGTATTTTTTTTTTTTTCCGGTTAAAAGGGGTTGCTAGAGGATGTGGATGGCAGAAGATAGGAGCATTCGTGAACCTTGGATCATATTATCTTGTCGGAGTTCCGTTCGGTTTGTTACTTGGTTTTCACTTTCACGTCGGTGGTCGGGTAAATTTTATGACCCAACTCATGATTCTCTCTTCTAACTCATCTAGCTCCAGTCAACTTATTACAAAGTTAAACATGTATATTAACACCACAAATTTTGATTTGAAGGGGCTTTGGCTGGGAATTATATGTGCACTCGTCGTTCAAGGTCTATGTCTTTCCCTCATCACCTTTTTTACAAATTGGGATGAAGAGGTAAGAAACTGTATATAGTAATTCTTTTTTTTTTTACAACGTACAATGCTTTCGTGCTGCGACTTTGATTGTTATGTTAATTATGAATTAAATGTTTCTAATTCGTTCATTTATTCTATAGGTCAAGAAAGCTACAAGTCGAATTGAGTCTTCTTCAGATGTGAAGGAATTCGCAGCAGACAATGGGTCAACAATTATTGTATTCTGAGAGGCAAAACCGACCCAAAACTATATAAATGATATCTAAAACCTTTAAAAGAAATGTTGGCTCTATATGCAGCTTAAAAAAAAAAATTGTGTGGATTTCGAAAAATGTAATTGATGGCGTTTGAAATCCTCAACAAAAATGACAAAAACTTTGAAAAAAATACATGGTTTTATTCTATCATAAGATTTTACTTTATTATCAGATTCTATAATTTGATTTAATTTTATAATCTGATATATATAGTATATAAACTGATTTAATATAAAATTTTACTAATTTTACTATAGTTGATATTTTAGTTTAGCTTGTATATCTATATTAACATTTTTTAAGTACATTTTAGTTTATACCCTTTAAGTTTTACTTATTTAATTTTTATTTTACAACATTAACCCCTGAAACAATTCCATAAATAACATTGCAGAGAAAATCAAATACTAAACTTTCTTAAATTGACCAACAATTGTTATATTTATTGCCAAAAAATCTTAACAACATCTATACATTCCGATTTTTCCAAAAACAACTCTACCCATTAAAGTTTTAACCTATTAAATCTCCAAAACTATTTTTATGGATACTAAAATCTCTCAAATTTAAATAATATACAACATATTTTTCATAACAAAAGTTTACAATTTCCATAATTATACTAACATTAATAAATTTTCTAAACCAAAAATCTAATTATAAAATATCACATTAAATATGTTGAAAATCCTCCATATAATTTGGTTTATTTTTTTATTTTTTGAGGAATTACCAAAAAATTAAAATTCTATTAATTATAATAAACTATATGTATTGACATGGAAAAATTATAAACTATAAAAATATGGTAATTTGGTAAAACAATTAACATAATTACTAATTAAACTAGATAAAAAAAAACTTATTTCGATTATTTTTTTTGACGCAAAAACTTATTTTGATTTTGGTGAGACGGGTTGACATTAGTCCTATATAGGGAGTTAAGTGGAATTGTTTTTCTTTTTTTTTTAAACACTATTAGATGTGTACCAGGAGATAAATGTATTACTAGACTATACATATACCACACGGGTTAAAACCTGGAAAACATTACAAAAATCCTATACTTTGAATACTTATATCAAATACCTGTAAAATTTTAAATTTTTAATATTAATAAAACAATAATAAAAGTAACAAATAAATACAATATAAATTTTAAAAATTAAAAATTAAAAATATTGTCCCGCGGTGTACCGCAAGTTAAATCCTAATATATTTTAAAAATTAACACATATTTTAACCTTTTTGTCGTCATCAAAATATTTTGAAGTACTAATTAGGGTGTAATTAAAAGATTAGGGTTCACTTTCACGGGATTTTATAAAGTTTTACGTATTTACAAACGCCGTCGATTTTTGGATTTAAGATCATCAGCCACTGACAGTGGCCCACTGTTGTTGAACGAAAACAAAAAACAAAAAAGTGATGATGAGAGTAATGTGCAACAGAGTTCTCAAATTCTCAAAACCCAAGTTTTGTTTGGCGACGCAGAGTTCTTCATCAAGCCGTTGCTTCAATTCACTTGCCCAGTCTCCTCATACTCACATCTAGGGTTGTAAATTGGTCTGTCCATGTCCAAATGGGTATGACCAATTGGACATATACATTTTATGGTCATTTATAGTCAAAGTTCAAATACATCCATACCCAAGTATGTCCAAACCAAATAGGACCATGACCAATTGGTCTGTCCATTGGTTGCAGATTGAACCAAAATTTAAAACTCATAATTTACTAAAGGTTCATAAACTCATAATTATAAAGTTTCATAAACTCATAATTATAAAATTTCATAAATTCATAATTGGATTGAAAGAGGGGAGAGATAAAAACTCTAATTTCGTGTTTTTGACAAAATGAAAAAAAAAAATTTCCTCAAATTTTACAATCCCTAATTTTGAAGAATTATTGGATAGCCCATGTCCAAATTAGTTTGGACCACTTATTAATGGGATAAAATGGTTTTAGGTCCATTTGACCACTTCAAATTTGGCTATGACCATAACTGGTCCAATTTAATTTGGACCTGGACAGCCCATGGTTTCTGAGTCCAATTGACATCTCTGCTCACATCACAAAGACGATAGTCACTTCCCCTCTTCGTCAAAACGTCTTCAATCAAAGCCACACTTTGCAAAATCAAAGCTTTGTTCAATGGAGAAGAAATGTTTCTTCACATGCTCAGATGGCTAATGATGATCATCGTCGTCAATCTGCGACGATTGAGTCATTTGATGCTTTTTGTAAAGAAGGGAAATTTAAAGAAGCCATTGAAGTTGTTGAGAAATTAGAGGATGAGGACTATGTTGTGGATTCGCCTAGGCTTTTAGGGTTAGCTAAACTATGCGGTGAAGCAGAGGCTTTAGAAGAAGCTAGGCTTGTTGATGACTTCATCACTCCTTTAGATGTTACTACTTACCACACGCTGATCGAAATGTATTCCGGTTGTGGATCCATTAATGATGCCTTGAATCTGTTCGACGAAATGCCTGAGAGAAACTCAGAGACTTGGTGTGTTATGATGAGGTGCTTAGCGAATAACGGAAAAGGTGAACTTGCATTGGATATGTTTACGAGTTTCAAAGAGGAAGGGAACATACCTGATACGGAGATATTCAAAGCGGTCATCTCTGCTTGTGTTTCGTTAGGAGATGTTAACGAAGGGTTATTGCATTTTGAAGCTATGTATAGAGACTATGGTCTCATTCCTTCCATGGAAGACTATGTGAGCGTAACAGAGATGTTGGCAGCTTGTGGTCATTTGGATGAGGCAGTGGAGTTTGTCGAAAGAATGAAAGTGGAACCGAGCTTTGAAGTGTGGGAGACGCTTATGAATCTTTGTTGGGTTCATGGAGATTTAGAGCTAGGAGATAGGTTTGGTGAGTTAGCGAAGAAACTAGATGCTACAAGAATGGACAAAGAGTCAAATGCAGGTCTTGTAGCAGCAAAAGCATCAGACTCTGCAAAGGAGGAACTAAAGGAACTGCGACGTCGTCGGCTGACGGTAAAAGAGCGGATGAAGGCTTCGCCATCTGAGTTTAAAGCAGGAGATACTTCACATCCAGAGATTGACAAAATCGTTGCTGCATTGAGGAGTTTGAAAGCGCACATGTTAGATATGGGTTTTGTCCCTGCGACTCGCGTTTGTACGTGGGAAAAATTGGAAGAAGAGGAAAAAGAGGAACAACTTCATCTTGGATGCAACAAGCTCGCCGTAGCTTGCGCATTACTTAAGTCACATGCTCGGAAAACAGTAACTGTTATTAAAAACATGCGAACCTGTGTTGATAGCCACAATACATTTAAGATGATCTCAGTGATCACTGGCAGAGAACTGATACAGCGAGATCAAAAGAGATTCCACCATTACAATAACGGGATCTGCTCCTGCGGAGATTACTGGTAAGCTCGGTGGTTCTTCAAAAGCTATCATCTCCTCAACCTCAAATCCTGATTTAACTCAGCTTGGTAGAGAATTTTCTTCATTAATATGTTTTTTTTAGCAACTTTCTAGAATATGACTGAAATGTTTCTTTCCCAGTTCACGTTGGTATATATATATATGATCAGTTGGAAAAAGTAGTTCAATATTTAAAGTTTCAATCAATGCTCAAAACAAAACAATGAATACTCAACAAAATAGTTTGTCACTGTAACAATGGTGACTTTGCCATTTTACTCCACAAGATTCGATTTATGGTTAAATGTCAACATGGTCACCCTCAGATTTCATATAATCTGAGATGGGTTTGTTGTAATAAACTTTAAAGAAATTACTGAGAAGGAGATGAAGGTAGGCTGCTATGAGCTATCTAAAAGAATAGACTCAGGTCTAATAAGTGGATACAGAAGGTAAGCAGATGAGACAAACATAAGCTGAAGGAAACAACGTTGAGGTCCCTGACATTGGCTTGACGTGCAAGTCATCTTCGTATACATTTTAGGGTCTGACTTCTAGGATACTCTGTTCTTCTTCTATCTCTCAATCTCTCCTTCGAGCATCTTCCCACCTTTGATCATTTGAACAAGACCCTTATACCTGTAAAGTGAATAAGTCCAACACAATATCCTTACTCTAGCCTGTAATTTGCACTAATCTCTTCCCGCTAACCATCTCCATTGCTATTGCAATCCAAAATCTTAAACGAAATGTCAACAAATTTTAGACTACAAAAACTTTAGAGTCTCGTGTGAGGAGCCCACAACGAAGTTCAGGCCCAATTAAAGCCCACCAACTGAAGAGGCAACCACCGTGGTTTAAGCCGACAACACGACGGTATCAAGCTGTTTTTAGGAGACTGTGTAGGGAGGGTTTGTGTTGTCTCTTTTTTAAGGAGCTATAGTTAGAAAGCTTTCCTTCATCATCAAGTTTTGTTCTTTTGCATGTTGTAATCAATGGAATCAGAATCATCATCATCAGACGAAAGCCTCAATTCGTCTCCCGCCGCAAATCTCCACCGCCGAAGGTTGGCTATGGATACGACGGATTCGTCTTCTTACTCTTCCGCTACATTGGAATCTTCCGCGAAACCGAGCACCGTCGGAGACAATGACGAGCTTTCTTTAGGAAATTTCGGAACAACTGAGAGCGATGCCGATGCAACTGACTCAGGAAGCAGCTTAATCGACCCATTTCCGGTAAAAGGAGAAGACTTTGAAGTAATTGATTCGGGTCGGGTTGACCCGTTTACAGCAACCACCTTGAATGATGAAGGAGGTGAGTCTTACGTCGAACCGGAACCTACTTCGACGGATTGGTCATTGACAGGACTAGTGATCAGGTCAATCGAGTTTCAAGTTAGTTTGATGATTAGCTTTATAAAGTTTCCTCCATTGTTAATTCATACCTGCTTGAGCTTTGTTTCTGATCCTTATGGAACAATGAGGCGTGGTAGACGCTTTTTAGTATCTAGGATTGTAGAGTTATGTGACTCAGGGTTAGAAGATGATAAGCTTGTGTTGGAGGTTGTGCGTAGGTTAGCATGGGGTTTATTGTGGGCTGTTTATGTGGGGATCATGTTGTTTGCCTTGTTGGTCTCTGCGTTTATGATTAGTGGGGTTGTGATTACTCATTTGGCTCATGAACCACTTGTAATTAAAGAGAGCTTGAATTTTGATTACACCAAGAGTAGTCCAGAAGCTTATGTGCCCATAAGTTCATGTGCTGGTGTGGCCTGTGATTCGAGTATCGAAACCGAGAAGATCAGAGGCTTGAAGGATAAGACAGTAATCACTGTCTCAATGACATTGCCTGAGTCCGAGTACAATAAAAATCTTGGGATGTTTCAGCTTCGGGTGGACTTTTTATCCGCGAGTGGTCAAATACTTGCTAGTTCAAGACGACCGTGTATGATAAGATTCAGAAGCGAGCCTATACGTCTTGTCCAGACTTTCCTAAAGATTGCTCCGCTTGTCACAGGCTATGTCTCTGAAATCCAAACCTTGAACTTGAAGCTCAATGGCTTTGTCGAAAAGGATATTATTACTACTGCTTGCTTGAAGATAATGATCGAACAACGTGCAGAGTTTCGTCTTGGAGCAGGTATTCCAGAGATTTACGATGCGTCTCTGTTGCTTGAATCCGAACTTCCTTTCTTCAAAAGGTTCTTATGGAACTGGAGGAGAACTCTATTCGTTTGGATCAGCATGATTTTGTTCATTATGGAATTGTTTTTGGCCTTGGTTTGCTTCAGACCGTTTATCATCCCAAGAACAAGCCAGAGAACGCAATAAAGAGATAGAACACATTTCATCAACATGAACTCAAATCTTGACGATATGGTGGAATGTAGATGAATCAGTGGTTGACTGGTTGTTGTAACGGTAATTTCATGTACACTTACTATAACTTTAGCTTCTTCACAAGTGTACCACAGCGTTTCTCAATCAAAATTGTAATATCTTGTCTGCTAATCAAAGTCATATTGTCATATTGTCAATATAGACTTTTAAGTTATGTTCTTGAATTATTCTTGAAAGTCACAATGATACAAACTTCTCAGTTTATTTACAGTGTACTTACACATTACACATATATATATGCTCTACTTTACAACCATTTTGTGTTGATAATGATTAGTTACAATGAGATTGAGGAGCAGTGAACAGGTTTGAAGATACAAGAATGAGGATTGACCTTAAAGATTTATCTACATCATCACAGAGGAAGATCTGTAACTCGTTTATGAGAAGACCCTGTCTTGGAGAACTCAGGCTCTGCGCTCTGTATAGACGTTAACATTTTATGAATCAAGGCCCCAGAGACAGCACCAAGTGTTGGAGCTAGCAAGTATATCCAGATTCCTTTGTAACATCCCCACACTAGTGCAGGCCCTATGCTTCTTGCTGGATTCATCGATGCTCCTGACACCTCTCTGTAAAATGAATGTTTGGATTTTGGTTAGCCAAAAATTTCGTGCACTGAAGAATTTTAGGTTGCAGAGATTGAGGGGGAAAAGTGAAAATTACCCGGCAAAGATAACATTAAGTGTGACGGCTGCCCCAATGATTAACCCCTCTAGTTCACTAGTCTGCAAGATTTATCAATGTTAGGATTGAACTTTATATTATATCAGTTGATCAAGACATGTTTATTGCTTACTGTTCTCTTGGAGGTTGTGACTGCACAGACGACTAACATGAGGAAGCCGGTAATGATGAACTCCATCACGAATGCTTGAAGATCAGACCCTGAAGGAGATGACCCGAGGAAGACATCATGTTTCTTGCTGCACACATCGTTGTTCAGATTAAAAAGAAGACGGAGAGTCGCAGAGGCCAAGGTTGATCCGATGACTTGAACAGTTATGTAGGCCGGGACTTGATACAGAGGGAATTTTTTGGAAGATGCTAAGGCAAGAGTGACAGCGGGATTGAAATGTGCAGAGATGTGGCCGAGACAGTAAACAAGAACCATAATCACTATACCCCAAACCAGTGCAATGCCCACAAGAGTCACAACATTGTGGTGTTGAGCATTCACAGCAATAGCGGCACAACCCGCAAATATCAGGTAATAAGTTCCCACGAGTTCTGTTATAAGCTGCAGATCAAAATTATTTCACCAGTTAACACGAAAACTTGAAAAGCCTATGGATTAAAAGAGAAGCTCTGAAGAGTGAATTAAGCAGTTTTTATATAACAAAAACTAACCTTTTGCAAGAAATGAACAGAGATCAATGGCGAGAACGATGACTCTTTTTTGTTAGAAGTGTCTGCAACAGAAGAATCTTGGACGTTGAGCACAACAACATTCCCATGATTGCTTGATTTGCTTTTGCTCACTGATATGTCATCCATTTGTCTTTTAGTTATTTTGTCTGCTCAAACTAAATAGAAAGAAAGAAAAAGACTGTAAAGCTTTGATTGATGTTTGGAAGATCATAATAAGGTTTATGCCTTTTATAGTGTCTTCTACCAAAAAACCAAATAAGAAAGAAAACAAAATGAACAAAAGTCAAACTTTTCTCTTTTTAGCAACTTGCTAAAGCATAATCATTGCTTATTTGGTGTATAGTTTTCTTTTAAATAAAATAAAAGCTCAATACTGCTGAATTGCAGCAGATGGTTTTAGTGAGCAAAAAACACACATGTCGACGCCCCAATAGATAATGTTACTTTATGTGTTCAGAAACAGTCAAAACCAGCTCTAGTTCTTTCGGCTAGGTTTCCTGTTGTTTTATGTGTGTCTCCAGTTTTGTAGGTTTAGGATTTACATATGATAACATACATGCACCAACTTAATAAAAGAATTGCTTATTGTGCAACTTACTCATAGGATAATGCGAGTTGAATTATTACAGTAGAACCTCTATAAATTAATACTCTTTAAATTAATACTCGCTATAAATTAATAAAATTTTTAGTCCCAAATTGGACCGGGACTTGAAAAAAATAACACATTTTGATAAAATAATAATATAATAATTTTTCTGGAAATTTTATGTAAAAATATGGTCCCACCAATATTATAAATTAATAATCAAATAAACTAATATATTTATATACATATATATGTAAGAAAATCTAGTGAGATATGAGTGACTCTATTGTTGTTTGCCTATCTAAGAAAATCTACTGACATATGACTCTATTGTTTTTTGCATATTTTTAAATTTGCATTCTTGTTGGAGCTCATCTCTAATTTTTTTTATTGTTATCATCTCAAATCACATCCAAAAATTATAGTGAGTCCTATATGCGATAATTGCTTCTTTAGTAACTGGTTCTAAAGGTACCGTAATATCTTTTTCGACTACAGCATTACCATGAAGGATAGTAGTAGCAATTTTTTCTAAACTTTAAATTTCTAACAATTATCATTTTTACCTAGATAATCTAGTAAACAATTGATATTTGTCCTATTATAATAGCTAAGATTATAGATTAAAAAAATTCTTTAAAAATGTGAATAATAACAAAAATATCTTATTTGTAATATTTTTTTTAATTATGAAAATAAGAAAATCTCTTCATAAATTAATAATTATTAATTTATCGATAAATTAAAATTTCTATAATTAATAAAATTTTATAGAAGTTTTACTGTATTTTATGAAATGTTAAAACTATCTGGGATCAAATCATAAGCTTATTATATGTGACTTAAAGCATTTAAACCAAAGCAGCTTATTTAGACCCGGATCCGAACCTAAACTCAGACCCATATCCGAAACAGAACCTAAACCTGTACTATTCAGTTGTCACATATGGGCGGGCTCAGTTGTGAGTTAACTGCAAATGCTCATCAAACCAGAGAAACTAGCGTTCTCCATTTGCCGCCAAATTTCTCAATTCAAACCTAAACAATTCGAGGAAGCAGCACGACGCCGCGGCGATCTTGAGAGGGACTTTATATTCCTGTTGAAAAAATGCATCTCCCTCAACCAATTGCGAGAGATTCAAACCCAGATGACGTTTCACTCCGTCGAGAAACCCAATTTCTTGATCCCCAGGGCCGTCGAGCTTGGAGACTTAAGTTACGCTTCTTTTCTCTTATCCGTCACAAAAGAACCCAACAACCACTCTTTCAATTACATGATCCGTGGGTTAACCAACACTTGGCATGATCACGGAGCTGCTCTGTCTCTGTATCGCCGCATGAGGCTTTCTGGGTTAAAGCCTGATAATTTCACTTATAATTTCGTTTTCATCGCTTGTGGGAAGCTTGAGGAGATAAGGGTTGGTAGATCTGTACACTCGTCGTTGTTCAAAGTCGGGTTTGAAAGAGACGTTCATATAAATCATTCTTTGATCATCATGTATGCTAAGTGTGGTTTAGTGGGTTATGCCCGGAAGGTGTTCGATGAAATTACTGAGAGAGTTACGGTGTCTTGGAACTCGATGATCTCTGGGTATTCTGAAGCGGGTCACGCGAAAGACGCTATGGATTTGTTTAGGAAGATGGAGGAGGAAGGGTTTGAACCAGATGAGAGGACGTTGGTGAGTGTGTTGGGTGCTTGTGCACAGTTGGGGGATTTGAGAACTGGTAGATTGCTGGAGGAGATGACCATCACCAAGAAGATCGGGTTAAGCACGTTTCTTGGATCTAAGTTGGTCAGTATGTATGGAAAATGCGGTGATTTGGATTCTGCCAGAAGGGTTTTTAATCAAATGGTTAACAAGGATCGTGTTGCTTGGAATGCTATGATCACTGTGTAAGTCAATGTTCGACACTATATTCCAGATAAAGTATGATTCTTTAACTCGTTTATAAAGCTGAATTTGGACTGTTTCGGTTGTTCTTTATCAGATATTCACAAAATGGGAAGTCAAGTGAAGCTTTTAAACTGTTTGATGAGATGGAAAAAACCGGAGTTTCTCCAGATGCGGGAACATTGTCTACAGTTCTGTCTGCTTGTGGTTCAGTTGGAGCTTTTGAATTAGGCAAACGAATTGAGACATACGCTTCAGAAGTTGCCTTGCAACATAACATCTATGTGGCTACAGGACTAGTCGACATGTACGGAAAATGTGGACGCATAGAGGAAGCTCTGAGAGTATTTGAAGCCATGCCAGTGAAAAACGAAGCCACTTGGAACGCTATGATAAGCGCTTATGCTCACCGAGGACACGCTAAAGAAGCTATTTTGTTGTTTGATCGAATGTCAGTTCCTCCAAGTGATGTTACATTCATAGGAGTGCTCTCTGCTTGTGTGCACGCGGGTTTGGTCGATCAGGGATGTCGATATTTCCATGAGATGAGTTCTGTGTTCGGGTTGGTCCCAAAGATCGAGCATTACACAAACATAATCGATCTCTTGTCTCGTGCGGGGCTGTTAGAAGAGGCTTGGGAGTTTATGGAGAGGTTTCCTGGAAAGCCTGATGAGATCATGTTAGCAGCGATACTTGGAGCTTGTCATAAGAGAAAAGATGTTACAGTGAGAGAGAAGGCGATGAAGATGTTGATGGAGATGAAGGAGGCGAAAAACGCAGGAAACTATGTAATATCTTCAAAGGTATTTGCTGATATGAAGATGTGGGATGAGTCTGCGAAGATGAGGGCGTTGATGAGAGACAGAGGCGTCGTTAAGACACCAGGATGCAGCTGGATTACGATCGACGGTGAGATAACGGAGTTTCTTGCCGGAAGCGATTATTTACAGTGTGATAGGGAAGATTTCGGTTCGTTGTTTGGTTTGTTAGTGGAAGAGATGAAAAGGGAAAGGTATGATTTTGCAGGAGAAGTTTGACTTTTATTGTTCCATATAATTTAATGTGTATGAAAAAGTCACGTAATAACTCGTCTTCTCTGACTCTTTCCAAAGTGGAGGAAAGAGAGTTGTAATTGCTCCGTGAAGACCGAAAAGAACATGAACCGATAAAAGCTTCATATGATGCTTATGTAACGTGTGGACTGGACTATGGGTGTGCTTGATGTTGTCATTAGTAACTAACATATGATGATTTAAAATGCTTTATGTTCGAATTACAACAATCTAAAACATGTTTAGCTAATATGGTAAGTATAATAAACACACGACCATAATGATCAATTCGAATTTGACAGTAATATGTCTCAACATAATTCGCAGTCACCAAACTTTAATCTTCGGTTTATTGTCATTAAATACACTTTAAATCTATATAATTATGTTTATCTCCCATTATCAAATAGTATTTGTTTGTATTAATAATGTAATCTCCTAAAAAAAAAAAATAGAAGAAAAAGGAAAAAAAAAAACTGAACGGACCAGAAAAGAGCCATCGCCAAACTACAACAACCGTTCGGGTGAGCTTCAAGAGAGAACGACGTCGCACCCGCCATTTTCTCCATCCTTGAAGCAATACCTTCTTCACTCCAGATCTCTTCTTCTTCTTCTTCTTCTTCTTCTTTGCTCGCTCCTTCCCATTCTGCTCTATTCCTAGGGTTTCGGATCCTGTGGCTTATTAATCTCTCGAGGTCGAATTCGATACCTTAGATCTGACGGTGAAGTTGGGAGTCACTATCATTGCCTCTTCCCTATCTTTTTTCTCTTTGGTTTCCCAGTGTTTGATTGAAGATCCCTTCGTGGATCCAGTAAAATGGCGGATTCTGAGCCAATTACGCCTGGTCAGGTACGCTATCTCATAATTATCCAAGCTTCAGTGTCTTCTTCTTAGTTTCATTACTTTTTTAGGAATTTTCTCCCACGGATTCATAGATTTGGAATTAAATAGTATTGTAGTTTGAATGTGATTCCTACTAAACATCGTTAGGCTGTGGAGTAATTTAATTAATAGTTTTGGATCAGTTTAGTAGAGTGATCAGATTCTGTTACTGTGTTCATATGTAGTAGCTTTGAATTTGGAAAATGTTTCACACCAGAGATTTGGTTTGGATGACCACCAAATTTTTTAAATGCAGGTTTCGTTTCTGCTCGGAGTCATCCCTGTCTTCATCGCATGGATATACTCAGAGTTTCTAGAGTATAAGAGGTCTTCATTGCACTCTAAAGTGTATGTATACGGGAATATAAATTAAACTAAACGGCTCTCTCCTGTTATTTGTACCTAACTTGTCAATTAATCTATGTACCTCTTTCTTTGCAGTCATTCAGATAATAATTTGGTTGAACTGTGTGAGGTGAAAAACAAGGAAGATGAAGCAGCAGTTTTACTGGAAGGAGGTCTTCCAAGATCTGTTTCTGCAAAATTTTATAACTCACCTATCAAAGCAAACTTGATTAGGTAAGTTTATTAGTGATTTCGTCTTCTTCTTTTTGGTTCCTTTGAGTTGAGTGATGTCTCTACATATAAAACTAAACCATTTACGTTTGTAGGTTTCTGACGCTGGAAGACTCTTTCTTGATTGATAATCGACCAACCTTGAGAGCGATGTAAGTTCCTTAATTTTTATCAGAATGGATTTATGCTGATCATCATTCTCCCTCATGACCAATATTGCTTCTCTATCAGGGCTGAGTTTGGAGCGATTCTTTTTTACTTTTATATTTGCGATCGAACAAGCTTGCTTGGAGAGTCTAAAAAGGTACCTCCTTTAAATTGAACTGATGGAATTCTCTTTCTCAGTTTCAGTTGGTCTTTAGATCTTAGTCAATTTATTTGTATAGTTCACAGTATGTCTCTAAATAGTTTGAAGGTAGAAAGCTTACATCTCAGTCTGAAAATGGTTTTGCAACGATGACAATTCTTATTCATATTGTTTCCATTTTGCAGAATTACAACCGCGACCTTTTCCTCTTTCTCTACTGTCTTCTCATTATAGTGTCAGCCATGACGTCCTTGAAGAAACACAATGACAAATCACCGATAACAGGAAAGTCCATTCTGTATCTTAATCGTCACCAGACTGAAGAGTGGAAGGGATGGATGCAGGTAACTGATTCCATCTTTTCTCAGTACGTGTCCGTTAGCTTTTCATTTTTTTCTGCCTCTACTTCGCAGAGTACATCCGAGCTTCTTGGTTAGATGTTTTTGTTCTGCAACTGTTTTTCATGCTAATTTATGATTTGTGTCTTTGCAGGTTTTATTTCTGATGTATCATTACTTTGCTGCGGCTGAGATATATAACGCAATCAGGGTCTTCATCGCCGCCTACGTCTGGATGACTGGTTTTGGGAACTTCTCTTACTACTATATTAGGAAGGATTTCTCCCTAGCACGATTCACTCAGGTCATATCAACAGTTTCAATTGCCACAGTGAATTAGTTTACCATGATATAAGCTTAAGAAGCATATGTTTCTTTATATGACTCAAGATGCTCATGAAAACTTTTACTTCTTTCAGATGATGTGGCGCCTTAACTTGTTTGTGGCGTTTAGCTGCATTATTCTCAACAATGATTATATGTTATACTACATCTGTCCAATGCACACTCTGTTCACTCTTATGGTGTATGGAGCCCTTGGTATCTTCAGTCGGTATAACGAAATACCATCCGTAATGGCTGTGAAGATTGCTTCATGCTTTCTCGTGGTTATCGTTATGTGGGAGATTCCTGGAGTTTTTGAGATTTTCTGGAGTCCTCTAACATTCTTACTGGGTAAGTATCAGGCATTTCTCATATCTTTCTGATTTCGGTATGGTCGACTGTGTATTTGTCTCGTGCTAAAACAATTTTCCTGCCATTGTATTTGGATGCCACTTGGTCATTGGGATTACTGTTCTTGTATGTTGATTAACATTAAGTTTTTTCTTAAATAACTACAGGATACACTGATCCAGCTAAGCCAGATCTACCACTTTTACATGAATGGCACTTCAGATCCGGACTTGACCGCTACATATGGATCATTGGAATGATATATGCCTATTTCCATCCCACTGTAACTCTTGAACCTATGGCCCTGTCGTTTCGTCATACTATCTCATGGAATGTACCATTAAATATCTTTCGACATTTCTATCTCAGGTAGAGAGATGGATGGAGAAATTGGAGGAGTGTGATGCCAAGAGAAAGATGTCGATAAAGACAAGCATAATTGCGATTTCCTCATTTGTGAGTTTGGCTTCTCCCTGGCTTATGGATTTGATGTATTTGATATTATTCTGATGCCCACGTTGGTATTTGATATTATTCTGATGCCCAAGCTATCCCTTATACTTGTTCAGGTTGGTTACCTATGGTATGAATACATCTACAAGCTTGACAAGGTTACATACAACAAATATCATCCCTATACGTCATGGATTCCAATAACGTTAGTATCAAAACCCTTTTCTGTCACCTAAAACATCAAATCTTGAGATAGTAATCCATTTTGGATTCTGACTTTAGCTTGGATTCTGTTGTCTCAGTGTCTACATCTGTCTGCGAAATTCCACACAACAGCTACGAAATTTCTCCATGACACTATTTGCGTAAGTGTCTTACTCGTGGTCCATTTCAACCAATCTTGATGTTTATTCTGGAAATGTCTCTAATAAGATCCAACTGTCATGTTTTTCTTAGGTGGCTCGGAAAGATTACACTGGAGACTTATATTTCTCAGTTTCACATCTGGTTAAGGTCGGCGAGAAACTGTTTCCTTTCTCCCAAGTAAATAGGCAAGAAACCATTTATCTCAATAATTTACTGATGAAATTTTCATGTGCTGCAGATCAAATGTGCCTAATGGACAGCCTAAGTGGCTATTATGCATCATTCCAGAATACCCAATGCTCAACTTCATGCTCGTTACGGCCATCTATGTCTTGGTAAAGCAATAGTAGAATCCATGAATAAACACCCTTTATCCTCTCTACGTTATATAGATTGTAATACGTTCTCTTTCTTCAGGTGTCTCACCGACTATTCGAGCTTACGAATACATTAAAGTCCGTTTTCATACCTACAAAAGACGACAAGAGACTGCTCCACAATGTCCTCGCTGGAGCTGCCATCTCCTTCTGTTTATATTTAACTGCTCTCATTCTTCTCCAGATCCCACACTAACCATGTAAGTCCTTTACTCCTCCTGGTCTTGCAATCATTGTGTGATATTGGAATGTGCTCGCTTAGGAAGAAGAGATACAACTCCCGATTAACATGCTAGAACCATTTTACATTTTACATTTTACAGGAGGGACTATAAACATGTCGAAAGCAAGCTGCACAGATGTTTCTATGTCAAACTTGCTAAAATAGTTACAACACACGTCTCATATCTCATATCTCGAGAATAAAAATTTGTTTTCAAAGATCAGTATTTTTTTGAAGCTTGCCAAGTGAAGTATCTTTTGGATATAATTAGAACCAGGGGAGCTTCAGAAAGAGTGAAGCATCTTCTCGCACTTCGACGGCATCATCTTAGGGCCACTTGTTTGTTTTCTCTCTTATCTCTGTTGTAATTTTGCTACAAGTTTCTAATATATAGTTTCATTTGCCTTTCGTTTCTCCGTGTTTGTTTGGTAGATTGTCCAAATACAGAACATATATCATCTGCAATTGCGTGAATTTTACAAGAATGGGTTCAATTCAATTGAGTCTTTAGATAAAACACCAACACAGATAGAGAAAAAGAGCTTCGATTTCTGATAAATCATACAAAAGATACGACAATGGAAATTTCACAAATTTTTACATAGGAAACATCACAAACAAACTCTCTTTCTCTGCTCTCATTCACATAACAAGCTTATCTCGCTCACTTTCCGGGGACGAAGTTGGTGGCGAAGGCCCATGCGTTGTTGTTGACTGGGTCAGCCAAATGGTCGGCGAGGTTCTCCAATGGTCCCTTTCCGGTTACGATGGCTTGAACGAAGAATCCAAACATGGAGAACATAGCCAACCTTCCGTTCTTGAGCTCCTTAACCTTCAACTCTGCGAAAGCTTCGGGGTCAGTAGCAAGACCCAATGGGTCGAAGCTGCCACCTGGGTAAAGCAAGTCCTCGGCTTCTCCCAAGGGGCCATCTCCGGCAACTCTGTAGCCTTCAACAGCTCCCATGAGGATAACCTGAGTGGCCCAGATGGCTAAGATGCTCTGAGCGTGGACCAAGCTGGGGTTGCCCAAGTAGTCCAATCCTCCGTCGCTGAAGATCTGGGAACCGGCCTTGAACCAAACAGCTTCTCCGAACTTCACTCCGTTCCTAGCCAAAAGCTCAGGGAAAACGCAGCCTAGGGCTCCGAGCATGGCCCATCTGCTGTGGATGACTTCTAGCTCACGGTTCCTGGCGAAGGTCTCTGGATCAGCGGATAAACCGGCGGTGTCCCATCCATAGTCACCTGGGAACTCTCCGGTAAGGTAGCTTGGTGGCTCACCTGAGAACGGACCCAAGTACTTGACTCGGTCAGATCCGTACCATGGGCTGCCTGATGGACCCTTTGGCTTGGCAACAGTCTTCCTCATGGTCACACGGCCGGTTCCGAGGACGTCTGATACCGCGGGCTTCACAGCCTTTCCGGCGAAGGCAGGGGAGGACAGAGCCATGGTTGAGGAAGCCATTTCTTCTTTTTTGTTTTTTGTGTTTTTTTTTTTTTGTGACTGGGTGAGAGTGATTGGAAATGGTTGGCGTATAGGTTAACTTTATAGCAATCTTGAGAGTAAGGTTTGTTATCTGTGAAGTATCTGTATCTGTTTACTGATTGGCTCATGAGATTTTGGGTTTGTCTTTATCTTGTCCTATGTGTCACTCTCTAATCCATAAGCTTATTTTTGCTAGATTCTTATTAGCTGCAATGGAGACACTTGTCATATGCCCACTGGCAACTTTGAGTATTATTTTCCAACTATAAAATGGATATATTTCCAAAATAATACCAATTTATAAAAAGAATCATAAAAATGACGTGTACCTTGAGATACGATTCGAAATAGATAGAAACACGTCAGACTGACACGTGGCACACTTTCAATGGGTACTTCAATATGCTAACACAACTCTACGAGATATCTCTAACACACAACTCAATTCCGAACCACCAAACAAGACCCACACTGATGCCAATTTTGTAAGACAAAGAAATCTAAGCTCAAAAATGTCAACAACCAATAGGAATCAAGACCTTGATGATAACCCGAGATAAGCAACTTGAATACTCGAGTTTCAAATTTTCATTTTTCACATTATAAATACCCTAAGACATCACCGTAACAGAACCAACCAATTCATCACAACTTACCTAAGGGCATGTGCATTAGCGTATATTGACACCGTCCCACCTAATAAAAATTTTAAATTTAAATCAAAAAGAATGAAAAATGGAAGAAACGTACCTAGAATTGGGACGTATTTTGGTTAGTCCGTCCTAACACGTGGCGGCATGTTATTGAATGTTGGCGTTTGGGTAGGGTCTCAAGTCATTTGTGTTCTTTTCCTTTTTCTTTCTTTACTCTTTCTCTCTCGACGGCGATTCTTCTTCCGAAGGGCGATCTGCTTGAAAATTGGCTGAATCAAAGGCAAAGCTTTACTTGGTTGGTGGAGATGAGTTCGGCTCTAGATTTGAAGCTTCTGTTACCTCTTACAACAACATCGCTACCTTCTCCGTTCCGATCCGATAACCCTAAATTCTATCGCCGTCGTTCCTCTTCCTCTACTTCGTGTTCTTCCCAATCTCATTCTTCTTCTTCTTCTCCGCTTCTCTCTGTTAGAAGACGCCGATTTAGATCCTCCTCTCCCTCTATTCCCATGGTATTTTATTCTTCTTCTGATTCGTGATTGTTTTTACTCATTAGTATAGAGGTTGAATTGTATAGTACCCCTGTAGCTGCGGAGTTAGTGAATTCGGGATCCTAAGAATGTTGCAATGGATGGGAGGATCGAGGCGTAAAGTGGCTGCTGTGAGTGACTTCTGCTTTATCCTTTTAGAGATCCATTATAAATTGTGTTATAAGATGATAGCTTAGTTATCTTAGAATTTGTTTCAATTTCTGACTTGTTATCGTTTTTTTCTGGGGATCTCTTGCGGCATTCAGTCACACACGTCAGTGAAGAAGAGGTATGTAAGCTCTTTCTTTCTCTATTGTAAAGATTATTTTTCAGTATTGATGATTTGGTTGACATCTAGTGCACACATTATTGATCTTATCTTTGTTGAACCTGAAGGCAAAAGCAATACTTTGAGCAGAGGAGACAGCAACAGCATCAGCAGCTCACAGTTGGGTCTGAGAGATGTCCTAACGATATAAACAGTAGTAATCAACACCCAAGAGAACACCACTCTATGGATATTCTCAATTTGCTCAACTTGTCAACCGCTACTCCTGAATGCAACACCACAACGGATGTTATGGATGCTTCACTGTCTTACAGGACTTCTTTTAGTCTCCCTGACAACCAGACAAATGAATTCAAGAAAGCAAACACCACAACGGATCTGTTAGATGGCACAGAGCGGAGTAAGTAATCACTATAACTTTGTATTGACTATTGTGTTAATATCTAGAAAGTACAGAGGTTTACTGTATTCCGTTTTCATTCCTTTTTACCATATATAACATCTAGATAGGTGTGTTTCATTCTGGTTTTACTTCCCGATCACCACTTTTCACTGTTTGCTTATCCGAATTTAGGCCATATGCAAGTCTCGACATTTTAGTTGATACATTATAAAATGGTTTTCAGAGTTATCTGTCTTTGATTTGGTTGGGGATGATCATACAACAACCTACAAGGAAGAATCTTCTCCGTCTGAGGCTCACATGGCATTTTCAGTTGATGGTATAGGTCTCATGACAGTAAGCTTCTCATGGAAACATGTCAAGAAGCCAAAAACCTTCGGAAGATTGTAACTACTTGGAAGATTGTTACTTTCATGTTTTAATTGTATTTTTTGTTTTTTCAAGTTTTTGTAATTTTGTATTTTTTTTTATGTTTTTAATTTCAATGTTATATATTTTATTTAAATTAAAACTTTAATATGTTTTTACATATTTATTTAAATAATTAATTTTTTTAATTAAAAATATTATGAAGGACCATACTCTTAAGGACACCAATGCTATACAAAACTTAAGAAATTCTCAAAATAAGAATAAAATAATTGAAGGACCAAATTTCTGTCCTAACCGATGCACATGCCCTAAGAACCTTTTACTTGTACCACACTCTTAACTGCAATGGCCGCCTCTACAATGGCTCTCTCCTCTCCAGCTTTGGCTGGAAAGGCCGTTAAGCTATCTCCCGCGGCCTCTGAAGTTTTTGGAACTGGCCGAGTCACCATGCGCAAAGCCTCCAAACCTACAGGTCCATCCGGCAGCCCATGGTACGGATCCGACCGAGTCAAGTACTTGGGTCCGTTCTCCGGCGAGCCACCAAGCTACCTCACTGGAGAGTTCCCCGGTGACTATGGATGGGACACCGCCGGTCTATCCGCTGACCCAGAGACCTTTGCAAGGAACCGCGAGCTAGAAGTTATTCACAGCAGATGGGCAATGCTCGGAGCCCTAGGATGCGTTTTCCCTGAGCTATTGTCTCGGAACGGAGTGAAGTTTGGAGAAGCGGTTTGGTTTAAGGCCGGTTCACAGATCTTCAGCGACGGAGGATTGGACTACTTGGGCAACCCGAGCTTGGTCCATGCTCAGAGCATCTTAGCCATTTGGGCTACTCAAGTGATCCTCATGGGAGCTGTCGAAGGCTACAGAGTCGCCGGAGATGGTCCGTTGGGAGAAGCAGAGGACTTACTTTACCCAGGTGGCAGCTTCGACCCATTGGGACTCGCTACTGACCCCGAGGCTTTCGCGGAGTTGAAGGTGAAGGAGCTCAAGAACGGAAGGTTGGCTATGTTCTCTATGTTTGGATTCTTTGTTCAAGCCATTGTCACCGGAAAGGGGCCATTGGAGAACCTCGCTGACCACTTGGCTGATCCAGTCAACAACAACGCATGGGCCTTCGCCACCAACTTCGTCCCCGGAAAGTGAATTTAGTTTGTGATCGAGTTGTGTGTCTCTGGTTTGTTGAAACTTGAAAATATGATGCTGATTTTATCTCTTGTAAATTACCTTGTAAGTGTGAATTATTTAAGAAGCTTTATGATATTGATGGACCAGTCACTTACTACTGTGCAACAGCATACTCTGACCTAATTCATTGATCTTACATTACATTTCATTAATTGTAAGAAAATTGTCAAAGACTTTGATAATGTGATTCGGAGTCTTGAAAGCATTTGAGGTCTCATGGTCAACCTTTAAAGGTGACTATACTCATAAGTCATACATCATGTTGAGGTAATATCCTCACAAACCTTTGGTCCTCATGTCCTCAGTGTGTCTTTTTAAGGGTAATATGTAACTCTATTATCTTTTCAAAACATATTCGACGTCTCTTTGAGATTTGAGGAATACAATAGTAGGATATCAGTTTCTTTTCTTCCACTTGCTCCGAAAGGTTAGATAATAGAGATTTTATTGGTTTTCCTCCTAATCAGAAAAACTGGTTCACTTTATAAATTTCAATGGATTTACTCTTTTTTTTTTTTCTACGCACAATGGATTTACTTTCTTTTGAAAAATTGTAGTAAAATAGCCCAAACTAGTATCATATAATTTAAAACTTCGATCAACTTGATATTTAAAAAATAATATCAGTACTACATTCATAGAAGTTCTATCAAATCTATCTTTCTAGTTTGTAAAATTTCTTCGAAATTATAGATTTGTAAAATCTCAAAGTAATATATTACTTTAGCCCTAACAAAGCTGCGGTCCACAACCTTTTTTTTTTTCTTGAATACAACAATGATATTAAGACAAACCAATTCACACGTTCACTTGGTCATCCTCCTATTATTAATTCGAAAGTACATTAGGCAAAATAACATATTATTTATAAGATTTACATAATTAAATATTTGTCATTTGAATAAATATTAAAATTTGAAGTTACTATTTGTAATATTCAAAAATATATTAAAATAATTATAAAAGAAATTAGCATTTATAATTTAAATATTCTAGATGCTTTTAACTTGCTAAAAAAATAATTATTAAAAAATTGTTCCGCGATTTACCGCGGGATTCTAACATTAAAAAAGAGTCCACAAAAAAAAAATCAATACAAAGAATAACGACCAGAATATAATAAAAATTGTAAATTTGAATTTCTTTCAATTACATATAAAAAAAAACTAATTAGCTGTCAATTAAAACAAAAAGAATTTCTTTCTAAATTTATGACATTCTATTCTTTATAAGGTAATGAATCCCATATTTTGTCTATGTTTTGAAGGGCCATGGTTGAAGGTCCATGGATGTTTGAATACACAATTAGAAACTATTCGATAGTAAGAAAAAAATTGAAAATTTTTAAATATTCTTGAATGCTTTGAATATACAATTAGAAACTATTCAATGCACATATAAGGTAATTCAAGATTTTCAATTAAAACTTGCTAAAAATGCATTCTTGTGTATTCTACTCCTCCATTACTCTATATATGATACTCTTGTTAGGCTCCACGAAAATTCTTCACCTCCATTACAAGATCAAGTCACAAAATCTTCTTCTTCACCAACGTATTCACTTTCTTTCACAGCCAAAAAAAAAAAAAAAGTCTCTCTCTCCCTTTATTCTTACCGTTTAACAAACAAATGGGTCGGAGAAAGATCAAGATGGAGATGGTTCAAGACATGAACACAAGACAGGTTACCTTTTCAAAACGGAGGACTGGTTTGTTCAAGAAGGCGAGCGAGTTAGCCACGCTGTGCAACGCTGAGATAGGTATTGTTGTCTTTTCACCAGGGGGCAAGCCTTTCTCCTACGGGAAACCGGATCTTGATTCTGTTGCAGAGCGATTCTTGAGGGAATATGATGATGATGATGATTCAGATAGTGGCGATGAACAAGGAAGAGGTCGTACTAGACCTAAACTGAAGAAGATGAGTGAACGTCTTGATAAGCTCAACCTAGAGATTGAAGCTGAGAAGAAACGAGGCGAAAAGGCTCAGGAGAAGCTTGAATCTGCTGGGGATGGGAGATTCAAGAAGTCCATCGAGGCGCTTACTCTCGAGGAACTCAATGAATACAAAGACAAGCTCGAGACAGTCCATGATAGGATCGAAGGTGACGCCAGTCGCATTCAGGCTTCGTCTAGTCTCGTAATTCTCTCCAACGATAAATCATAAGTAGAGCGACTTGTTTAAAGTTACATTCTATTTTTGTAGCAGCCTACAGATGTTACTAACATGAAAGATATTGTTGGTGTAAAGTTCTCGTCATCTCTTCTATGGGGTGTGACTTTCGATTTGATATCAAATGATTGTAACAGAGAAAATCGAAAAGTACCTGCGAATTTGTCTGTATTAATCTCAAGTGTACTTATCAAAACTTGAACATCTTTTTCAAGAAACAGATTAGTTTTCATTGATCTCCAAGTGTAGTCCACATAAGAACGAGTATCAGGGAATGGTCTCAACGAAACAGAAACTTCTAAATGTCAAATATACAAACCACCCATCCTAGAAGAAGGCTTAGAACAATGTTTTCTAATAACTAAAAACTAATCTATTAAGAATAATCTGAGTCAGTCTCTGATTCATCGTGTTCACCTAATTCCTGCATAAATAAACAGTAAAATGAAAAGCTCAGTCTGATGTTTGAGTTTGACCACCGCATCAAAATGGGATACTGAGGTGAATAAATATTAACCAAAAACATAAGGTAAATGAATCATGGGTACCATTCTCTTGTTATATTCTGTCATTTCTCGGTGAAACTCTTCCCTCTTCACAGTGGCTATATCATAATACTTTACCTTTTCCTACAAAACAGTAGAGGAACAAACAATCTATGAATAAAAAACTTCGATCCAGTCTCAACCAGCTAAACATCATTCGAGTAGCAAGAAGAAAAAGAATGAGATATTTGATATTGTTCGCCAAAAGAAGAAGAAAAATACAGAGTGTGAATTGCAATATGGCAACAGCCGACCCAGATCAGAAGCATATCTAAACCTCTATATACTCTAAACATGTAATCATTACTTATCCTCACAATATTTCAGATTCCATTTCCATGCATTCACATATCATTCTAACAAATGTTATTGAGGAAACTCTTAGAGGATGACAGAGAGCTAAGTATGTTGGCAAACTCCAAGAGACAATAAAGTATCTGGGACACAAGAGCAAAACCTATGTTACCTCGTATGTCATTGTTTTCCATTTCTCTCCACATGTCTTCCCAATCTGAATATTATAACAGATTCAGCAACCGAACCAAAGTGAATATTATCATATCAATTTTTTACTTTTGAATACAAGAAAGTAATTCTTTACAACCTCGCGCATGCACTTGACCTCCGGATTCTGCTCTTGATATTGCTTCCGGAAATCCTCCCTATGGAACCAAAAACATAACGCAGTATGAGGAAAATGCATACAACATATGTTTCTTTGTATGTTTTCTAAGCGTAACACATAACAACAACACAAGTAATCTCATCCTAAAGACCAGTGGCAAAAATTCACAGACAAACTTCCCCTTAAGAGAGGACTCCCTGGAAGTTCAGCTGAGCTTAAAATCTAATAGACAACACAATTTGCAATCATATGAGTACCTACAAGAAATAAAAGAAAGCAGTGGGAGGTTTCTTAGGCATCTTGGAACGAAGTTTAACAGGTTTCTTCTTCTGGCTTATACTTGGCTTTCTCAAAGGCTTAAGTCTCAGTCTTTTAGACCTTCTCACACTTTCACTTGACTTCACAGCTAACTCTACGTTCCTGTAAAACAAAATTCACAACGCAAATTAATAAAAGTCTAACATCCATCCTCTCACCCTAATTCTTCTCACCCTAATAGCATAAAGCTCACAAATTTCATCTCAGTTTGATCCAAATTCCCTACCTAATCACTTAATCAGTAATCACAAGAGAGACTAAGCAGAACCCTTAAACCCTAAACAGAGGAATCAAAGCAGAACCAGGTAAAAACCAAAACTTTGTTTCTGTAACCTATACCTACGCCATACAAGAAACTTACCGAGTAGATCCTCCACTGCACGACGGAGACAAAGGCCGCGATAACCCTGAATTGGGAGCTTTCTTCGTCATTTTCTCTCTCTTTCTCGGAATCGAACGTTCGCTTCGCTGCTGCCTCTTGGGGGAGGGGGTTTTCCGTAATTGTGTATGTGACAAATATGCTATGTGGCCTAATCTAATCAACAAAAAAAAGCAAAGAATAAAAAATTTCACAATTTAACAAAGTTAACGTTTGTGGTGGGGAGAACAACACATTCGATGGCAACATCTTTGCTTCTCAGACATTCCTCAGCTGTCTTCTTCTCTCAGTCTTCTCGCTTCTTCACCAAGAACAACTCTTTTCGTTCCTTCACTTCCATCAAGGTTTGATTTTTTTTCAATACCGTCTCATTCTCTATGTATTTGCTAGAATCTTGTATTTGGTTCATGATATCCCCAATTCTGTAATTGGCTTTGCTTTGTGTGTGTCTCAGATGGAAAGAGGTGAAGCAAGTAAAGAAGAAGTTAAGACAAAGAAAGTGTTTGTCGCTGGAGCTACTGGAAATACCGGGAAGAGGATTGTGGAGCAGTTGTTGTCCCGTGGCTTTGCCGTCAAAGCTGGTGTTCGTGACGTAGAGAAGGCTAAATCATCTTTCAAAGAGGACCCTTCTCTTCAGATCGTATGTTCTTGGTCTCTTAATCCGATGTTTTCTCGTTGTCAAGTCTCTCACACAACTGCTCTGTGATTTCTCTTCTAGGTTAGAGCAGACGTGACAGAAGGTCCTGAGAAGCTAGCTGAAGCTATAGGTGATGATTCTCAGGCTGTGATTTGTGCTACAGGGTTTCGTCCCGGGTTTGATATCTTCACTCCTTGGAAAGTCGATAACTTCGGGACAGTGAATCTTGTGGATGCTTGCCGTAAACAAGGAGTGGAAAGGTTTGTTCTTATAAGCTCAATCTTGGTGAATGGAGCTGCAATGGGACAGATACTGAACCCTGCTTACATCTTCCTTAACCTCTTTGGACTAACTCTGGTCGCTAAGCTTCAAGCTGAGAAGTATATTAAAAGCTCTGGCATCAACTATACTATAGTCAGACCCGGTGGTCTTAAAAACGATCCTCCAACTGGCAATGTTGTCATGGAGCCAGAGGTAAAAGACAGTCTTGATCTTTGTTTCATTTGTTGTTGTGCTAGAACTGATAAAGATCTGACCTTTGATTTTTGTAGGATACTATGTATGAAGGGAGCATATCCAGAGACCTGGTCGCAGAAGTTGCTGTGGAAGCTTTGCTTAACGAGGAATCATCTTTCAAGGTTGTGGAGATAGTTGCTCGTGCTGAAGCTCCAAAACGCTCCTATAAAGATCTCTTTGCCTCTGTTAAAGGACGTTAACTAGAATACAAATCAATCATACTATGTAATGAGTCTCATGCTCAAAACCTTTATTTCTCTTATGTCTTGAGTACAACAAACAGATACAATTGCGCATAAACCGAGTTCAAGACAAAATGAGAGAGTTCCATTCAGATTTATTCAGATTTATGTCTTATCCATTTTGGGTCTTAAGAACTCATCACTGGCGCTTCTTCCCGGTTGCATGTTCCCATGAGTGCATGACATGGTTCACGATTTCCTCGACCCCAAGCCCATGTTTCACCTGGAAATGTTTAGTAATCGAAGATGACTCCTTTGTAAGTGATTAAACCTATTTCTGAAGATGGCTAACCTGAGCAAAGACAAATGGCCCTCCATCACGCATGCGTAGCGCATCCCTTTCCATAACAGATAAGTCAGCCCCAACAGCTGCTGCAAGGTCTGTCTTGTTTATCACCTGCAGTTGGAAAAAACAACAAGAGATTCCTTCACACTACTATTGACTTCAAACAAGTATGTAATATTAAGAGTTGAAGCAGCATAAGTGCACCAGAAGATCAGCTTGAGTGATTCCAGGGCCACCTTTACGGGGTATTTTATCACCAGCGGATACATCGATGATGTAGATGATATAGTCAGCAAGTTCTCTGCTGAAATTAGCAGCTAAGTTATCTGCAAAGACAACACTAATCCTATTGAATCTCATTGAATCTTTTGGGATAAAGAAACTTACATAAGGAACAGATAAAATATCAAGAACTGAGAAAACAAAAGCAGGTAAAAGAAATGAAACCTCACCTCCACCGGATTCACAAAGAAGCAAATCAGCTTTGAATAAGTTAGATAACTCCTCAAGAGGACCCAAGTTGATACTGATATCTTCACGGATGGCAGCGTGTGGACATCCACCGGTTTCAACAGCTCTAATCCTTTCCTCAGGAAGAGCTCCATTCTTCACCAGAAACTCACCATCCTCTTTCGTAAATATATCATTTGTCACCTACACCATTGTCAACATCAACATCTTTGTTTTTGGAGATCAAGGAAACAATCTCACTAATAAATCAGAAGATTTGCAGCTGATAGTAATACTCACAGCAGCAAGACTATATTTGTCTCTCAAGAATCTACAAAGAGCAAGCATCAATGCCGTTTTCCTGAGTGAACAAAACCAAAAACTCCAATAAACATTTAGACAAAAAGGCTGACACTTTTGTGCAAAACATGACAAATTTGTGATCCATCTAAAAACAATATCATAGATTCAATAGTTTAACCAAGAGAGATTGTTATTTGTTATGATACCAAATCACAAAATCAAGCAGTCAATCTGAAAACATTACCCAGTGCCAACGGGACCGCCAATACCGACGGTAAAAGCTCTCTCAGAGAAGTTACGGTCGTTAAGGGGAGGAGCCCGGCGACTGAAGTAGCCAGGAGAGTAGATTGGTTCGTGTGAGTGCGGTGCAAGTCCATCGTGGCTATGGAACACCCTTCCGTCCTTACCCACCCACGACGTCTTCCCATCGCCGCCATCTGATTTGCTACTTGACACAAGTTATAAACAGATTAGGGGGGAATAAATCGAATGAAAGATCAAAACTTTACAGATAAAATCAATGAAAGACACGAACTCGTGGCCTTGCTCATGACTGTGATGATGATGGTGGTCGTGTGATGCCATTGCCGAGAGACTTGAATCTTCTTGTGGCTGCTGTGTTGACTCCAGATTGAAAGGAGATGCTTTTCTCTGTCGCTTACTGAAACGTAACGTTTTACACAGCAATCGTATTTATACGTATTCTGATACTAAGTTTGTAATTCTGTATCACATTCACAGAACAGAGAACTCAAAAATCTTTTGCTTTATAGGACTTTAGTTATAGTTTTCAGAGTAAAGAGCACAACATAGGAAATAAGGAACAAGGATATTTCATAAGCAAAAAACAAGGAACCATAATAAAATCCAGACAAAGTCGAGTTGAGAGTTTCATGAGTAGGCCTAACATATTGATAAACAAAAATATCCGAGAAACAAATCCAAAACGACAAAGAGCATAACTTCAACATCGATTCCAACCCAAAAAAGAGTCAATCTGAGACGGCTTCTACATGAACAAGTTGGGCTTGTTGGCCTTGTAAGTCGTCTTCAGCTTCCTGCTTGGTGGTCTAACCTTGCGGAACACCAATGGGAACTTGATCTTACTGTTGTGGAACTGTTTAGTGCTCTCTCTCTTGCACAGCTTGGCGGGGACAGTTGCTGTCTTAATGATCTGGATGCAAGGGAATCTGACACGGTGACGAGAAGCCATCTCAGTGTACATCTGTTCCACAGCTCCGTTAAGAGTGGTGTCACGGTACTCCTTGTACATGTTGTGGTATCCAGTTCTGCTCTGGTACCTCAACCAAATACCGAAGTTCTTGATTGTTGTCGGGTTCTTCTCATAGATCTGTGAAAAACAATTTGGTTACAGCTCACATCAGTCAAAAGGAGGCACATGGGGAAATAAAACTATCAAATTCCATCAGATAACATGACATTGAGACAAATTGCAAGTCCAAAAAGGAAGAGACTTTAGAGAATCTAAACATTCTCAAGACAATATAAAGTAAACCTAATAAACAAAGAGTCCAAATCCGAATCAGGAATCAGGCTATTTGATTGTTCAGAAGCTCAAGTATTGTATAACTTGCCAGGTGAAACAAAGACACAAATGCAAGGATATTGAAACGAAACCTAAACGACTAGATAAATCAAAACCCTAGTGTTCTAATCCGGACAAAGGAATCAACTTGATACGTTTCAAAGACAGTGAGGTATAACGATAATAATGAGATCCTTATCATTTCAGCGATGAGACAGTAAGAGTACCTCGTTGATGGCGAGCATCTGACCATTACTCTTCTTGACCTTCTTCAGCTTCCTCAAGAAATACCAAAACTTGGACTTAGCACGGACCTCGTTAGTGGCCCAGAGCTTCATCCGGTAAATCTTAGGCTGCACATCCTTCTCAGTCGGGAGAGCTCTTCCGACAACCTGGTACTGGTGAAACTGCAAAAGGGAAAAAAAATACAAGGGCTTAGATTAAACAGATCCTTCGAATGGTGACATTGAAATCAAGAAGGGATCAAAGAGAGAGAGCTTACCCTGAAAAGACCCATTTTGCCTCGTCTCGAGCTGTAGAAATCTCTCAACCAAATGAAAGCGGCTAGGGTTCTTGTAGTTTATAAATGTGCGAGCATCTGCAAAAACCCTAAATTCTTTTATTGTAATCATAAAGCCCATTGGGCTCACTATTTTAGACCATTATGTCTTAACTTAAACCCATCCGAATTTTGATATCCCAGCCTCTTCTGAAAGCTTTAGTTGCTAGTAAACTTCAAAAAAAAAAAAAAAAAACTTTTATCTGGCTATCTAGTTTACTGTCAAATTTATGTGTCAAACTGTCAATGAATACACAAATTTGTTCTCATCACTAAATTATTTTTTCAATGATACTAAGTATAACTTTAGAGTCATAAATCTGTTTTTCACTATAAAAAAAAATTGTTTGATAAAATATTTTACATAATTTTGAAACTAGTAATTGTTTGATTTTGAATAATATTTTTTCTTTTTTTAGAAAAAAAGGACCACAACAAATTTCTTGATTTAGATCCATATTTTTTTGTTCGTCCGGCCTTCAATCATTACTCAACTAAGACATGCCGCCACTAGTGAAGATTGTCGATGACAAAAGGATACATGATTAAAATGTACTGTTTAATCAATTATATATGGACTATGGTCAACCAATACCTATATAAGCATAATTATATCAAAAAAAATTCGACAAGAAATCAATAATAGATTCTTCAAAAATCGTCTTCATATGTCAACATCTTCATTTATATTCTTTTTAAGTTTAGAAATCTTCTCAACTGTTACGTGCTTCCCCTACACTACACACATTTGTGTTACACTACACACATTTGTCAAAAACAACAAACACAAATGTGTGTAGTAGCAAATGTTAATTTGTCTTAATGATAGTATTAAAAAAAATTATAACAAATTAATCTACATAATATATATAATTAAATAGTTATAGAGTGTAATATCAAAGACTACACATGTCTTCTATATGCTCTCGGGCTGTATATAATATATTATGTCTATTTTGTGCATCTTAATGGTACTGAGGATGTGTTTAAATTTCGAACGTATAACTTTGGTTTTCATGTCGTCATGTGGATTGTACCACTAGGCGCCATTGTTATTTATTTCAACCGAAATATATGACAATGACCTAACATACACGAAACACGTTTTTTAACTTCACTGGGACCAAACAAAGATAAGATAGATCTGATGGCATCAACAACGACATCTCTCCATCTCAAATTCAGCAACAAAGACTGTACCACTCTAAGGGAAATATCCAGGAGATATACATCACGATCACGAACATTGAAAACAAATCACACTCTTGAGTACGTACTTGACTTTGTCACCAATAATTATTTTTAGAATTTAAACAAATTCAAGGAGAGAGGTTGGGGTACGTTGCGACTCGCTTAGTCAAGAAGACCGTGCACCCGTCCTTTGGCGATATCGTGGGGCAGTATATGATGTCATCGCAGCCGTCCGATCGAAGCCTCTTGAAATCAAACAAAGACGAGAACATTGCTATGAAGAGTACCAAGTGGTTCAATGCGTAACGCTGGCCCACGCACTGGTGCGCACCCCATCCAAAAGCTAGATAGTTACGTTTGAACACCTGATCCTCTTGCCTTGCCTCGCTAAACCGGTCCGGATCGAACCGGTTCGGTTCAGTAAACCCTTGAAACGAGGAGTCAAAAACTGAGGGAAACACAATTGTACCTTTTGGGATAGTGTACGATTCCGTGAGAGGGAAATCATTAATAGCAATGTGTGGCACCATAGTTGCCGGTGGCCTGTATCTCACCACCTCACGCGCCACAGCACGCGTGTACTTCATCTCGGCGAGCTGATCGGCCGTGATTAGCTTCCCGGACTCAGGCGACCAAATCTTGACCACTTCCTCTCTCACTTTGCTTAACACTTCCTGGTCCGATTCAAGAAACGCCACCGCCCAAAGGAGTGATGACGTGGAAGCATCTTGCGCGGCAAAGAGAAAATCGAAGAGCAAACCGCCGATGGCTTCGTCTTCCGAGTGAACCGGCGGCGGATTCCCGGACTCTATCTCCGTGACGATTGCATGCATCCAAAAATCGATTAAGCATGTCGGCTCCTCCCCTTTCGCCATCCTCGTTTTGGATTTTCCGGCGCATGAGGCTAGTGTCTCTTCCAGGTTCATCACCGCCTGGCGAGCCTTGCTGAACGCGAAGCCAGGGAGGTTGATTGGGAGCGCCATTGATCCGACATTGAACAGATTATAATCAGTACGGAACGTGTTCCTAGCTTCTTTGTCAAGGTAGGGTCCGACAAAAACAGTTTGAGAAGTTTCAAGATTGAGTTCACGGATAAGATCTCGCATGGACACCGGCTTAGATCCACCGGAGAAACTTTCCTCCCACTGTCGTAGATGACGGAGCATAACTAATTGTTGGAGATCAGAGTAGGTTGCGAGTGCCTTGGGGGTGAAGTTAGGAGCAAGGTGACGGCGAACGGTTTTGTGATCCTCACCAAACAAGTAGATGAGGCTATGATCACCGAAGAGCTGTTTGCCAAAAGGATGTCCAAGAGGGTGGAATGCATCAAGACGAACGTTGGAGAAGATTTGATGGGAAAGCTCAGTGTCTCTGATGTAGATGATGAATTTTCCTATGAGGTAGTTGGCAGAGAGGCCACGCGAAGTGCCCGCCGTGTCAGATTGCTTGTACCAGAAGGAAGTCGGGTCACGGACGAGTGAAACTGCGTTTCCGATGATCGGAGGGACAAAGAGAGGGCCAGGGAGGTTACGTTTCTTGACAAGGTAAGAGAGTTGCTCGATGAGAAAGAGGAGAAGTAACGCAGAGACTAAGTATGGTGCGAGAGAGGCAAATATGGAAACCGAGAGAGCCATCTTTTGTCTGTTTTCTACTTATCAGAGCTTCTCTTAAGGGCTTCTGCTCTGCATTTGAGTTTTTTTTTGTGTATAGAATAACAATATGTATAGGCTACATAAAAGCTATGAATTGCTACAACTGTTCGTAATTTGTCAATACGTGAAAATATATGTGACTGGTGTCGGACAGTCACAAGCTCTCTATATTTCAATATTATAATAATGTATATGCATGCTCTAAATAATTGTGGAGGAGCTGCGGTTATAAATTGCAAGTTTTTAGTTGAAACGTAACTGACGATCGAGACGAAACACTTGTTTATATATACCCATATTCTCTTATCTTATCATATGCTTTATGCTCTCGTGTCAATCCTGCCGAAATGCATGCATGCATGCGTTATATGTCAAATTCAAATTTTTGTTTCCGTCCATGAAATGGATGTTAAGAACTTAAGATCACATTATTACTGATATCATGTTATAAAGAAGAAAAAACGTGTGAGTAAACAAAATTAAGAAATATTAATTAGGTGTATATGATGAAAACCAAACTAGTTAAATGACTTAATGTAATATGATAGAGGTCATATACTCATATTTTATTAAATAGCGGAGCTTTGGATGTATGTTTGGCAAAATTGTGCTGCTTATTGAGACTACGTTACCACTTCTTCTTTTTTATTTTTTTTCCTCTTTCCAATTTGGGATGCGTGCCCTTTCGTTCGAAGTCTTGGTCATTAGCACTGTACTGTCCTGTGCATGAATGCGTATCCACGAGTCACTTATTGACAAGCAGAAATCCGTATAATATCATATCAATTATTATTCACAATCCGTCTCAGTTAATTAATTTAACGAATCCTTACTTTCCAATTCATGAGCTTCACGATCAAACGGTATATCAATTAGAGCTAGAATTAATTTATCACCCATGATCCATCATAATATATAGTTTAAATCACCATGAGAAAAGAATCTCAATCTTTTCTAGTCAAAACATTGTAAGTTTGTAACGCTCTTTTTCGAAAAAAAAAAAAAAAAAAAAAAAAAGTTGTAACGCTCGGATGATTTCCATTACTACAACGTGTCTATTTTGTTCTGAGGTTTCCATCTTCAACAAATAACAGAGTAACCGATATTTTGATGCTATATGAAGCATGTGAGCTTTTTCATTTAAATTTTCAAATTACCACATAAATATTTTGATATTTTTTTTTTTTGTTAAAAAGTATTCAATTTATAAAAATATAATGCCAGTGGGCTATTTCCGGAGTAGGCCCATACAGAAATCCCAAAAGGTCCAACTCATTTACATCAAACCGGACTAAACCGTTGGAAAAACAAAACCGGTCGGGTTACATCAAACCAGATTAAACCGGCACTACGTGAAACCCTAATCTACAAACGAAAAACTCGTTTGCAGCCGCCATCCATAATTGCGGATACTCAACCAGAACAGGACTTCCGGTGAATCTAGACGACGGTAACCGAACGGAGATGGTGATCCAAGATAATAGAAAGGGTTTATGTTAATTGCATACGTACATGACTACAAAACCTAATGAGCGCAGCATATAGCGCTTGCAATTGAAAATCACTCAATGAAAATAATAATGTGAAGATAGAAAAAATGGAAGGAAGTGGTTCGATAGGAGTTGAAATATGTGGTATGGATTTGGTATAGAACTCTATAACTAAGAAACTACCTAATCTTTATTTTTAAATAAAATGTTAGTTGATCTTTTAAGTCGCTCCATAGGCCATGGTCTCACATACACCCTCAATTCTATATATATCCCAATTCGTTTATAAAAGATACATATGTATGTAGATTATTTTGCTTAGCAAAAAAAAAAAGATACATATGTATGTAGATATTTATCGACGCCTTAATTTGAAACCTCGTATTGTAATATATACAAAACCCCTACACGTAAACGATATATAAACCCGTCGATGTGCACTGCGAGATATTTGCAACGTTGAAAAAAAGCCGATGGATTTAGCGACAATAAAGCTACTAACTTGTACTAAGTACTAACTAGTATGACTTATTTCATTATTTTTATATTAACAATGTAATTATCATTTTCAATATTTAAGTCAATGTGTGAATTGGGAGGAAGCAGGTTTAAGTGCTTTAACTAACTTTAACAGATCTGATATCCTCGAATTGAAAAAAAAAAAAACCCATTAGCTTACTTAACTCACACCCAACAAAGTACATCTCGTATTAAATTAGGTTGCCTGTAAATTGACATATTTGGTAATAAACTACTAATGCGAATAAGAATCATGTGGCTTTTATCTCGTTTTGATTATTTTTCTTATGGTTCACTTTTTAAAACGTTATAGTTTATACGTAAAAATAATTCATATAGAAGATTTTTGATTATAATGGAAAACGGGAGCTCAACTTTCACAAACAATTGAGCTCCACACTACAATTTTTACTCTTACTATGAGAGATTAGTCGGTCAGTAATTAACTTTCAGGATTTTCACAATTAAATGAATATCAAAAATAAAAATTTTAATAGTCACAACATTGCTATTTTCTTAACTCATGATCAACTTTTGTTTTTTTTTAATGGCTAATTAACTCATACATTTATTTGGGTAACATAGAAAAACTATAAGAATAGTCCATTATAAATCACCCATTAGATCCATAGGGGTAGGGCCATAAACTTGTATGGTGGCTCATTACCTAAAATACATTGTTTAGTTGATTAATTTCGTAAATCATAGTGATTTAAGCCCAAAGCCACTCTTGAATCTGAGCATTTATTAAGTTCCCTAGGTATGTGTAAGCCGCCTCGGAGGGATGGATGGAGTCCCAAAACAAATGATCCGAATGATTGGGACAAGTACGTGAAAAGGAATTGCACAAGAAGCTCAATTCCATGTATCCTGTTCCACAACATCCTTTCTTCGTCTCCTTGAACCCTGTTTTCGTTTGTACGACGACGAATGTAAATTGCGTACGTTACTTAATCATAATTAGATGACTTGTGGAACAAGAAAGAAGGATATGTACCGTATTTGCTAGGGTTTTGGATCATGTCCATCACAGGGTCGTAGACGTTGGCGTAAAGGAACTTGCTTCCTGGTAGAGACGCTTTGATCTCAGGCAGTTTCTTTGCTAGTTTCTGATTGTACAAAACCGAGTCTTTGTTCTCTTGTTCCATACAACATCTCATGATGTTTCTCATTTTCATGGTCATTTGGATGGGTAAACATCCCATCGGGGGCAGCCCACCGACCAGAAAATTACGGCAACCTAAACTATAAAGCTCCTGCAAACAGGATTAATAGATTCAAGAGTCAGCACGACATATATATAAAATAAAATAGCTCAAAAAAATAAACTGACTCAGACTACCTAGAGAAACAAAATATATGAGATTTTTACCCGGACAAAACCGTCAAGCCTCTTGAGGACAAACTCTTGGTAACTATAGATAGTAGGATACTGGAGACGCCTTGTGGGGATATCGTAAAAGTTCAAGATGAAATCATTAGGTCCTGCGCTAATGACCACTAAAGCGTTGTTAACAATTTCCATAGCTTTCTTGTCTCCTACGATACCTTTGAGACGAGAAATGTAATTCTTGAACATGCTTGGTTGTTGTGAGACCGGGATCGCATGACTGGAGAGCGAGGTTCCGTCATCATAGCCAGCGCCGGCGGATGCGAAACAGACTCCAGTGACAATGTCTTGGTCGGAGATGTTTGGTTGTAGAAACGGAGGAACAAACTCTTTGATGTTGAGTTTGGTGGAGAGTACGTCAGAGATTAGCTTTCCGTTTGAGAATCTTCCATTAGCTTCGTGGCCGGGAAGATCAACGCCGTAAGGAAGATGTTTAGCTTTGAAAATGGCTTGTGGGTTGTAGTTGTTGTTGCCTGTATTGTTGAACTAGTATAGCTACTAGCTCGAGGATGATATAATAGAAAGGGTGAAACAAAGGACTTTTATTAAGATAGTCAAAGATCGTCGAATTACAATATAACCGTTATAAGCCGGGTGGCTAATTACAGAGAATTGTGCTTCTCAAAATGACTAACTGAACTATAGCTTAGAATCGGATTTACTCCTGACTCTTGCCCGATGTTACTTGGCCTTCTCTGCAAGCTGATCCCCTGGTATTTATAGCTGATGGGACGTTTCACCTCTCTGCCTCGGGATCGATGTGGGATTGTCCTCAAGTAAAGTCGGCGATCGTTCTTATCCGGGCCGTCATTTATTGGGCTGTCCGTCTTAATTGGGCCTTCTAGGAGCTTGATCGGCCCGACAAGTAGGATTTAGCCGGTTTGCCTTCTTGGGTTTTTGGGTTGACTGTTTCGATAATGGGCCTGCAGGAAAGTCTGTTAAGGCTGGATGAAACCCATATCCAACAATTGTCCCCCCCTTAGTTCATTGTGGTCAGCCTTGAGCCAATGAGCTTGTTCGGGAAATATTAAGTCTGGCTCGTTATCGGAACGTTGGCCCAATCTTTTATACTCTGTCGTGGAGAGGGAAATTGGAACGTCGTTTCCTAGGGTTGCATCGTTTCGCACCCATTGTTACTTTAAGGGTTTCTTTTCCCGCAGCTTATAAAAGGAGACTTCTTGGGGTGCCCTCTTCAGTTCTTCTCCAGCCGCAAAAACCGAGGTAACCCTTCTCTCTCTTTTGTTGGAACCTTTCTCTTTTTCTTTTTTTTTATCTTCTTCCCTAGTTATCTTTTAGATTTTTAGTGTAGCTTATACTTTCTCCCGATCGGGTTTGTTGTTGTAATTGTCGATTCGAATTCAATGTCGGGTTCTTGTGAGGAGTTTTTGAACGAGCGTTCGCCTACGGGTTCCTCTGAGGCCGGTCCGTCGATGCAGGCTGCCGATTCGTCCGATTCCGGAGTTTCAGCATATTCATCTAGGCTTCGCAGGCGAAGTAGAAAAGTAGAATCGTCGGGCCACTCTCCGACACTCAAAGTTGATCTGGGATTCCTTGCCCCTTCTGGAACTCCAGTCAAACCTGAGGCAGGCAATTCTAGTCCTGACAGATCTGGCTATCCCGATTCGCCTTGCTCCCGTGGCGAAGCCAGATCTGGCCACTCGTCCAATAACGTGTCTCTCGAGGATGAGATCGAGATTGGCGAAGGGACTGACTACCCGGATGCGCCTTTTGATTCGGGAAGGTCACTTTGTGATGCCGACTCTCTCTGCGCGATGATTGACTTCTGTAATTCCCCCTGCGCGTTTCTGTTGTATGTCCGACTTCTGAGGAGCGTGTATTTAAGTGCCCTGATGGGTTTATCAGTTTGTATGAACCGTTTTTTACTAAGGGCGGTCTCCGCTTTCCGATTCCAGCCTTCATGATGGAGTATTGTTGGCGTCGTCAGATTGCTATTACGCAGCTTACCGTCCACACTATTCGCAACATGATTGGTCTTAAGCACCTTGCTGACCAATGCGGGGTCAAATTGACCGCCTTCTTTGTTGAGGATATGATGCGTTTTACTAGGCAGAAGGGTTTTAACGGCATTTGGTATGCTAGTGCCACGCCGGGATATAAGCTGATGGACCATCCGCCGTCAAAAACCCATACTTGGCTGAACAGATACTTCTATGCTAAAGTTGATGATGCCTTGGTAGAGGATGTGTCAATAGGTTATAAGACTGAGTGGAATTTGTCCCCTGGTAGTTTCTTGGGTGATCCTTTATCCTTTTCCTTTTGCTCCCGTTTTGGATTGCTAACTGTCTTTATTTTTGATGATCCTCAGATTTGGTTGATAAGTCTGCTGATCCGCCAACTCCTGATTTCTTTGAGGTTCGTGATCTTCTAAGGAGGCAAACGGTGCTTGACTGGAGGACTATTCCGCAGCTAGACCTAACTAGGGGCAGGAAACCATCGAAAGGTATTGCTTTGTTGTGCTTGCCGGTTTTGGTTCGACCAGTTTGCCATTTATATTTTATTGAGGATCCTGGTTTACGATGACAGGAGGTGTGAGTCAAGCAGGGATGGTGAAACTGGGTGTTCCCAAATACTCCGGCAAGCCGGTCTCGAAGAAGAAGAACTCTGCAGAAGAGAAGGAACTGCAGTTGGTGCTGAAGAAGAGTCTGGCCGATCAATCATCTATTCAGGGTTCTCGCGTTGGGGGCACCTCGGGTGGCCGATCTTCAGATGGTAACAAGGCATCGCGAGAAAAGGGGAAAAACAGTGAGGCTGCTCGGCGGGATAAGGATATCGTTCCTATCGATCTCACGGTTGAAAAGGATCGCTCTTCCTCGAAAAATTTGCCTGACCCGACGGGGGATTCTGGCAAGCGCAAAGAGGCTCCGGCTGGTTCTGATGCGGTCGTTGCGTTTAAAAAGCCTAGGACCTCCTCGCTAGACCCAAAGGATAAAGGCGTCCAGCCTTCCTATTTTCATAACTTCCGCTATGCGAAGGACACTCCTTTCCTTTCTGACAAACGGGAATGTGGTGCTCTCATTCGTGAGGTCTCCAAAGTGCCGGGTGATCGCTCTGAGGGGGACTTGAAGGAGGATGATGCATTCGACGAATGGGCTCGGCATCATCTCCAGGTTCATCCTCTCTTCTCTATATATATATATATTATTATTATTATTGTTTTATTATTATTATTTATTTTTTTTTTTTTTTTTTTTTTTTTTTTTTAACTTTATTTGGTTTTGCCTCAGTCGGCAAGCTCGGTGTATTCGATGGTTTGTCGCTACGAGCGCAGGCTGAAGGCTGCCGAACGTGAGACTGCTTTTGCCGAGGCTGGACTAAAGGATTGCCAGAACCAGGTCGGCAAGTATCGATCTGAATCGACTAAGGCTTGGCGGGAGTTTGATCGTCTGAAGGAGGAGAATCGCCAACTGCAGGGGTCCTTGGAACGTTCTTGTGCCGACATCACTTGCCTGGAAACTTCCGTCAGACGGGCTGCTGAAGATTATGATCATCAACTGAAGACTGCGGTCGAGAAGAGAGCCAAGGAAATTCGTCGCGAGGTGAGGGATTTCTACCGCGAACGGTCGGACCAAAATCGTCAGCATATCTGGGACGTGAGGCGGGCTTTTAACCCAATGATGATGAAGGCTCAGGCGAATGGTATCCTAAAGCAGGTTGAGGACCTTGTGGCTGATGGTTGTCCAGTTCCTACGAAGGTGGTCCAATTTGTCACTGACGGCTCGGCATTTTGGGATAATGTTGTGGATGGCATTGAGATCACCCCGCTTGTCAACGATGGGTACGTGGTGACTCCGACCGCTGAGCGTGTTGCGGCTAATCCACGGCGTATTCCTGGCTATGATGAGATCGTCGATTTTGACGAGTATGGTTCGAACATGCCGTCTGCTACTGCCGAGGTTGCGGAACCCGATCTGCCCGACACTGAAGAACATGCTCCCAATGCTGAGATACAGGCGGTGAGACAGGAAACGCCGGAACTGGACATTGTGACTGGCCTCGCTTTGGCGGATGCTGCTGTGGCTCCGATTTCCGAAGGGATTGAAGGTCGTAGCGTTCAAATTGCTGGGCTTGTCAGTGATGCAGGCGTGAGGGATCCACTAGCCCCTGCTCCAGTCATCGCCTCTGAAGGCGAGGGCGAAATTGTGCCGGAATAAGCCCTGCGAGGCTTTGGAACTATGCCGTTTGTGGCTCTTATCGTTTAAGACTTATTTATATTTTGCATCTCCGTTTTTTTTTTAGTATGACTTGAATACTTTGGGGGTGGTGTATTAATTCCCCCTCCCTTTTGTTTGTGAATGATGGTAATGATTCTAAGTCTGCGACGTTCTGTCCTTGCGGTTTATTACGTGTTTTTTTTTTACGAGCTGGGGCGAGACTTTAGGCAAAGTTAGGATTTGCCATAGTCCCCCCCCCTTTTTGACGAGCTGGGGCGAGACTTAGGCAAAGTTAGGATTTGCCATAGTTCCCCCCTTTTTGACGAGCTGAGGCGAGACTTAGGCAAAGTTAGGATTTGCCATAGTCCCCCCCTTTTTGACGAGCTGGGGCGAGACTTAGGCAAAGTTAGGATTTGCCATAGTCCCCCCCTTTTTGACGAGCTGAGGCGAGACTTAGGCAAAGTTAGGATTTGCCATAGTCCCCCCTTTTTGACGAGCTGGGGCGAGACTTAGGCAGAGTTAGGATTTGCCATAGTCCCCCCCTTTTTTGACGAGCTGGGGAGTTAATGCGCTAAGTGGCTGCAACTCTTGGACCCTTCGGCTTCGCTGTATTAATTGCTTGGTTTAAATGGTGAATTGCTTTTCTAAGGCGTTTCTCATCATTACCGCATGCGGATGTTGCGTGTGGCGCGATTTTTATTGCGAGGCGACGGTTGGCTGGGGAGGGAGGTGCATTAAATGCGGTAAAGTGGACGGTTTTCTAGTTAACCGTCGTGTCGCTTCACTTCTGTCCTGTCTTTGCTATATATAAAGGGAGGCGTGGGTGGGCGAAAGTGGGTCACGCAACGTTCTCTTCGTCTTTTCTTTATTTCAGTTTGCTGACAATCTTTCCTTGCTTCATACTCTCCTTCCTCCTTCTCTGCTTCGATCATGAGTAGCTCCGATGACTCGGGGGAATGGGTTCCGGTGAATCGCAGTGAACGGATTGTTTTCGGTCGTCCTCGAACTGGCCGTTCTCCGTCGCCAGTTCGTGTCGATCCGGCTCAGCCTAGTGATGGGTCGGGTCGATTTGTTGAAGCTGGTCCTCATGATCTGTTCTTTCCGTGGAGAAGCCCATCCGTTGCTGCGGCGTCACCACCGTTTCGGCCACTGCCGCGGAACTTCGTGCAGGGTGTTGCTGAGATTCCGGTGGAGTTCCTTCAGTCCTTGAGTCCTGACGAAAGGCGTTTGGCGGTTGGCTGGTTTAGGACGGTTAGTTCGTCATGTTGCGCTTTCTATTATCTAATTTCGACCTTCTAACTACTTTGCTTTTTTTTTTTTTTTCTTTCTTGTTACTGGTAGATCGAGATTCAGCACCGGGCCTACCGTCGCCGGCATGAGTTTCTGGTCAAGCAGATTATGGACCTCGAGATGGGGATGCGGAAATTGGAGGCTGGGCCAGAGGATTGGGAGCGATTTGGGTTCGGGAAGTTTCGTGTGATGCCTTTCTGGCTCCGTGATCGAGTTCGTGCCTACAGCCGTAGAGTCCGTGAGAGTCGCTGAGGGTGCTCGGCGTATTATATGTCTTTACCGGTTGATGAACCGTTCCCCCTTTTTTTTTTTTTTGGTACCCGTGTGTTGGGTTACGTATTATTCTCGGAACTTTTACGGTTGGTGTTATTTTTTTTGTTGAACGCTTTACCCGCTTGGCGGGTTTTATTTTCGGGTGTTTATGTTATGTTTGGGTTATTCTCGACAGTGAGACGTCTCTCATCTTATTGTGTCGAGCCGAAAGTCTTTGTTCGGAACCGTTTTTTTTGTGTCTGCTTTTGCAGGATGTGACTGTCAGATTTTGGGAGCGAGAAGCGTTGGATTCGCGTATTAAAGCTCGGCTTATTCCCTACCTTGGAACCGAAGAGGTTGCGCGCTGGTGGCGGCTTATTTCGCTTATCGGCCTTGGTTTATTTGCGAGAAATGGTTGGAGCTCGGCTTACGATCTGCACCTCGCGTGGAGTGCTATTTTTTATTATTTTGTTTAATCCTCACGACTGGCCAAATTGCCGACCCTGTTTGGGTGTGTATTTTTTTGTTTTCTTTGTTGCCTGTATGATATTTGTCGAATTTTGCAAGACAATATGCTTAATAAAAAGGAACGCGGGGATTTTCACAGAAAATTGCATTCATAAGTTGTGGCTGCGCCTTTTCAGGTTGCCTACGTACCCTTTTTTTTTTTTTTTTTAAAAGGATAAAGCCGATCGTAGTTCAAGTTACACAGATACTGAATACTCCTAGATGGAAATAGAAATATAATATGCGTAATACACAAATTTCTTAATAGAAGTAGCGCTTAAGGTTGCCGGCGTTCCAAGATCGCGGAATAGCTTCGCCGGACATGGTAACTAGTTCATAAACTCCCGGGCGAACAATTTTGGATACTTGGTACGGCCCTTCCCATTTTGCGCAGAGCTTACCATCGTTGAGCTCGGCGGTGTTTTCGAACACCTTGCGTAGAACGAGGTCTCCCTCGCTGAAGGATCGCAGGTTGACCTTTTTGTTATAATGACGAGCTGCCGCCTGCTGGTAATTCTGAATTCGGAGCAAGGCGCGATCTCGTAGTTCTTCGATCTCGTCGAGGCTGTCATAGAGCATTTCGTCGTTTAGCTCGGTGTTCTTGACTAACATGGTCTGGCGTAAACTGCCTACGCTTACTTCGGCTGGCGCCATTGCTTCCAGGCCATAAGCTAGCGAGAATGGTGTTTGTCCTGATGCTCTTCGCGGAGTTGTTCGGTGGGACCATAGCACGCCGTCTAGCTCGTCGGCCCAGAGGCCTTTCTTTTCTTTGAGCCGCTTTTTTAAGCCACTTAAGATAGTCTTATTGGTCGCCTCAGCCTGACCGTTGCCTTGAGGGTACCTCGGGGTTGATTTACTAAGCCGGATACGCCAACTTGCACAGAAATCATCGAATTTTTTGGATATAAACTGCGATCCGTTATCTGTTACGATTTCGTAGGGTAATCCGTGTCGGCATATTATATTTTTCCAGACAAAGTTTTGGACCTCATTCGCTTGGATTTTCTTATAGGAATCAGCCTTAACCCACTTGGTGAAGTAGTCAGTCAATATAAGAAGGAACTTTTTGCCGTGTGACGCGGGTAGTGGTCCGACGATATCCATTGCCCATCTCATAAACGGATACGGCGCTGTTGTTGTTGAGAGTAATTCTGCCGGGGCGTGTATATCGGATGCATGTCTCTGACATTTTTCACACTTCACGGCGAACTGCTCGTAGTCACTGACCATAGTCGGCCAGTATATTCCATGTTTCCTGATTTTTAGTGCTAAGGCGTGTCCACCAGAGTTGTTTCCTCCGGCTCCTTCGTGTGTTTCCTGCATTACTCGCTGGGCTTCTTCTGTCGAGATGCAATGTAGTAATATGCCGGCCGCGCTCCAACGGTAAAGGCGTCCCTCGACTATAACGTACTGTGCCACCTTCTTTTTAAGGCGTCGGGACTGCCATTTATCTGCCGGGATTACTCCTTCACTGATGTACTGAAGTATTTCTTGGCGCCAGTCCGCGGGTTCGGCGGCGAGCTTGGCCTCATGGTTAGGTTGTGCCTCATCGTCAAGGTCGGCATGTTCCGCCGGGTCGGCAGATATGATGTTAACTTGAGCCCCAGAGTCGATGCTACTTACTGAGATACTCTCGACTGGGATTACCCGACGTAGGTCCGGGTCTGAGGTTGATGCTAAGACGGCCAGGGCGTCTGCGGGTGCGTTGGCGCTTCGAGGTATCTTGTCGATCATGAAATGGTCGAAACCCTTTGCTAGCTCCTTTACTATCTTTAAATATGCGTCCATGCGGCCGCATTTGGTACCGTACTCTCCATTGTATTGGTTTGCGACGAGCTGGGAATCGCAGTAGGCATGAAGCCTTTTTACGCCGATCCCTGCTGCAAGCCGCATTCCGGCAAGTAAAGCTTCATACTCTGACTCATTGTTTGTTGCGTTGAAGTTGAGACGGAACGACTGCTCAACAACCTCTCCGGTTGGGGATGTTAAGCGAATCCCAATTCCTGAACCATGCTGCGATGAGGCTCCGTCGACGTACAAATACCAGTTCTCTTCGCTTGAGCTAGGAGAGGTGAAATGTTGGGGCAGCTCGACAATGAAATCTGCCAATACTTGAGACTTCATGCAAGTTCGGCCCAGATATTCGATATCGTACTCACTTAATTCGACTGCCCACTTCGCCATGCGACCTGATTGTCCTGGGCTATGCAGAATTTGCCGCAGAGGTTGGTTCGTCAGGACCGCGATTGTATGTGATTGGAAATAGGGTCTGAGCTTGCAAGCTGAAGTTACCACGGCGTATGCTATTTTTTCCAGGTTCGGATAACGCAACTCAGCCCCGTCGAGGGTCTTGCTGACGTAGAAGATTGGCTTTTGTTCGCCTCGGTCGTCTCTGACTAATACTCCGCTAACTGCCGATCCCGAAACAGCGATATATAGGTAAAGCTTTTCTCCTTCCTCAGGCTTTGAAAGTATGGGAGGGGTGGTTAAATAAGTTTTTAACTCGACGAACGCCTGCTCGCATTCGGCGGTCCATTCGTACGCTTTGTTCGTCGATCGCAGCAATTGGTAGAACGGCAAGCTTTTATCGGTTGACCGTGAAATGAATCGGTTTAAAGCTGCTATCCTGCCGGTCAGGCGTTGGACTTCGCGCTTGTTTCGCGGCGAGGGCATGTCGAGTATGGCTTTTATTTGCTTCAGGTTTGCCTCTATTCCCCTTTTGGTGACGATATACCCTAGAAATTCTCCTGACGTCACACCGAATGAGCATTTTGCCGGGTTGAGTTTCATGTTATACTTATTCAGGGTTTGAAAACACTTTCGCAGGTGCTCGACGTGATCGTTTGCGTTTGCGGATTTGACTAACATGTCGTCGATGTACACCTCGGAAAGTCCTTTGTTATGTTACCGTCCTTTGTTATGTTACCGGCTTATAACGGTTATATGGTGATCCAAGATAATAGAAAGGGTTTATGTTACCATCGTCTAGATTCACTAGTATAGCTACTAGCTCGAGGATGATATAATAGAAAGGGTGAAACAAAGGACTTTTATTAAGATAGTCAAAGATCGTCGAATTACAATATAACCGTTATAAGCCGGGTGGCTAATTACAGAGAATTGTGCTTCTCAAAATGACTAACTGAACTATAGCTTAGAATCGGATTTACTCCTGACTCTTGCCCGATGTTACTTGCCCTTCTCTGCAAGCTGATCCCCTGGTATTTATAGCTGATGGGACGTTTCACCTCTCTGCCTCGGGATCGATGTGGGATTGTCCTCAAGTAAAGTCGGCGATCGTTCTTATCCGGGCCGTCATTTATTGGGCTGTCCGTCTTAATTGGGCCTTCTAGGAGCTTGATCGGCCCGACAAGTAGGATTTAGCCGGTTTGCCTTCTTGGGTTTTTGGGTTGACTGTTTCGATAATGGGCCTGCAGGAAAGCCTGTTAAGGCTGGGTGAAACCCATATCCAACAATTGTCCCCCCCTTAGTTCATTGTGGTCAGCCTTGAGCCAATGAGCTTGTTCGGGAAATATTAAGTCTGGCTCGTTATCAGAACGTTGGCCCAGTCTTTTATACTCTGTCGTGGAGAGGGAAATTGGAACGTCGTTTCCTAGGGTTGCATCGTTTCGCACCCATTGTTACTTTAACGGTTTCTTTTCCCGCAGCTTATAAAAGTAGACTTCTTGGGGTGCCCTCTTCAGTTCTTCTCCAGTCGCAAAAACCGAGGTAACCCTTCTCTCTCTTTTGTTGGAACCTTTCTCTTTTTCTTTTTTTTTATCTTCTTCCCTAGTTATCTTTTAGATTTTTAGTGTAACTTATACTTTCTCCCGATCGGGTTTGTTGTTGTAATTGTCGATTTGAATTCAATGTCGGGTTCTTGTGAGGAGTTTTTGAACGAGCGTTCGCCTACGGGTTCCTCTGAGGCCGGTCCGTCGATGCAGGCTGCCGATTCGTCCGATTCCGGAGTTTCAGCATATTCATCTAGGCTTCGCAGGCGAAGTAGAAAAGTAGAATCGTCGGGCCACTCTCCGACACTCGAAGTTGATCTGGGATTCCTTGCCCCTTCTGGAACTCCAGTCAAACCTGAGGCAGGCAATTTTAGTCCTGACAGATCTGGCTATCCCGATTCGCCTTGCTCCCGTGGCGAAGCCAGATCTGGCCACTCGTCCAATAACGTGTCTCTCGAGGATGAGATCGAGATTGGCGAAGGGACTGACTACCCGGATGCGCCTTTTGATTCGGGAAGGTCACTTTGTGATGCCGACTCTCTCTGCGTGATGATTGACTTCTGTAATTCCCCCCTGCGCGTTTCTGTTGTATGTCCGACTTCTGAGGAGCGTGTATTTAAGTGCCCTGATGGGTTTATCAGTTTATATGAACCGTTTTTTACTAAGGGCGGTCTCCGCTTTCCGATTCCAGCCTTCATGATGGAGTATTGTTGGCATCGTCAGATTGCTATTACGCAGCTTACCGTCCACACTATTCGCAACATGATTGGTCTTAAGCACCTTGCTGACCAATGCGGGGTCAAATTGACCGCCTTCTTTGTTGAGGATATGATGCGTTTTACTAGGCAGAAGGGTTTTAACGGCATTTGGTATGCTAGTGCCACGCCGGGATATAAGCTGATGGACCATCCGCCGTCAAAAACCCATACTTGGCTGAACAGATACTTCTATGCTAAAGTTGATGATGCCTTGGTAGAGGATGTGTCAATAGGTTATAAGACTGAGTGGAATTTGTCCCCTGGTAGTTTCTTGGGTGATCCATTATCCTTTTCCTTTTGCTCCCGTTTTGGATTGCTAACTGTCTTTATTTTTGATGATCCTCAGATTTGGTTGATAAGTCTGCTGATCCGCCAACTCCTGATTTCTTTGAGGTTCATGATCTTCTAAGGAGGCAAACGGTGCTTGACTGGAGGACTATTCTGCAGCTAGACCTAACTAGGGGCAGGAAACCATCGAAAGGTATTGCTTTGTTGTGCTTGCCGGTTTTGGTTCGACCAGTTTGTCATTTATATTTTATTGAGGATCCTGGTTTACGATGACAGGAGGTGTGAGTCAAGCAGGGATGGTGAAACTGGGTGTTCCCAAATACTCCGGCAAGCCGGTCTCGAAGAAGAAGAACGCTGCAGAAGAGAAGGAACTGCAGTTGGCGCTGAAGAAGAGTCTGGCCGATCAATCATCTATTCAGGGTTCTCGCGTTGGGGGTACCTCGGGTGGCCGATCTTCAGATGGTAACAAGGCATCGCGAGAAAAGGGGAAAAACAGTGAGGCTGCTCGGCGGGATAAGGATATCGTTCCTATCGATCTCACGGTTGAAAAAGATCGCTCTTCCTCGAAAAATTTGCCTGACCCGACGGGGGATTCTGGCAAGCGCAAAGAGGCTCCGGCTGGTTCTGATGCGGTCGTTGCGTTTAAAAAGCCTAGGACCTCCTCGCTAGACCCAAAGGATAAAGGCGTCCAGCCTTCGTATTTTCATAACTTCCGCTATGCGAAGGACACTCCTTTCCTTTCTGACAAACGGGAATGTGGTGCTCTCATTCGTGAGGTCTCCAAAGTGTCGGGTGATCGCTCTGAGGGGGACTTGAAGGAGGATGATGCATTCGACGAATGGGCTCGGCATCATCTCCAGGTTCATCCTCTCTTCTCTATATATATATATATTATTATTATTATTGTTTTATTATTATTATTATTATTTTTTTTTTTTTTTTTTTTACTTTATTTGGTTTTGCCTCAGTCGGCAAGCTCGGTGTATTCGATGGTTTGTCGCTACGAGCGCAGGCTGAAGGCTGCCGAACGTGAGACTGCTTTTGCTGAGGCTGGACTAAAGGATTGCCAGAACCAGGTCGGCAAGTATCGATCTGAATCGACTAAGGTTTGGCGGGAGTTTGATCGTCTGAAGGAGGAGAATCGCCAACTGCAGGGGTCCTTGGAACGTTCTTGTGCCGACATCACTCGCCTGGAAACTTCCGTCAGACGGGCTGCTGAAGATTATGATCATCAACTGAAGGCTGCGGTCGAGAAGAGAGCCGAGGAAATTCGTCGCGAGGTGAGGGATTTCTACCGCGAACGGTCGGACCAAAATCGTCAGCATATCTGGGACGTGAGGCGGGCTTTTAACCCAATGATGATGAAGGCTCAGGCGAATGGTATCCTAAAGCAGGTTGAGAACCTTGTGGCTGATGGTTGTCCAGTTCCTACGAAGGTGGTCCGATTTGTCACTGACGGCTCGGCATTTTGGGATAATGTTGTGGATGGCATTGAGATCACCCCGCTTGTCAACGATGGGTACGTGGTGACTCCAACCGCTGAGCGTGTTGCGGCTAATCCTCGGCGTATTCCTGGCTATGATGAGATCGTCGATTTTGACGAGTATGGTTCGAACATGCCGTCTGCTACTGCCGAGGTTGCGGAACCCGATCTGCCCGACACTGAAGAACATGCTCCCAATGCTGAGACACAGGCGGTGAGACAGGAAACGCCGGAACTGGACATTGTGACTGGCCTCGCTTTGGCGGATGCTGCTGTGGCTCCGATTTCCGAAGGGATTGAAGGTCGTAGCGTTCAAATTGCTGGGCTTGTCAGTGATGCAGGCGTGAGGGATCCACTAGCCCCTGCTCCAGTCATCGCCTCTGAAGGCGAGGGCGAAATTGTGCCGGAATAAGCCCTGCGAGGCTTTGGAACTATGCCGTTTGTGGCTCTTATCGTTTAAGACTTATTTATATTTTGCATCTCCGTTTTTTTTTTAGTATGACTTGAATACTTTGGGGGTGGTGTATTAATTCCCCCTCCCTTTTGTTTGTGAATGATGGTAATGATTCTAAGTTTGCGACGTTCTGTCCTTGCGGTTTATTACGTGTTTTTTTTTACGAGCTGGGGCGAGACTTTAGGCAAAGTTAGGATTTGCCATAGTCCCCCCCTTTTTGACGAGCTCGGGCGAGACTTAGGCAAAGTTAGGATTTGCCATAGTCCCCCCCCTTTTTGACGAGCTGAGGCGAGACTTAGGCAAAGTTAGGATTTGCCATAGTCCCCCCCCTTTTTGACGAGCTGGGGCGAGACTTAGGCAAAGTTAGGATTTGCCAAAGTCCCCCCCCCTTTTTGACGAGCTGAGGCGAGACTTAGGCAAAGTTAGGATTTGCCATAGTCCCCCCTTTTTGACGAGCTGGGGCGAGACTTAGGCAGAGTTAGGATTTGCCAAAGTCCCCCCCTTTTTTGACGAGCTGGGGAGTTAATATGCTAAGTGGCTGCAACTCTTGGACCCTTCGGCTTCGCTGTATTAATTGCTTGGTTTAAATGGTGAATTGCTTTTCCAAGGCGTTTCTCATCATTACCGCATGCGTATGTTGCGTGTGGCGCGATTTTTATTGCGAGGCGACGGTTGGCTGGGGAGGGAGGTGCATTAAATGCGGTAAAGTTGATGGTTTTCTAGTTAACCGTCGTGTCGCTTCACTTCTGTCCTGTCTTTGCTATATATAAAGGGAGGCGTGGGTGGGCGAAAGTGGGTCACGCAACGTTCTCTTCGTCTTTTCTTTATTTCAGTTTGCTGACAATCTTTCCTTGCTTCATACTCTCCTTCCTCCTTCTCTGCTTCGATCATGAGTAACTCCGATGACTCGGGGGAATGGGTTCCGGTGAATCGCAGTGAACGGATTGTTTTCGGTCGTCCTCGAACTGGCCGTTCTCCGTCGCCAGTTCGTGTGGATCCGGCTCAGCCTAGTGATGGGTCGGGTCGATTTGTTGAAGCTGGTCCTCATGATCTGTTCTTTCCGTGGAGAAGCCCATCCGTTGCTGCGGCGTCACCACCGTTTCGGCCACTGCCGCGGAACTTCGTGCCGGGTGTTGCTGAGATTCCGGTGGAGTTCCTTCAGTCCTTGAGTCCTGACGAAAGGCGTTTGGCGGTTGGCTGGTTTAGGACGGTTAGTTCGTCATGTTGCGCTTTCTATTATCTAATTTCGACCTTCTAACTACTTTGCTTTCCATTTTCTTTCTTGTTACTGGTAGATCGAGATTCAGCACCGGGCCTACCGTCGCCGGCATTAGTTTCTGGTCAAGCAGATTATGGACCTCGAGATGGGGATGCGGAAATTGGAGGCTGGGCCAGAGGATTGGGAGCGATTTGGGTTCGGGAAGTTTCGTGTGATGCCTTTCTGGCTCCGTGATCGAGTTCGTGCCTACAGCCGTAGAGTCCGTGAGAGTCGCTGAGGGTGCTCGGCGTATTATATGTCTTTACCGGTTGATGAACCGTTCCCCCTTTTTTTTTTTTCTTTTTTTTGGTACCCGTGTGTTGGGTTACGTATTATTCTCGGAACTTTTGTATTACGGTTGGTGTTATTTTTTTTGTTGAACGCTTTACTTGCTTGGCGGGTTTTATTTTCGGGTGTTTATGTTATGTTTGGGTTATTCTCGACAGTGAGACGTCTCTCATCTTATTGTGTCGAGCCGAAAGTCTTTGTTCGGAACCGTTTTTTTTTTGTGTCTGCTTTTGCAGGATGTGACTGTCAGATTTTGGGAGCGAGAAGCGTTGGATTCGCGTATTAAAGCTCGGCTTATTCCCTACCTTGGAACCGAAGAGGTTGCGCGCTGGTGGCGGCTTATTTCGCTTATCGGCCTTAGTTTATTTGCGAGCAATGGTTGGAGCTCGGCTTACGATCTGCACCTCGCGTGGAGTGCTATTTTTTATTATTTTGTTTAATCGTCACGACTGGCCAAATTGCCGACCCTGTTTGGGTGTGTATTTTTTTGTTTTCTTTGTTGCCTGTATGATATTTGTCGAATTTTGCAAGACAATATGCTTAATAAAAAGGAACGCGGGGATTTTCACAGAAAATTGCATTCATAAGTTGTGGCTGCGCCTTTTAAAAAAAAAGGATCAAGCCGATCGTAGTTCAAGTTACACAGATACTGAATACTCCTAGATGGAAATAGAAATTTAATATGCGTAATACACAAATTTCTTAATAGAAGTAGCGCTTAAGGTTGCCGGCGTTCCAGGATCGCGGAATAGCTTCGCCGGACATGGTAACTAGTTCGTAAACTCCCGGGCGAACAATTTTGGATACTTGGTACGGCCCTTCCCATTTTGCGCCGAGCTTACCAGCGTTGAGCTCGGCGGTGTTTTCGAACACCTTGCGTAGAACGAGATCTCCCTCGCTGAAGGATCGCAGGTTGACCTTTTTGTTATAATGACGAGCTGCCGCCTGCTGGTAATTTTGAATTCGGAGCAAGGCGCGATCTCGTAGTTCTTCGATCTCGTCGAGGCTGTCATAGAGCATTTCGTTGTTTAGCTCGGTGTTCTTGACTAACATGGTCTGGCGTAAACTGCCGACGCTTACTTCGGCTGGCGCCATTGCTTACAGGCCATAAGCTAGCGAGAATGGTGTTTGTCCTGATGCTCTTCGCGGAGTTGTTCGGTGGGACCATAGCACGCCGTCTAGCTCGTCAGCCCAGAGGCCTTTCTTTTCTTCAAGCCGCTTTTTTAAGCCACTTAAGATAGTCTTATTGGTCGCCTCAGCCTGACCGTTGCCTTGAGGGTACCTCGGGGTTGATTTACTGAGCCGGATACGCCAACTTGCGCAGAAATCATCGAATTTTTTGGATATAAACTGCGATCCGTTATCTGTTACGATTTCGTAGGGTAATCCGTGTCGGCATATTATATTTTTCCAGACAAAGTTTTGGACCTCATTCGCTTGGATTTTCTTATAGGAATCAGCCTCAACCCACTTGGTGAAGTAGTCAGTCAATATAAGAAGGAACTTTTTGCCGTGTGACGCGGGTAGTGGTCCGACGATATCCATTGCCCATCTCATAAACGGATACGGCGCTGTTGTTGTTGAGAGTAATTCTGCCGGGGCGTGTATATCGGATGCAAGTCTCTGACATTTTTCACACTTCACGGCGAACTGCTCGCAGTCACTGACCATAGTCGGCCAGTATATTCCATGTTTCCTGATTTTTAGTGCTAAGGCGTGTCCACCGGAGTGGTTTCCTCCGGCTCCTTCGTGTGTTTCCTGCATTACTCGCTGGGCTTCTTCTGTCGAGATGCAATGTAGTAATATGCCGGCCGCGCTCCAACGGTAAAGGCGTCCCTCGACTATAACGTACTGTGCCGCCTTCTTTTTAAGGCGTCGGGACTGCCATTTATCTGCCGGGATTACTCCTTCACTGATGTACTGAAGTATTTCTTGGCGCCAGTCCGCGGGTTCGGCGGCGAGCTTGGCCTCATGGTTAGGTTGTGCCTCATCGTCAAGGTCGGCATGTTCCGCCGGGTCGGCAGATATGATGTTAACTTGAGCCCCAGAGTCGATGCTACTTACTGAGATACTCTCGACTGGGATTACCCGACGTAGGTCCGGGTCTGAGGTTGATGCTAAGACGGCCAGGGCGTCTGCGGGTGCGTTGGCGCTTCGAGGTATCTTGTCGATCATGAAATGGTCGAAACCCTTTGCTAGCTCCTTTACTATCGTTAAATATGCGTCCATGCGGCCGCATTTGGTACCGTACTCTCCATTGTATTGGTTTGCGACGAGCTGGGAATCGCAGTAGGCATGAAGCCTTTTTACGCCGATCCCTGCTGCAAGCCGCATTCCGGCAAGTAAAGCTTCATACTCTGACTCACTGTTTGTTGCGTTGAAGTTGAGACGGAACGACTGCTCAACAACCTCTCCGGTTGGGGATGTTAAGCGAATCCCAATTCCTGAACCATGCTGCGATGAGGCTCCGTCGACGTACAAATACCAGTTCTCTTCGCTTGAGCTAGGAGAGGTGAAATGTTGGGGCAGCTCGACAATGAAATCTGCCAATACTTGAGACTTCATGCAAGTTCGGTCCAGATATTCGATATCGTACTCACTTAATTCGACTGCCCACTTCGCCATGCGACCTGATTGTCCCGGGCTATGCAGAATTTGCCGCAGAGGTTGGTTCGTCAGGACCGCGATTGTATGTGATTGGAAATAGGGTCTGAGCTTGCGAGCTGAAGTTACCACGGCGTATGCTATTTTTTCCAGGTTCGGATAACGCAACTCAGCCCCGTCGAGGGTCTTGCTGACGTAGAAGATTGGCTTTTGTTCGCCTCGGTCGTCTCTGACTAATACTCCGCTAACTGCCGATCCCGAAACGGCGATATATAGGTAAAGCTTTTCTCCTTCCTCAGGCTTTGAAAGTATGGGAGGGGTGGTTAAATAAGTTTTTAACTCGACGAACGCCTGCTCGCATTCGGCGGTCCATTCGTACGCTTTGTTCGTCGATCGCAGCAATTGGTAGAACGGCAAGCTTTTATCGGTTGACCGTGAAATGAATCGGTTTAAAGCTGCTATCCTGCCGGTCAGGCGTTGGACTTCGCGCTTGTTTCGCTGCGAGGGCATGTCGAGTATGGCTTTTATTTGCTTCGGGTTTGCCTCTATTCCCCTTTTCGTGACGATATACCCTAGAAATTCTCCTGACGTCACACCGAATGAGCATTTTGCCGGGTTGAGTTTCATGTTATACTTATTCAGGGTTTGAAAACACTTTCGCAGGTGCTCGACGTGATCGTTTGCGTTTGCGGATTTGACTAACATGTCGTCGATGTACACCTCCATAGTTATTCCTAATTGGTCTGCAAACATCTTATTGACAAGACGTTGATAGGTGGCTCCCGCGTTTTTCAAACCGAACGGTATTACTTTGTAGCAGAACGTGCCTTGATCTGTGATAAAGGCGGTTTTTTCGCGGTCGTCGGTGTGCATCAAGATTTGGTTATATCCTGAGAAGGCATCCATGAAGGAGAGCAATGCGTTGCCCGCCGTGGCCTCGACGAGCCTCTCTATATGTGGTAGCGGGTAGCTATCCTTGGGGCAGGCTTTATTGAGATCCGTGAAGTCGATGCAGACTCTGTTCTTCCCATTTTTCTTTTTAACCACCACCGGGTTTGCTAGCCACTCAGGATACTTAACCTCCATGATTGACCCAGCATCTAACAATTTTTTGACCTCGTCATTTACCGCTTTAGACCGTTCGGGTCCGAGTTTCCGCCGCTTCTGCTTGACGGGTTTATAAGTGGGATCGACGTTAAGTTCATGACTTGTGACGTCCATGCTGATTCCAACCATATCGTCAAAAGACCAGGCAAAGGTGGAAGCGTTATCCTTCAAGAATTGGACCAGTTCGATTCTTATTGCCGGGTCGAGATCAGCACCGATCCCAACGCACCGCTTTGGGTCACTCTCGTCGATATTGACCTCGTCGAGCAGGTGGTGACTCGGAATTTCCTCGGGGCTAGGTGCTGGCGGCGCGCCCAGCGCTTGCTGTGATTGCTATAAATCAGCGGCCTTCCGTAACTTACATTCGATCACGAAACAGTTCCTAGCGTCTGATTGATTACCCTTGATTGTGAATATCTGGCCGGACAGGGGAAACTTCACACACTGATGATAAGTGGATGGGACGGCCTGCATGTCGTGAATCCAGGGGGATCCAAGAATGATGTTATAAACAGCCGGCTTGTCGACCACAACAAACTTGTGCCACGAGGGTATGCCGGATACGTAAATTGGCAACTTGATTGTGCCGGACGTCATCATGTAATTTCCGTCGAACCCGGTGAGTGGTCTGATCGATGGTTTGATTTCTCTATTATTGACCTCCATTTTGTCGAGGACATCCCGGAAGATTACGTTGACGGAGCTTCCCGTGTCGATCATAATCCTTGTTACTTCGCTTTCTCCAACGTGTAATTCGATGACGAGAGGGTCGTTGTGCGGGAAGTTGACTCCAGCCAAGTCGTTTGCTGTGAACGTGATCGGAGGTACAAAGGGTGGGACTTTAACTGGCCAGACCGCAGCTGTGCCGGCCTTTACATAGTCGCGGATTGACCGCACGGAATCTCTACATGCTGTCAATCCTCTCATTATCATGTCAACACGGCGACGGGGCGGCCATTGGGTCGCTGTTGGGTCGGCGTAGAGGGTGTAAGTGCCGAACTCCGTTGGGAATTTGACACATTGATGGTAGATGGAAACCACAGCTTTCATTTTATGGAGCCAAGGCGTCCCAAGGATGGCATTATACGCGCTTGGACGGTCGACGACTGCGAAGTCAAAGAGGTGAACCGTATCACCGACCCTCATTGGGAGCATGACCGTTCCTAAAGAGGTAAGAGAGCATCCATCGAAACCAGTCAAGGTTTGTACTTCGGGCATGGTCAAGTGCAGGTCGACTTTTATCTGCGGGAGTGCTCTCCGGAAGATGACGTTAACGGAGCTTCCTGTATCGACCAACACATCCGGGACTAAGCAATCGCCGATGTTTATTTCAACAACGACAGGTCCAGTGGGCGAAGTCCGATGCTCGGCAGTGTCCTCTTCTCCGAACATGATCGGAGAGTACGATCGGCATATAGGTGTTCTGCCGGGCAACCAATCGCGTTCGGCTCTCTCGACGTCGTGGACGGGATATAAGGCGCGAGGCCAGTTAGGGTCGTACGGTAGACTTCCTCTTATGACATTAATTCTACGGCGGGCTGGAGGTGGTGGCGCGTCAGCCGGTTGGTTTTCTTGTCCTCCCACCTGGTTGCCAGCTGCGGGCTGGTTATTCGGCGCTGGTCCATTGTTGAAATGGTTATTTGGACCTCGTCCTTGATGTCCATGGCGTCCTCGACCTCGGCCTCGCGGGGCATTACTCTTGTACTGGCGTAATTCCACTTTGACCTCGCCGTTGAGGTATTTGCCCAGCAACGCGTTTTGTAAGTGTCTGCAAGACTGCGTAGAGTGTCCGGTGTATTCATGTAACTCGCAATACAAGTTATGGTCAGGCTCTTCTCTTGCCCGTTTTGGTGGGGTCGTCGGTACTATAGCTGACGAACTGACTGCGGGGGTTGGCGGGGCGTCATTGACGAGGTACGTTGCGCCGCGCTTCTTACTGTCCGCGAGGTACTCTTTGTCGAGGTGTTGGCGAGGTTCGTGGTATACCTCTTTTGCTTTGCCGGTTGGCACTTGAATTCCGGTAGAAGCACGTTTTTTGTCGTAGATGACTTTTTCTTCTTCCAGTTCAATGTGGACTCCTGCTCGATGGAGGGCATCTTGGAAAGTTGGGAATCTGTTCAACTTGAGATCCTTTCGGAACGTTGATTCGTACCATAGGGCCTTGTGAAGGGCTGCAAGCGAAACGCTATGGGGTGCTTTTACCTGTGTGGCAATCTTTTTGAACCTATCCATGAATGTTCGCGACGGCTCATGTTCCCCTTGCTCGATATTGTGGAGATCGGCGATTGTCGTGGTGGGGACGGCTAATATCGAGTATTGTTTCAAGAAGGTTAGCGAGAGTGTACGGAAGCTGTCGATTGAGTCAGGCGGCAAAGAGGAGAACCAGCCGAGGGCGTCGCCGCTCAGGTTTTCGATGAACAGCTGACACTTTCCAGCGTCTAGCTCTTCCGGGGAAAACTCGCAACGATGAATTGCGATCTCGAAGGATGTCAAATGGTGAGTTGGGTCCGAATCTCCCTTATACGGAGGTAGGTGCTTTATTTTGCAATCGGGGCGAACGACGACATGACGGATTCGCGCAGTAAATGGAGTTTTTTGGGACTGCTCCAACATATGGTCTACATCAGGTGCCGCGCTGGTTGCTTGGTGGAACTTGCTTGTGACATCCTTCATTTGACTTTTGAGTTCGGCCAATTCCCCGCTCTGGTTCTGGTCGGCGCTATTGGGATCGGCTCTATTGGTGCCGTCTGGATGTTCGGCATTTTCTTGTAGTTTTGCACAGACGCTAGAGAGAGTGGCGAATCGTTCCTCTGTCTTTCTGTCTTGGGCGTCGATTTTTTCCAGGATGCTTCGCATTAGTGCTCCTATGTCGAGGGCGCTGGTGCCTTCTCCGATCGAGCCGTTCGGCGTTGTCGGGGGCCGGGTCGGCGGTATTGGAAGCTCCTCTTGGGCCTGCTGGATGCGGTCCGGCGTGTCCGCCACATAGCCGTCGCTGCCCGTCGTTTCTCTTTCTGCCATTGCTCGAAATGTGCTTCGTCGATGTTGGACTTTCTTCAAAAGCTTTCCTTGTTTGTTTCCCTGGATGCGCACCAAATGTTGAACTAGTATAGCTACTAGCTCGAGGATGATATAATAGAAAGGGTGAAACAAAGGACTTTTATTAAGATAGTCAAAGATCGTCGAATTACAATATAACCGTTATAAGCCGGGTGGCTAATTACAGAGAATTGTGCTTCTCAAAATGACTAACTGAACTATAGCTTAGAATCGGATTTACTCCTGACTCTTGCCCGATGTTACTTGCCCTTCTTTGCAAGCTGATCCCCTGGTATTTATAGCTGATGGGACGTTTCACCTCTCTGCCTCGGGATCGATGTGGGATTGTCCTCAAGTAAAGTCGGCGATCGTTCTTATCCGGGCCGTCATTTATTGGGCTGTCCGTCTTAATTGGGCCTTCTAGGAGCTTGATCGGCCCGACAAGTAGGATTTAGCCGGTTTACCTTCTTGGGTTTTTGGGTTGACTGTTTTGATAATGGGCCTGCAGGAAAGCCTGTTAAGGCTGGGTGAAACCCATATCCAACAGAGCTGCGGTTATAAATTGCAAGTTTTTAGTTGAAACGTAACTGACGATCGAGACGAAACACTTGTTTATATATACCCATATTCTCTTATCTTATCATATGCTTTATGCTCTCGTGTCAATCCTGCCGAAATGCATGCATGCATGCGTTATATGTCAAATTCAAATTTTTGTTTCCGTCCATGAAATGGATGTTAAGAACTTAAGATCACATTATTACTGATATCATGTTATAAAGAAGAAAAAACGTGTGAGTAAACAAAATTAAGAAATATTAATTAGGTGTATATGATGAAAACCAAACTAGTTAAATGACTTAATGTAATATGATAGAGGTCATATACTCATATTTTATTAAATAGCGGAGCTTTGGATGTATGTTTGGCAAAATTGTGCTGCTTATTGAGACTACGTTACCACTTCTTCTTTTTTATTTTTTTTCCTCTTTCCAATTTGGGATGCGTGCCCTTTCGTTCGAAGTCTTGGTCATTAGCACTGTACTGTCCTGTGCATGAATGCGTATCCACGAGTCACTTATTGACAAGCAGAAATCCGTATAATATCATATCAATTATTATTCACAATCCGTCTCAGTTAATTAATTTAACGAATCCTTACTTTCCAATTCATGAGCTTCACGATCAAACGGTATATCAATTAGAGCTAGAATTAATTTATCACCCATGATCCATCATAATATATAGTTTAAATCACCATGAGAAAAGAATCTCAATCTTTTCTAGTCAAAACATTGTAAGTTTGTAACGCTCTTTTTCGAAAAAAAAAAAAAAAAAAAAAAAAGTTGTAACGCTCGGATGATTTCCATTACTACAACGTGTCTATTTTGTTCTGAGGTTTCCATCTTCAACAAATAACAGAGTAACCGATATTTTGATGCTATATGAAGCATGTGAGCTTTTTCATTTAAATTTTCAAATTACCACATAAATATTTTGATATTTTTTTTTTTTTTGTTAAAAAGTATTCAATTTATAAAAATATAATGCCAGTGGACTATTTCCGGAGTAGGCCCATACAGAAATCCCAAAAGGTCCAACTCATTTACATCAAACCGGACTAAACCGTTGGAAAAACAAAACCGGTCGGGTTACATCAAACCAGATTAAACCGGCACTACGTGAAACCCTAATCTACAAACGAAAAACTCGTTTGCAGCCGCCATCCATAATTGCGGATACTCAACCAGAACAGGACCTCCGGTGAATCTAGACGACGGTAACCGAACGGAGATGGTGATCCAAGATATGTTGTCATCCCGCCACCGTAAAACCATTTTGAGAAGGAGGAAGAGATCCGATCTGTCATTTGTCGTGGAGGATCCATGCTCAGTCGTGAGAGAGAGAAAGGCAGCAGAGAGTAGATAAGAAAACCGTCGACGGTAGCTTAGCTTCACCGGATCGGAGACTACCTCCCTATCATAACCGATCTGGTGAAACCTCCAGCATCTCCAATCTCCAGATCTATCTACCCTTTTCTCTCGTTCCTCGCCGTGAATCTCCCTCTTCCACTTCGCGTAGCAACACCTCCGGTAGAGCTCTTACCGTCAGCGTCTTGCAGATGCTTCTCCTCTCCACTGCTCCCTTGATTTCGTCCAACAGCTTCGCCGGGATGATGCAACAAGTCACGAATGAAGAAGCATGGGCCGGGGGTCCTCACCATCACCGGAATTGACAGAGGACCCGACGTCGGCGCACGAGGTTGTAATCAGAAAGAGGGGGAGAGAAAAATCGCCGCGTGTGGGATTCACTCGCCCGATTTATATATATTTTTTTTAATATTTTGATATTTATATGTAAAAAAAAATATATATATATATATATATATATATATATTTTGATATTTATATATTAAAAAAATATTTACATATAAAAATATTTTGATATTTATATGTAAATATTTACTATATGTATATTACATCCTGCAGGTTCTACCATCTATGCCAATCATTCATTTGTGCTATGGTGATGGATTTATCTCCGCTCAATGGTCACGCTTTGCACGTGTTGCTGCATACACAATTAATTTATTGTACAATTTGTTTGTTTTTGACTACCAACAAAAAAAAAATATATTGTCGGTCAGATGTAGTCTAATTAATTTTTTGTCAGTGAGAGCGTTGGGAGATATAGTTTGTTGTTTCAAAGTAATTAAATAAATATACACTACATTATTATATAACGTTCGAAGTATTGAACTTAGTACTTACCCGGTTGTATATATTGTTTTGTAAGTTAGAAAGTGACATTTGGAGTTGTGAAATCATAAATTTTTATCTCTTTTTGGGTCGTATCACGGTAGCTAATATAATGGAAGTATGGAACTGTAATATATATTCTTCCGTGAATGCCTGTCACAAATTTTATATGTTCTTTAAAAAAAAATTAAAAATCTTTTGGGAGACATGTCCGTCCGATGGACTGCTTAACTAACAAATGAACACATCTCAAAAGACGATTTCAGGTGTGAAAAAAGTTATTATAGCTCGACAAAACCCTGGATTTGTCTCCGTCAGGCCAACTCGTAGAGGGAAACGTCTCATTCGGTATCGTTTTAAAATCCTGTGAGTTAGAGTTTACAATGGGTGGGTGGGGATTGATCGTTGTGAATGCGAGATATGGTATAAAACAACAAAAGGAGTCAAACAACTTTAGTTAAGTAGCACGAAACCACTCTGAATAAAATGATTTTACTGATATATAACTGGAGTGATCGAATACATAAGTGATGAAGATCCTTTAAGAAAAAAAAAAAAGTGATCGAATACATAAGTGGGAAGAATTCAAAAGAAAAAGCGATAACTTAACGAGTGGTAAATATATGAAATTATAACATCACTGATTCACTGAGACAAATAAAAGAAGAAGTAAACAAAAAAAAAAAAAGACAACACATGCAGATATGGTGATGACAAGGTTAAAGTAAAACAAATGACATGTCTTCTCACTTCAAGAGACACATAGCAATAGACAACACACCACCAATAAATTTTAAAGAAAAATCCAACTCAGATTAAAGAAAGGTTGGGATACTTTGCGACGCGTCTAGACAAGAACACCGTGCACCCATCCTTGGGCGATATCGTGGGGCAGTACACAATGTCATCGCAGCCGTCCGATCGAAGCCTCTTGAAATCAAACAAAGACGAGAACATTGCGATGAATAGTACCAAGTGGTTCAATGCGTAACGCTGCCCCACGCATTGGTGAGGCCCCCATCCAAAAGCTAGGAAGTTGCGCTTGAACACCTGGTCCTCTTGCCTTGTCTCGCTAAACCGGTCAGGATCGAACCTGTCCGGTTCAGTAAACCCTTGAAACGAAGAGTCAAAAAGTGAAGGTAAGACAATTGCTCCTTTTGGGATAGTGTACGATTCCGTGAGAGGGAAGTCTGTAGCTGCGACGTGCGGGACCATAGTTGCCGGAGGCCTGTATCTCACCACTTCACGAGCCACGGAGCACGTGTATTTCATCTCCGCAAGCTGATCGATGGTGATCAACGCGTTGGACTCAGGCGACCAGATCTTGGCCACTTCCTCTCTTACTCTGTTAAGCACTTCCGGCTCCGACTCAAGAAGCGTCACTGCCCAGAGAAGTGATGACGTGGATGCATCTTGCGCGGCAAAGAGAAAGTCGAAGAGCAAACCGCCGATATCTTCGTCTCCGGAGTGCGGCGGCGGTGGATTCTCCTCGACGATGGCCTGCATCCAGAAGTCGATTAGGCATGTTGGTTTTTCTCCTGCAGCCATCCGCACTTTTGATTTTCCGGCGCAAATGGCGAGGGTCTCCACTAGCCTCGTTACTGCCCGGCGAGCCTCACTGAACGCGAAGCCAGGGAGGTCGAATGGGAGCGCCATAGCTCCGAGATTGAACAGATTGTAATCAGTACGGAACCTGTTTGTTGCTTCCTTGTCAAGGTAAGTTCCAACGAAAACCGTCTGTGAAGTCTCGAGGTTTAATTCACGGACAAGTTGTCGCAGCGACACCGGACGAGACCCTCCGGAGGTACTCTCCTCCCATCTCTGTAGATGACGGAGGATAACTAATTGCTGGACGGCAGAGTAGGTCGAGAGTGCCTTGGGAGTGAAGTTAGGAGCGATCTGACGGCGAACGGACTTGTGATCTTCACCGAACATGTAAATGAGGTTGTGTTCACCGAAGAGCTTCTTTCCAAAAGGATGTCCGATAAGGTGGAAGGCATCAGGACGAACGTTTGCGAAGATTTGATGAGACAGCTCAGTGTCTTTGATATAGACGATGAATTTTCCGATGAGGTAGTTGGCGGAGAGGCCTGAGATTCCCGCGGCGGCGGATTGCTTGTCCCAGAAGGAAGTAGGGTCACGGACTAGTGCAACGGCGTTTCCGATGATCGGAGGGACAAAGAGAGGGCCAGGGAGGTTGCGTTTCTTGACAAGGTAAGAGAGTTGCTCTAGGAGAAGGAAGAGAAGTAATGCTGAGACTACGTATGGTGCGAGAGAGGCAAATAGAGAAACAGAGAAAACCATATTTTCTTGTTTCTCTACTTCTTTTTATTAAAGCTTCTCTTAATGGGTTCTGGCTCTGTATTTGATTGAGGTTTTGTGTATATAAATGGAAATGATTGAATAAAAAGAAGAAGAGGGTTTTGCTTTGTTGTCTTGATGACTGCTTGTTGTGTCTCTTGGTGTTCCCTTCTTTGTTTGGTGGGTTTTGCAGAATTTTCTAAGGTTTTTGGGAGCTGTTTTGCAAATTGCAATGGTATTGGGACAAGAAGAATGTCTTGTCTATGTGAAAGTTAGAAAGAGAGAGACGTATATAATGAATTGACCATGAGCTGTTGGTGAAGATCAGTTTTATAAAGAAATTAAATTCTAATTAGTTGGTTAGTTGTAATTAATACTAGCACATTAAGTTTTTTTTTTTAATTATAGCCGGCATTGTAAAAAGAGGACTCTTGTAGTATAACAAAGTGAAAAAAGAGAAAATTTATATATAATACGATATTATTGAAAACTTGTGAGTATGTTGACTTGACGATTCCAAGACATCACTGTCAAATAGATACTGTTCGTTGGATAAATTTTGATGTTATCTCAATAGATGACTTTGGTTTTCAACTCCCAAATGAATTGTTTGTTTTTAATTATTAACATCTCTTTGACCTTAAAAGGAATAGTCTGGGCACAAGCTCATAACCTATCAACCTGGTTTCCTCTAAATCATCAAAAGATCATTAACAAATCAAAGTTGAAATAGTTCAATGATAATAACGCTTTGGGTTTAGTTATTTTCTTTTTGATAAACTGCTTACATATTCTGAAATGTTCTAAATATTATCTTGTTAAGCTTCAATCATGTCGGAATATTATATAGTGCGATGCGCGTGCCCATCACAACATCTTATTTTAAAAGCTTTTCATGTATAACGACATTTTAAGTTGCGTATAGCGCAATTCTAGAGTTTTTTATTTACAGTCCAATATATGTATAAATTGTCTAGCTTTTCTAATGCACGTACACAGCGAATAATCGAGATTCTGATTAGAAGATGAAACTTAAAATTTTAAATTATGTTGTTGTTGTTGTGTCGTCACCCTAACTCGGTAGATTGCATATCCATGAAAAACAAAAAAAATAAATAGTTGATTTACATTTAAAGAGAGTAATATATATCTGTTATAACATGTATACTTTTTCAATATCCAAAGAGTGAGATAAACAGAATGAATATAATAGTAATTATGTTTGGCCGAAACTAATATGTTTTGAATTGAGATAAACACAAACTATATAAATAGATAAGCATGAGTAATGTCGTATAAAACAATTAACTAAAAGTATGTTATGAACTATAATTGGCGGAAATATTTTAATGTGACAGAGAACTTGAACGACTCATTTATTAATTTAGTTGCATAGCAAATATAATAAATGCGATCAGAAAAGTCGTATACATAAATGAAAGAGTCTTCGTCTTCTCTCCTTTTTAGTGGACTAGTTTAAGAATTTCTATCAGTCTGATACGATACCACTATCATATTTAGAAAATCTATCTACAAACATTCTCATGTCATACTTTGGGATCCGAATCTAAGCACTTGCACTACCCAATTTCCTTTCTTGAGCTTAAAAAATTTGATAGAATTATTGTTAGTGTGTGTAGATCAGGACCAGAAATAGGTACATTTTTTTTTTTTTTGAAATAGATACATCTTATTCTAATGGTTAGCCCTTCTTTAATCATATGATTCATATAGCATGGCAACTATTGTTTAGATATATGCATGGTATAAAACCATATTATAAAGATTAGACGTAAAAACAAAAAACTATATTTAGGAATTATTTTCCTTCGTGTTTTTTTGGCTTAGAAGATTCTTCCTTTGTCCGTTTATTTTCTTCTATAGAGGGAATCAACGTCGTTGACTATTTATGTAAATCAGTTTCATTGTGTGTACGTGACTGCTTGATAGTTGCTGATAATGTTTTCTTTGTTTGACAAAGAAGTTTTCGATAATGTTTTCCATTACAAACTAGTAAAATAATAACTATAGCCTATAGGACGTTTTAATATATATATCATCTGTTTAGTTGGCCCTAGGGTTAAGTATCTAAAAACATTACACTTTTGAGAAAAAGAAGAAAAAAGAATAAAATCCATTATCAAAAAAAAAAAAAGACCAAAAAGAAAGAATCATATTACAATTTCTCTTGTGATTCGGACTTTTTTGAATGTTGATTTTTCTATTTTCTTCAGCTTAGCTTAGCTTCTTCCAACATACAATTTTTGAAGTTTTGAACTTTGAAGAATCATTTTTGGAAAGGTGATCAATAAAAAATCAGCAAAATCATAATTACACATTTGGATAACTTTCTTCCCCTAATTATTTGTATTATAATATATGTAGAAGTCAATGAACGTTATTAGTTCCGTGGAATAGAATTCTACATTTTTAGTCTCCAAAATTCCAAAATCTAGACTTCCAAAATTTCTAGATCTATTTCTTTCTGATATTTTTTTGAGAAGTTTGAATGAAGATGGTCATCAAACGGATACACTCATCTTTTAGGGTACATAATGTGATATTTTGCTTTACCTAGATATGCTTGGATAGTAAGTAAAGCGTTTTGTTTCTTCAATTTTGCAGACTTCCCCTTCCAATTACTAACACATTGGTTTCAATTCACATGATTCATTGATACTCATTATATGATCAATGAATATATAATATCGTTGCATAAAAGATATTATATAATAAAACTGTATAGCCTAATTCTACAATTGTTGAAGTCTCATTGATCTCAACGACCATGAATTGCATAAAAGATAGCTAGTTTCTCATATCTAGTAGCTTGAACCCAATACATACATAGCCATACAACATTGGAATCCCGGTCTTACCAATACATTTTCTAGATGAAAACCAATGCGAGAAGAAGGAAAAAAACCGGAAAACCAAATCCACTTCTACTAGACCCGGAGAACCAAACCTTAACGTCATCAATCACAGGTCCACACAAGGAACTCATATCGTCCGTCCTCGTATTGTAATAAACACTGTAGAAAGCTATCCTCGTACGGTCAGCTTTCGCCGTGAAATTCACTTCGGATACTTCGAAACTCGAGTTCGCTTGCGCCATATAATGAAAGTTCTGTGCTTGATCTCCAGCAAAAGCCATTACAGCCAATGGTTCCTTGCACTTGTCACCAGCATGACCCAACGAGAAAGACAGCTTATACGGAGCGTTCGCCTTTGTCTCAACCATTTGAGATATAATGCCTTCTTTGCCCGACAGAAGCTCTATAGCTCGCTTCCCCTCAGGAACAGAGAAGTGGTTCGAGTCAATAAACCGGACTGCTCTGTTTGATTCCACTGTCCATCCAGGAAGCGACGATATCTCTTCGTCGAGGCTTGTCGGAAGCAGAACACCTAAGGTCGTGTTCCTAAACATCCATGGACCTTCTTCAAAATCCCCATTAATTACTGCATTACCTGTAAAGTACAACATTTACGTTTGTTTTTACTAATGTTACATTAAGGGGTTAGTTTTGAAAAAACTCGAAACGTTACCTTTTGGTTTAATAGGAGTGAAGAGCTTCTTAACGGCAATGTCATCAAGGATAGGTCCACAAGTAGGATCATCCTCCATGTCAGGATTCCTAAAAACCAACCTGACGCGATCCACAACCGCTTCAAACGCCCATGCATATGGATCCCAACCTTGAACGCTATACAACGTTTGTAAGTCAATGGTCTGCGACGCCATCGGTTCATCGGAAGAAGCCACCGAAACGTTCAGCGACTCTAACTGCGCACACGTGCGAGCCGCGCTGAACGTAACGGAGTAGACTGAACCTTTCTCAACCGTCAGTTCTTGGCTGATCTCTGCGTCGTTTCCTAATCTAACAGCGTGACGACCTTCAGGCACGATCAGGATCATCCCGCCTTGTTTCTGACCGGATTTGATTAGCTCCACCGTGCCGTCAGATCGCCAGCTCGGGATCTCTGAGGCTTCGTTGATGATCCCGTCGTCATCGGGGAAGCCATTCGACGGTGGAGTCTCGAAGTCGCCGTTAACCACTAAGCCTGGAACAGCAAAAACGTTAGTTAAAAATATCTATTGAGAAAAAAAACCGTAACTAATCACCGAATTTAAGAAATTAGTGTCAGAAAAATAAAATAAAATATGACAGAGACGTATAACAAAAGAAAAGACTGAAGGGCAAGAAGTGAGACACGAGAATTGAACCATTTCATAATTCGGACCCATGCATTAAGTATCGGTGTGGGACTCTCAACATTCATATGACTAGAATAGAATATGTGGTCTTGTATCTACAGTTACAACTTACAAGTACCCTTTTCCTCAGGGAAGGTAAACAAATGTTGCTTATACTTATTTTATTTTAGTCAAACAAAGGACAATACATTTTATTTGGTTAGAGTCTTTGTACAAGAAAATTAGTACTAAACAGACAAAAACAACAAAAGAGGGCACATGGCGGGAACCGTTTCTTTCTTTCTTTTTTTTCATCTATTTTCTATATTTGAAGAAATGAGAAAATTAACTATAGTTTAATGGGTTAATGACTTAATGCTATTTCTAATTAGGAATTTAAGATAAAATATAAACTAGTTTTGAGTATTGAAGACTTGAATTGAAGCTAACGAGGAGCTGAGAGGAGAGCTTTCTATTCCTTTACAAAGGATGATGGCCTACAGCTTTTTTCAATTAAACGAATTAGACCCACAAACTTTAGTTTTCTTTCTGATTGTGACAGCTGAAATTGGATATGAATTTTACCCCATTGACAGAGAAGAAGTGAGATTACCCTAAAACCTAACTCACAAATCCAAGTAAAAGTTATAACTTTTTAATTCCTTATACAGATTTTGTGCTATCCAGATCTGCAAGCAAACCGTTTTAGAAAGAAGAACTAAGTTTAAGGCCATATCGAATCCTCTGTTCTAGAAACAGAGAGGCTGAGTCTAGGTTTCAGAGAACAAATAACCATAGAAAAAAAAAAAAGAATCATGCTTTCGTCGACCCATTAACACAATGACTAATACCCAATAACTCAAAAAAAAAAAAAAAAAAAACCAAGAAAAGTAATGAGATTATGTGAGTGAACAGCGTACCGTCTTCGACCGGTGAAGTTTTGCCGGCGGATTCTGCGGCGGAGAAGATGGAGAGACCAAGTAGAAACATTAGAATGGAGACCGATCTCCAACCATTGTTGTTGTACAGCACCATCTCTCTCACTTTCTCTGTCAACAGTTGAAAGTGTTTCTGCGTGTTCTTTTTTGGTCAGTGAGCGGAAGCTGGGAAGTGTAGTGTCCTTTTAAACAAGATCCCTCCAGCTGTTCTTTTTGTTCCTTTATTTTTTTTTTTTACAATCGGAATAATTGTTTAATCCAACCCAAAGCCAAAGCCATTGAGATTTTGTAGGATATGTTAAAAAAAAGTTGATAGAGAAGTTTAGCCATTTTGGGACCCTCTTGACCACAAACCGCGTGGTGGTCGTGGTCATTGCTCTACACGACACCCGCTTACTTTGGTTCTCTCTTACTCATTTATCTACTACGGACCAATAAACCACTATTCGTTAAAAGAACAAGTGGAGGGGGATTATTGCAACATCTTTTATAGATCGAGGAAACGGATAACTTTTAGATATTGATTGAGGAATAAAGAAACACTCGATGTAATGATTAATGAGTGTTTCAAGAGGCAACAAAACTGAAGTACCCAAGTGCTAATATCGGTTATTATCATTAAACTAAAGAAGCTTAGGTAACTAAAACGCTGTCCACACTCGCACTTATTCTACAATAGTCCCTGTCAATCTAAAATGTTCAGCCAAACATCCCAAATGGAACATAAGCATATAATTTTGGAAGATGAACTCTTAATCTTTGTTTGGAGTTTTAGTATAGTGAGTTTCCTCTTGTATTCTTTTCAGCATTTTCCCTGACCCTAAGCATAAGGTAGCTGGCTCAAGGTTATCACCTACTTACTCAATATTACATTCCCATGTAAATTGCTCTAAAGTTCTCACCTTTTACTTGACAATGCATCAAACTTCATACCATACCATGACCCTACGACTTTCCATAACCCTATGACAATCATCAAGAATTACTAAAAATAACTTCACCAAAACAAAAGAGAGCGAGAACAACATCACTTGTGATTAGCAAAATAAGATTTGACAATATATGATGGTGTTTATCTTATTCAAATAGAACTACTGACATAATAACTTCATAACCCTGAGTGAGATCGTAAACAAAGAGCAGCACTTGTGAAAAAAACAAGCAAACTAAGTTTTGTGATGGCGTTAAAATCTTTCCACCATCATACAAACAACTACTTGGGTAATCGTATTTACCACATAAAAGTTAGTAGCCGCAACAGTTCTTTCATTCCTTGCTCCCATTTCTTCCCTGAAACAAAGAAACATCACTCATCATCATCACTTAAGTAACTAATCTATACAGAAGAACAGTAAGGAGAATTCATAAAAAAAAACACTTACTTTGGATCAGTAACACAATGCAGCTACCAAGAAGATTTCTTAATTCCCATCAAAGCACCTTTAGATGCTAATCCACGGAAAACGATTCGAGAAACCCTAAACAGCTCAGTCACAGAACGAGACCGACCTGTAAACACACAACGGTTTCTGATTCGCGCAAAGGCACTGTTCCTTGGCAATTTCGATAGCTTATAACGATTCTTGTCTCTCATTTCGCTTGGAAGATCCGGATCTTTGCAAAACGCCTTGTATAGCTTTCTCCTCAGTTCGAGTCTAGCAGCTAGCAATCTACGTCTGTGATCCGCACTGTTTCGCTTCACTCCTTGCTCCGTTCCGCTGTGCTTCGGTCCCGATTTCATAAGCGTCGTCGTGAAGAGTCTACCTTGGATTTGACCGAGATTGTTCGGATGGTTAACCACTGATCGGCATAACAGCCCCGAAGATGCGAAATGCGATTGGGAGAAAGATCGTTGGCAATAGGAAGATACGTTGAGTAGGACTCCTCGGAGATTCGCCATTTGATTCAGGAGATTTGTGGGGGAAACGCCGCGGCGGAAATGGTTTAGGGTTCTCTCAGTGAAGATGAAGAAGAAAAGCAAATTCAGATTCTTCTGACGACGATGACTTTTTGGGCCTATTTTTAATTCTATTCGGCCCACTAAAATCCCGTAATAATATCTACATTATTCTACTTTAATAAGCCTTTCTATATAGTGTTTCAGACATGGATGATACTTTTTATAACCATTGTGGAAGCTTCAACTTGTATTTTGATTATTAATACATATATTGGATTTGGGGATCTAATCTATACTATTAATTGGGGAGTACACTTAGGGTTAAAAAAACAATAAAACCAATATGCCATATAATGCCCCTACGAAATAAAAAAAGAAAGAACAAAGAAAAAAATATTTGAGGGCAAAGAGGTAATATAATTAAATAGAAACACGCGGATCTTTAAATAACCCGGTTTTCCCTTATTCGGATCTTGAATTGTAACTTTCATTTCCAAACATAGGCGCCCGCCGATATCTGTAATCAAAATCAAATTCAAAAAATAATTTTGGAAATGAATAATTTGATTAACATAATAAATTCTACATTTCAACCCCGAAAATCTTCCCTGCCATACAATACGGTTTTTAGAAACTAATCACAATTAAAATCGTTTAAACATCAATTATTAAATTAAAATCCCAAATCAAGAATATTAAAAACCCGAATCTTAATCATTTCCAAAACTAAAAAAATCAGATTTTGTGTACCTATTTAAAAAAAAGTATCAACATAAACTACGCTAGATTAGGAAAGAATCTCATAATCAAATCCTATATATACCATAAAAGGTGGAGCGAGTAACAGAGAACTTATTTCATCATTCAATTTTAGAAAGAAAAAAAAATATCAAAAACTGGAACAATGGGTATATTACCTAACATGTATTCAAAAATATTTTAGATTTCCAAATACACATAAATAATTCTGCAAATTTAAGGTGACAATAAATTTTGAATCTTATTCATTACAGATTTAGGCAAGTTTTAAATATATTGTAGCTAAATTAGAGTAACATTTTAAAATTGTATCAACTAAAATATTCATATCCTCTAAATTTTAGCAACTAACACTGATTTAATAGTTAGATATTATGTAAAAAAAATATACTACCATATCTCATCTTCATCATCGAATAAGCATATTCTAGAATTATACCATTTCACCAAACTACCTCCATTAGTTCTATAAATACAGACATCTACTCAAGAACAAACACAACACTTCACAAAAAAAAAAAACTCGATTTCAAAGTAAGTAAGTTTATTTCTCTTTATTCTCAAGCATTGTTTATCAATATATTAAACTAATTATGTCACTATTGTCAATATATGAAACAGGATGAAGAAGAAAAAGATTTTATTGGTCCAAGTATTAAACGGTGCTCCTCAAATATCTAATACAAGGAGGCCTACAACATTTCATCACAACTCTCAAACCCGAAATTCACAAGGAGTTCTACCAATATCAATAATTATATTCCACATAGTGCAGTTTTTCACATTTCTTCTCAAGAAATTAGAAGCTTACTTGGATCACGCCGAGGACCATATAAGACTCATCCAATAACTCTGATCTTTACTCCTGCAAGTAATGAGTTTTTAAAGGTGAGACCTTTTTTTCCATTTGTTTGCACTATAACGACGAACTGTACAACCATTTCTATAAGGGCTTATTTTATTACAGTACAAATAGATTCATACTCTTTCCCTAGACAAGATAAAGCACCAAATATTTTTTCATGTTCATTGAGAGGAGAACCAATAGAGTCAAATTGATCACAGAGATATTTGATTGCAACCACATATGTAGCCATAGTCTTGCTTTAACTTATTTGTTTTACTCTTTACTAATCCAAAAACAATGTTGTGAAGAAAAATAAATCAGATGTTTATAATTTGTGTTGGTTGTTTGGCAACAAGAACATCATTTAGTTTACTATCAGAAAGAACAATACGTTAATCTATTGGATTGATTATAATAGATGCATTGTTTTGACCCCAAATAAAAAGAGATGCCTTAGAGGGAAGGAGATTACCATTTTTTGCATGTTTAGAGTTAATAAATCAAGAGAAATATCCTAAAATAGCACTAAATCAAGTTTTATGGACAATTGTAGCACACTTCATAAATTTCTAAAAATAACACTATTTAACACATTATTATATTTAAAATTAATTTTTAGAATTTGTTTTTTTATGTGTTGGTATGAGATTCTGAGAATCTGGAAATTAACAAAGACCACGGGTTAGATGAACAAAGAGTTAATGGTGAAAAACAACTAGTTGTACCAAAGATCTCTTTTTGAATATAATTTAACATTACATTCAAAAAAAAAAAAAAAAAAAACAACTTCATTTCCTCTCTATACTTGAGGCAAGTTTGAAACAAACTTTTGGAAATTCAGCTTCAAAATCAAAATTACCTCACCCCAAGAAATTAGCAGGACAGACTTCATCAACCAAAGCGATCAAATCATTTAAACTTTTTTGCACCTTCTTCAAATCGGATCTGGCTAAAAACTATAAAAAGTGATAAAATTAGAATTATATATCTCTTATATCTTAATCAAAACATTCACACAACGGAGACAAAGCATCGATTCAAAAATTCGATCTCACCAAAGGTTATAGAAGGTAGCGACGACAACAACGCAAGACCAAGTGTCTCCGGAAGTCGAACTATCCCTCACGTTCTCATATGCAAACACGCTCCCATGGTGGTAATCGTACTCGGAAAGATTCCATGGTAAGCGTGAAACTCGGTTTCTTCGTGGGTCACAGGAGAATAAAAAGAAGACGAAGGGAGAGAATCAGGAAGAGACATGCATGTCTTGAATCAAATCGATGAGATTCAGAAGAAATACAGAAGAAGGAAGAGGAAAAGAGACTAAGGAAGAGATAAATGTCTCTGATTTTTTTAATAGAAAAACAATGTCTCTGTTTTATTTTTTTTGTTTTCTTTTTTAAATAACGTTATTATGATTTTTTGTCCCTTTTAATACTCAACATTGTCATTTTTCCTTTTTTTTAAGTCATTTGGTTTCTTCATAATAATCTTCACCCCGTAATTTAGAATTTGGAAATTTATAATAACTTGTGTATAGATTAATAACTATAAATTAACATAATAGACTTAAAATAAATTAATACTTACAATCATATATGTAACATGATTTTTTTTTCAAATTATATAGCCTAAGTGCCTAACAATGTTCAAAATAACAATTAAAGGCATTAAAATTAAAGTGTGTTCCATTATAGATGAACCATACATAAAATAACAAGAATAAAGAATTCAATTAATTTTGTAATATTTTATTATATCATATAATATATAAATATACTATAATTTATCTTTGTGTTTTTACAAAACGCAGGACTTCAGTAATTTTTGCTTCCATCCCATCCTGTTTCCAATCGGGAATAAAAGTTTGTCTTATATCGAAAATGTCCTATATCAAGAATCTCCCATATTGGGAATGTGTTGTTTTAACTATATTCAATTCTCAAAACCTATCGAGGTGTATTTGTGCAGCTTGATATATTAGGTCATCCCATTCAAGAAGTTTAATTTTTTTGATGATTTTTATCTGATTTAATAGTATACGAGTTTAATAAAAGTCTAACGGTTACTAATTTGGTTCAAGTTTGATCCGTATATAACTGGATTAAAATTTTGTAGTGAAATCATAATTATTTCAAATATTCACAAATTTACTAAAACCAAACCAATTTAAATAATTATATTAAATTATTTACAAACATAATCCCGCACGTATGTGCGGGTCCGCACCTAGTCCCCCTTTTAAAGAGAAGTACACAACTTAAGTTTTGTAGACTTTATAAAAAATATAAATGGTTACAAATGCATACTAATAGGTTATATATCGGATATACTTAACCCTATACATTTCATAAGATAATTTTTGTATATAGATAATAAATAATAAATCCATAAATCGTGGAGTATATAGATAATAAATAATAAATCCATAAATTGTGGAGCAAATATATCACGAAGATCACAACATAGTTATTTCAAATTATCACCTTTTTAATAAAAAAGAAATACACAACATAGTTTATATTATTTATATTATAATATAAAATATAGAGAAGTACACAACATAGTTTATATTATAGTGATTAAATTATATTATTTAATTTAAAATTATAATCGCGGAGATATTTCAAATGATCTCTTTTTAATAAAAAAGAAGTACACAACATAGTTTTTATGGACTTTATATTTTTAATAAATTATAAATGGTTACAAATAGGTTATAGATAGGTTATAGATTAATTCATATATTAATGGTTACACCTAAATATTGGGTGCAATCTTAATTGGAGATATTCCAAATTGATAATTGATATATTAATGGTAACAAATAAAATCATGGATCTTCCAAACTGTATTTTCAGAAGATTTTACTCCTATATCAAGTTGTTTCCAAAGATCTTTAAACACAATATTACAAATTTACGTTCCACAGATTTTACTGATAAACCATAACGTTCAATAAAATTTGGACCGTGCTAGAGCACAGATTGAATTTTGTTTTTATATTATAATTTTAAGACTTACATACTCAAGCATTAAATTTTTATATACTCTAGCACGAAAGCTGCTGGACACAATCTAGCACGGATTAATAATTTTATATACTCTAACACGGGTTAAAATTAACAATATAAGACTTACATAATATATTTACATTCCATGAATAATATTTACAATAAAAATTGTTTGCATGAGTTGCATCCAAATAATATTATAAACAATTACATATATAATATTTTAAAAATAATAAGATGTATTTCAACCCGTGCTGTAGCATAGGTCTAAATCTAGTTTGATATATTATATCAAGAGTATCATTATTTATGTATTTAAATCTTGGTTAATATATAAAACCATTTTTTTGAAATTATTGAGGTCTAGCTTCCGTCGTTTTATCTTTGATTAACGTCGATCTTCTTTTGTTTCCATCTTCGATTTCTAGCTTGAGAGACTCCATCACTTTCTTGAACTCATGGAATGTGATTTGTTCAATCTCACATTCTTCTGAGCTACCAGGCCATTGTAGACTAATTTGAATCTCTTTGAACTTGTTGAATGTCTCCTCGACTTGCTTCATAGGATCACCTCGAAGGTAATGGATTATAGTCTGAGAGATAAACGACAATATTTCACACAATAAGCAAAACTGAAAAATATATTGAATTTAATTAGATATTATACTATATGTGACTTGCCTGGTAAAGAGGACGTCTTGCATCTGTAATGACTTCATCCTCTAGACACTTACATCTTTTAGCCTCATCCATGTTACCCTATTAAAAAAGTTATTTTATAGATGGTAAAAAAATCATGTATGTGAGAAATGTAAGTTATAGAGAGCATGCAAACCAAGTAGATCAACATCTCAACAAGCAACATCTCAATCTCATAAGCCTCATGACCTTTCCTTTCCTTTCTTGCTTTCTCTAGTGCTTTCTTTAATATCTCCACTCCTTTTGCTTCTTTTCCACTCATTTCCATCTTCACAATGTCTCTCTGGCAAGAGGGAGATGAAATAAGGTTTATATATGAACAACCCGAACAAAGAAAAAATGGTTTATATTATGAATTGTACCTGAAGCATCCCAAAGTCAGGATGTTCCTCGGAAAGTAATGCTTCAAACTCAATCTCAGCATTGGCAAGTGAAGAAGTATCAGCTCGATATGAGTGCAAATCAAGTAACCTCTGCAATGCTAATTTTCCTCCTCGAATAGCCCCCACTGAAACAGATCTTGAGAGACTTTTCTTATCTCTTGCTGAAGAAGCCTCCTTACCAAAGCTTTTCACCTTATCATCTCCTTTTTGTTCTCCAACGCTTTTACCAATCTTTTTTCTGCTAATATCTCGACCACTTTTATCATCTTTCTTTCTCCATAAACCACGATTTATGTAGTTCCAAGCGACGTATGCACCAGCAAGGATGAATACAGGTGCAACTGCTGCTCCATACTTGGTCTTCATGCTCAACTTGTTCTTGGACTGATTCACCATATACGTACCTAAATTATATATGTTTGTCTGATTCAGTGTGTTTTAGAATATATGTCAAATATTAAAAAATTTCCTCTGGAAAGTTGTTTTTATATACACAATGAAAATTTGATTGCAAGTGGAAGAGGAAAGCAATCAAGTTATTCTAATGTTAGTCTTGTATCATAGGTAAAGAAGTTATTATACTTTAACCGAGGAGACACGAACAACGAATCTAACGCCATATTGGAATTTCCAAATGTTTTAAACTATAGAAAAGAATAATATTTTCTGAGCCTAATATAATGAAAACTCACTAATTGATCTTCAAAATGTACTATACGCTTGATCAAAAGTCTCTAGAATATATCTTACAATTTCGAAATAGAAAGGATACCAAAACAGTGCCTATGTACGTACTTGCTTGTTTAAGCAAAATCTTTGATGCCTTTTTGTCAAACTGAAGTTACTTCTGTCTGGAGCAACAATTTGATGCTTTCCTTCACAAACCCTAAGTCTCTCAGATATACTATGCATGTAAAGAAACTAACAAAAACAAAAAATCAATTACCTAATAACACAAAATCAACCAGTGCAATAAAAATCCATTTTTGTTTTTACTCTTAGGAAAAATGGCTTCTACATTTCTTCTAGGCCATAGTCAGAAACTCACACTTCCTTTCTCTAATTTTTTCACCTCCACACACAAACCAGTTCTCAGATCTCAAACCCCTTATTTTGGTATTCCTTCCAATGTCGGTCAAAGCAGCCGTTTGTTCATCAGATCACCACCAATCACGATGGCCAAATCAGACAGCAAAACTGATAATAATCACGATGATAAAAAGCAATTAACGCCACTAAAAGTGGCGGCGGGAGCATCCCTAGCACTTGCTTGCGCCTTAAGTATCTTCGGCTTTAAGATAAAGAATGTGAGCTACTCTGCCGCCGCAGCTGCGCATCCAAGCGCCGCCGACATGATCATATCCGGGAAGCCGAGCTCAGCCGTATCCGCTGCTTCCGATATGAATCCTTTGCCAGCTAAGTTCGCATTGCGGTCTCTCTTTGAAGTGAGCTCAATGCTTGCTTCGGCCAAACCCATTCCTTCTCAAAGACCATTCAGTCTCCAAAAGCTCCCTTCTTTGCCTTCAAAAGAAGATATTGATTTCATTAAGGTACAATCTGCAAAACATATAAATATTCTATCCAATATTTTAGTGTCACGTCATGATCCTCTAAATTTCTACGACTAGGTAGGAGTTGTGTTGGACCAATACAAACGAATTATTCGGTTTTGTTTTCCTTATCATCCAAAAAATAATACTAAAATTTGAATATAATACTAGTTATTATTAGTTTTGCTTTTGGTATGACGCGTATTCAAGTTGTTTGCTGCCAAATCAAATCTCATAGGGTGCTGTTGTACCCATAGCTAGCATAAAATCAATTTAAATGGAAAAAGTTAAATGATATTAAAAAATGTGGGAAATATAGATGGAGGCGGTACGGAAGATGAAGGAAGGAAAATGTGAGGAGGCGGTGCAGCTCCTTCGTGACGCAAACTTTAGTTTTCTTTCTGATTGTGACAGCTGAAATTGGATATGAATTTTACCCCATTGACAGAGAAGAAGTGAGATTACCCTAAAACCTAACTCACAAATCCAAGTAAAAGTTATAACTTTTTAATTCCTTATACAGATTTTGTGCTATCCAGATCTGCAAGCAAACCGTTTTAGAAAGAAGAACTAAGTTTAAGGCCATATCGAATCCTCTGTTCTAGAAACAGAGAGGCTGAGTCTAGGTTTCAGAGAACAAATAACCATAGAAAAAAAAAAAAGAATCATGCTTTCGTCGACCCATTAACACAATGACTAATACCCAATAACTCAAAAAAAAAAAAAAAAAAAACCAAGAAAAGTAATGAGATTATGTGAGTGAACAGCGTACCGTCTTCGACCGGTGAAGTTTTGCCGGCGGATTCTGCGGCGGAGAAGATGGAGAGACCAAGTAGAAACATTAGAATGGAGACCGATCTCCAACCATTGTTGTTGTACAGCACCATCTCTCTCACTTTCTCTGTCAACAGTTGAAAGTGTTTCTGCGTGTTCTTTTTTGGTCAGTGAGCGGAAGCTGGGAAGTGTAGTGTCCTTTTAAACAAGATCCCTCCAGCTGTTCTTTTTGTTCCTTTATTTTTTTTTTTTACAATCGGAATAATTGTTTAATCCAACCCAAAGCCAAAGCCATTGAGATTTTGTAGGATATGTTAAAAAAAAGTTGATAGAGAAGTTTAGCCATTTTGGGACCCTCTTGACCACAAACCGCGTGGTGGTCGTGGTCATTGCTCTACACGACACCCGCTTACTTTGGTTCTCTCTTACTCATTTATCTACTACGGACCAATAAACCACTATTCGTTAAAAGAACAAGTGGAGGGGGATTATTGCAACATCTTTTATAGATCGAGGAAACGGATAACTTTTAGATATTGATTGAGGAATAAAGAAACACTCGATGTAATGATTAATGAGTGTTTCAAGAGGCAACAAAACTGAAGTACCCAAGTGCTAATATCGGTTATTATCATTAAACTAAAGAAGCTTAGGTAACTAAAACGCTGTCCACACTCGCACTTATTCTACAATAGTCCCTGTCAATCTAAAATGTTCAGCCAAACATCCCAAATGGAACATAAGCATATAATTTTGGAAGATGAACTCTTAATCTTTGTTTGGAGTTTTAGTATAGTGAGTTTCCTCTTGTATTCTTTTCAGCATTTTCCCTGACCCTAAGCATAAGGTAGCTGGCTCAAGGTTATCACCTACTTACTCAATATTACATTCCCATGTAAATTGCTCTAAAGTTCTCACCTTTTACTTGACAATGCATCAAACTTCATACCATACCATGACCCTACGACTTTCCATAACCCTATGACAATCATCAAGAATTACTAAAAATAACTTCACCAAAACAAAAGAGAGCGAGAACAACATCACTTGTGATTAGCAAAATAAGATTTGACAATATATGATGGTGTTTATCTTATTCAAATAGAACTACTGACATAATAACTTCATAACCCTGAGTGAGATCGTAAACAAAGAGCAGCACTTGTGAAAAAAACAAGCAAACTAAGTTTTGTGATGGCGTTAAAATCTTTCCACCATCATACAAACAACTACTTGGGTAATCGTATTTACCACATAAAAGTTAGTAGCCGCAACAGTTCTTTCATTCCTTGCTCCCATTTCTTCCCTGAAACAAAGAAACATCACTCATCATCATCACTTAAGTAACTAATCTATACAGAAGAACAGTAAGGAGAATTCATAAAAAAAAACACTTACTTTGGATCAGTAACACAATGCAGCTACCAAGAAGATTTCTTAATTCCCATCAAAGCACCTTTAGATGCTAATCCACGGAAAACGATTCGAGAAACCCTAAACAGCTCAGTCACAGAACGAGACCGACCTGTAAACACACAACGGTTTCTGATTCGCGCAAAGGCACTGTTCCTTGGCAATTTCGATAGCTTATAACGATTCTTGTCTCTCATTTCGCTTGGAAGATCCGGATCTTTGCAAAACGCCTTGTATAGCTTTCTCCTCAGTTCGAGTCTAGCAGCTAGCAATCTACGTCTGTGATCCGCACTGTTTCGCTTCACTCCTTGCTCCGTTCCGCTGTGCTTCGGTCCCGATTTCATAAGCGTCGTCGTGAAGAGTCTACCTTGGATTTGACCGAGATTGTTCGGATGGTTAACCACTGATCGGCATAACAGCCCCGAAGATGCGAAATGCGATTGGGAGAAAGATCGTTGGCAATAGGAAGATACGTTGAGTAGGACTCCTCGGAGATTCGCCATTTGATTCAGGAGATTTGTGGGGGAAACGCCGCGGCGGAAATGGTTTAGGGTTCTCTCAGTGAAGATGAAGAAGAAAAGCAAATTCAGATTCTTCTGACGACGATGACTTTTTGGGCCTATTTTTAATTCTATTCGGCCCACTAAAATCCCGTAATAATATCTACATTATTCTACTTTAATAAGCCTTTCTATATAGTGTTTCAGACATGGATGATACTTTTTATAACCATTGTGGAAGCTTCAACTTGTATTTTGATTATTAATACATATATTGGATTTGGGGATCTAATCTATACTATTAATTGGGGAGTACACTTAGGGTTAAAAAAACAATAAAACCAATATGCCATATAATGCCCCTACGAAATAAAAAAAGAAAGAACAAAGAAAAAAATATTTGAGGGCAAAGAGGTAATATAATTAAATAGAAACACGCGGATCTTTAAATAACCCGGTTTTCCCTTATTCGGATCTTGAATTGTAACTTTCATTTCCAAACATAGGCGCCCGCCGATATCTGTAATCAAAATCAAATTCAAAAAATAATTTTGGAAATGAATAATTTGATTAACATAATAAATTCTACATTTCAACCCCGAAAATCTTCCCTGCCATACAATACGGTTTTTAGAAACTAATCACAATTAAAATCGTTTAAACATCAATTATTAAATTAAAATCCCAAATCAAGAATATTAAAAACCCGAATCTTAATCATTTCCAAAACTAAAAAAATCAGATTTTGTGTACCTATTTAAAAAAAAGTATCAACATAAACTACGCTAGATTAGGAAAGAATCTCATAATCAAATCCTATATATACCATAAAAGGTGGAGCGAGTAACAGAGAACTTATTTCATCATTCAATTTTAGAAAGAAAAAAAAATATCAAAAACTGGAACAATGGGTATATTACCTAACATGTATTCAAAAATATTTTAGATTTCCAAATACACATAAATAATTCTGCAAATTTAAGGTGACAATAAATTTTGAATCTTATTCATTACAGATTTAGGCAAGTTTTAAATATATTGTAGCTAAATTAGAGTAACATTTTAAAATTGTATCAACTAAAATATTCATATCCTCTAAATTTTAGCAACTAACACTGATTTAATAGTTAGATATTATGTAAAAAAAATATACTACCATATCTCATCTTCATCATCGAATAAGCATATTCTAGAATTATACCATTTCACCAAACTACCTCCATTAGTTCTATAAATACAGACATCTACTCAAGAACAAACACAACACTTCACAAAAAAAAAAAACTCGATTTCAAAGTAAGTAAGTTTATTTCTCTTTATTCTCAAGCATTGTTTATCAATATATTAAACTAATTATGTCACTATTGTCAATATATGAAACAGGATGAAGAAGAAAAAGATTTTATTGGTCCAAGTATTAAACGGTGCTCCTCAAATATCTAATACAAGGAGGCCTACAACATTTCATCACAACTCTCAAACCCGAAATTCACAAGGAGTTCTACCAATATCAATAATTATATTCCACATAGTGCAGTTTTTCACATTTCTTCTCAAGAAATTAGAAGCTTACTTGGATCACGCCGAGGACCATATAAGACTCATCCAATAACTCTGATCTTTACTCCTGCAAGTAATGAGTTTTTAAAGGTGAGACCTTTTTTTCCATTTGTTTGCACTATAACGACGAACTGTACAACCATTTCTATAAGGGCTTATTTTATTACAGTACAAATAGATTCATACTCTTTCCCTAGACAAGATAAAGCACCAAATATTTTTTCATGTTCATTGAGAGGAGAACCAATAGAGTCAAATTGATCACAGAGATATTTGATTGCAACCACATATGTAGCCATAGTCTTGCTTTAACTTATTTGTTTTACTCTTTACTAATCCAAAAACAATGTTGTGAAGAAAAATAAATCAGATGTTTATAATTTGTGTTGGTTGTTTGGCAACAAGAACATCATTTAGTTTACTATCAGAAAGAACAATACGTTAATCTATTGGATTGATTATAATAGATGCATTGTTTTGACCCCAAATAAAAAGAGATGCCTTAGAGGGAAGGAGATTACCATTTTTTGCATGTTTAGAGTTAATAAATCAAGAGAAATATCCTAAAATAGCACTAAATCAAGTTTTATGGACAATTGTAGCACACTTCATAAATTTCTAAAAATAACACTATTTAACACATTATTATATTTAAAATTAATTTTTAGAATTTGTTTTTTTATGTGTTGGTATGAGATTCTGAGAATCTGGAAATTAACAAAGACCACGGGTTAGATGAACAAAGAGTTAATGGTGAAAAACAACTAGTTGTACCAAAGATCTCTTTTTGAATATAATTTAACATTACATTCAAAAAAAAAAAAAAAAAAAACAACTTCATTTCCTCTCTATACTTGAGGCAAGTTTGAAACAAACTTTTGGAAATTCAGCTTCAAAATCAAAATTACCTCACCCCAAGAAATTAGCAGGACAGACTTCATCAACCAAAGCGATCAAATCATTTAAACTTTTTTGCACCTTCTTCAAATCGGATCTGGCTAAAAACTATAAAAAGTGATAAAATTAGAATTATATATCTCTTATATCTTAATCAAAACATTCACACAACGGAGACAAAGCATCGATTCAAAAATTCGATCTCACCAAAGGTTATAGAAGGTAGCGACGACAACAACGCAAGACCAAGTGTCTCCGGAAGTCGAACTATCCCTCACGTTCTCATATGCAAACACGCTCCCATGGTGGTAATCGTACTCGGAAAGATTCCATGGTAAGCGTGAAACTCGGTTTCTTCGTGGGTCACAGGAGAATAAAAAGAAGACGAAGGGAGAGAATCAGGAAGAGACATGCATGTCTTGAATCAAATCGATGAGATTCAGAAGAAATACAGAAGAAGGAAGAGGAAAAGAGACTAAGGAAGAGATAAATGTCTCTGATTTTTTTAATAGAAAAACAATGTCTCTGTTTTATTTTTTTTGTTTTCTTTTTTAAATAACGTTATTATGATTTTTTGTCCCTTTTAATACTCAACATTGTCATTTTTCCTTTTTTTTAAGTCATTTGGTTTCTTCATAATAATCTTCACCCCGTAATTTAGAATTTGGAAATTTATAATAACTTGTGTATAGATTAATAACTATAAATTAACATAATAGACTTAAAATAAATTAATACTTACAATCATATATGTAACATGATTTTTTTTTCAAATTATATAGCCTAAGTGCCTAACAATGTTCAAAATAACAATTAAAGGCATTAAAATTAAAGTGTGTTCCATTATAGATGAACCATACATAAAATAACAAGAATAAAGAATTCAATTAATTTTGTAATATTTTATTATATCATATAATATATAAATATACTATAATTTATCTTTGTGTTTTTACAAAACGCAGGACTTCAGTAATTTTTGCTTCCATCCCATCCTGTTTCCAATCGGGAATAAAAGTTTGTCTTATATCGAAAATGTCCTATATCAAGAATCTCCCATATTGGGAATGTGTTGTTTTAACTATATTCAATTCTCAAAACCTATCGAGGTGTATTTGTGCAGCTTGATATATTAGGTCATCCCATTCAAGAAGTTTAATTTTTTTGATGATTTTTATCTGATTTAATAGTATACGAGTTTAATAAAAGTCTAACGGTTACTAATTTGGTTCAAGTTTGATCCGTATATAACTGGATTAAAATTTTGTAGTGAAATCATAATTATTTCAAATATTCACAAATTTACTAAAACCAAACCAATTTAAATAATTATATTAAATTATTTACAAACATAATCCCGCACGTATGTGCGGGTCCGCACCTAGTCCCCCTTTTAAAGAGAAGTACACAACTTAAGTTTTGTAGACTTTATAAAAAATATAAATGGTTACAAATGCATACTAATAGGTTATATATCGGATATACTTAACCCTATACATTTCATAAGATAATTTTTGTATATAGATAATAAATAATAAATCCATAAATCGTGGAGTATATAGATAATAAATAATAAATCCATAAATTGTGGAGCAAATATATCACGAAGATCACAACATAGTTATTTCAAATTATCACCTTTTTAATAAAAAAGAAATACACAACATAGTTTATATTATTTATATTATAATATAAAATATAGAGAAGTACACAACATAGTTTATATTATAGTGATTAAATTATATTATTTAATTTAAAATTATAATCGCGGAGATATTTCAAATGATCTCTTTTTAATAAAAAAGAAGTACACAACATAGTTTTTATGGACTTTATATTTTTAATAAATTATAAATGGTTACAAATAGGTTATAGATAGGTTATAGATTAATTCATATATTAATGGTTACACCTAAATATTGGGTGCAATCTTAATTGGAGATATTCCAAATTGATAATTGATATATTAATGGTAACAAATAAAATCATGGATCTTCCAAACTGTATTTTCAGAAGATTTTACTCCTATATCAAGTTGTTTCCAAAGATCTTTAAACACAATATTACAAATTTACGTTCCACAGATTTTACTGATAAACCATAACGTTCAATAAAATTTGGACCGTGCTAGAGCACAGATTGAATTTTGTTTTTATATTATAATTTTAAGACTTACATACTCAAGCATTAAATTTTTATATACTCTAGCACGAAAGCTGCTGGACACAATCTAGCACGGATTAATAATTTTATATACTCTAACACGGGTTAAAATTAACAATATAAGACTTACATAATATATTTACATTCCATGAATAATATTTACAATAAAAATTGTTTGCATGAGTTGCATCCAAATAATATTATAAACAATTACATATATAATATTTTAAAAATAATAAGATGTATTTCAACCCGTGCTGTAGCATAGGTCTAAATCTAGTTTGATATATTATATCAAGAGTATCATTATTTATGTATTTAAATCTTGGTTAATATATAAAACCATTTTTTTGAAATTATTGAGGTCTAGCTTCCGTCGTTTTATCTTTGATTAACGTCGATCTTCTTTTGTTTCCATCTTCGATTTCTAGCTTGAGAGACTCCATCACTTTCTTGAACTCATGGAATGTGATTTGTTCAATCTCACATTCTTCTGAGCTACCAGGCCATTGTAGACTAATTTGAATCTCTTTGAACTTGTTGAATGTCTCCTCGACTTGCTTCATAGGATCACCTCGAAGGTAATGGATTATAGTCTGAGAGATAAACGACAATATTTCACACAATAAGCAAAACTGAAAAATATATTGAAGTTAATTAGATATTATACTATATGTGACTTGCCTGGTAAAGAGGACGTCTTGCATCTGTAATGACTTCATCCTCTAGACACTTACATCTTTTAGCCTCATCCATGTTACCCTATTAAAAAAGTTATTTTATAGATGGTAAAAAAATCATGTATGTGAGAAATGTAAGTTATAGAGAGCATGCAAACCAAGTAGATCAACATCTCAACAAGCAACATCTCAATCTCATAAGCCTCATGACCTTTCCTTTCCTTTCTTGCTTTCTCTAGTGCTTTCTTTAATATCTCCACTCCTTTTGCTTCTTTTCCACTCATTTCCATCTTCACAATGTCTCTCTGGCAAGAGGGAGATGAAATAAGGTTTATATATGAACAACCCGAACAAAGAAAAAATGGTTTATATTATGAATTGTACCTGAAGCATCCCAAAGTCAGGATGTTCCTCGGAAAGTAATGCTTCAAACTCAATCTCAGCATTGGCAAGTGAAGAAGTATCAGCTCGATATGAGTGCAAATCAAGTAACCTCTGCAATGCTAATTTTCCTCCTCGAATAGCCCCCACTGAAACAGATCTTGAGAGACTTTTCTTATCTCTTGCTGAAGAAGCCTCCTTACCAAAGCTTTTCACCTTATCATCTCCTTTTTGTTCTCCAACGCTTTTACCAATCTTTTTTCTGCTAATATCTCGACCACTTTTATCATCTTTCTTTCTCCATAAACCACGATTTATGTAGTTCCAAGCGACGTATGCACCAGCAAGGATGAATACAGGTGCAACTGCTGCTCCATACTTGGTCTTCATGCTCAACTTGTTCTTGGACTGATTCACCATATACGTACCTAAATTATATATGTTTGTCTGATTCAGTGTGTTTTAGAATATATGTCAAATATTAAAAAATTTCCTCTGGAAAGTTGTTTTTATATACACAATGAAAATTTGATTGCAAGTGGAAGAGGAAAGCAATCAAGTTATTCTAATGTTAGTCTTGTATCATAGGTAAAGAAGTTATTATACTTTAACCGAGGAGACACGAACAACGAATCTAACGCCATATTGGAATTTCCAAATGTTTTAAACTATAGAAAAGAATAATATTTTCTGAGCCTAATATAATGAAAACTCACTAATTGATCTTCAAAATGTACTATACGCTTGATCAAAAGTCTCTAGAATATATCTTACAATTTCGAAATAGAAAGGATACCAAAACAGTGCCTATGTACGTACTTGCTTGTTTAAGCAAAATCTTTGATGCCTTTTTGTCAAACTGAAGTTACTTCTGTCTGGAGCAACAATTTGATGCTTTCCTTCACAAACCCTAAGTCTCTCAGATATACTATGCATGTAAAGAAACTAACAAAAACAAAAAATCAATTACCTAATAACACAAAATCAACCAGTGCAATAAAAATCCATTTTTGTTTTTACTCTTAGGAAAAATGGCTTCTACATTTCTTCTAGGCCATAGTCAGAAACTCACACTTCCTTTCTCTAATTTTTTCACCTCCACACACAAACCAGTTCTCAGATCTCAAACCCCTTATTTTGGTATTCCTTCCAATGTCGGTCAAAGCAGCCGTTTGTTCATCAGATCACCACCAATCACGATGGCCAAATCAGACAGCAAAACTGATAATAATCACGATGATAAAAAGCAATTAACGCCACTAAAAGTGGCGGCGGGAGCATCCCTAGCACTTGCTTGCGCCTTAAGTATCTTCGGCTTTAAGATAAAGAATGTGAGCTACTCTGCCGCCGCAGCTGCGCATCCAAGCGCCGCCGACATGATCATATCCGGGAAGCCGAGCTCAGCCGTATCCGCTGCTTCCGATATGAATCCTTTGCCAGCTAAGTTCGCATTGCGGTCTCTCTTTGAAGTGAGCTCAATGCTTGCTTCGGCCAAACCCATTCCTTCTCAAAGACCATTCAGTCTCCAAAAGCTCCCTTCTTTGCCTTCAAAAGAAGATATTGATTTCATTAAGGTACAATCTGCAAAACATATAAATATTCTATCCAATATTTTAGTGTCACGTCATGATCCTCTAAATTTCTACGACTAGGTAGGAGTTGTGTTGGACCAATACAAACGAATTATTCGGTTTTGTTTTCCTTATCATCCAAAAAATAATACTAAAATTTGAATATAATACTAGTTATTATTAGTTTTGCTTTTGGTATGACGCGTATTCAAGTTGTTTGCTGCCAAATCAAATCTCATAGGGTGCTGTTGTACCCATAGCTAGCATAAAATCAATTTAAATGGAAAAAGTTAAATGATATTAAAAAATGTGGGAAATATAGATGGAGGCGGTACGGAAGATGAAGGAAGGAAAATGTGAGGAGGCGGTGCAGCTCCTTCGTGACGCAAACTTTAGTTTTCTTTCTGATTGTGACAGCTGAAATTGGATATGAATTTTACCCCATTGACAGAGAAGAAGTGAGATTACCCTAAAACCTAACTCACAAATCCAAGTAAAAGTTATAACTTTTTAATTCCTTATACAGATTTTGTGCTATCCAGATCTGCAAGCAAACCGTTTTAGAAAGAAGAACTAAGTTTAAGGCCATATCGAATCCTCTGTTCTAGAAACAGAGAGGCTGAGTCTAGGTTTCAGAGAACAAATAACCATAGAAAAAAAAAAAAGAATCATGCTTTCGTCGACCCATTAACACAATGACTAATACCCAATAACTCAAAAAAAAAAAAAAAAAAAACCAAGAAAAGTAATGAGATTATGTGAGTGAACAGCGTACCGTCTTCGACCGGTGAAGTTTTGCCGGCGGATTCTGCGGCGGAGAAGATGGAGAGACCAAGTAGAAACATTAGAATGGAGACCGATCTCCAACCATTGTTGTTGTACAGCACCATCTCTCTCACTTTCTCTGTCAACAGTTGAAAGTGTTTCTGCGTGTTCTTTTTTGGTCAGTGAGCGGAAGCTGGGAAGTGTAGTGTCCTTTTAAACAAGATCCCTCCAGCTGTTCTTTTTGTTCCTTTATTTTTTTTTTTTACAATCGGAATAATTGTTTAATCCAACCCAAAGCCAAAGCCATTGAGATTTTGTAGGATATGTTAAAAAAAAGTTGATAGAGAAGTTTAGCCATTTTGGGACCCTCTTGACCACAAACCGCGTGGTGGTCGTGGTCATTGCTCTACACGACACCCGCTTACTTTGGTTCTCTCTTACTCATTTATCTACTACGGACCAATAAACCACTATTCGTTAAAAGAACAAGTGGAGGGGGATTATTGCAACATCTTTTATAGATCGAGGAAACGGATAACTTTTAGATATTGATTGAGGAATAAAGAAACACTCGATGTAATGATTAATGAGTGTTTCAAGAGGCAACAAAACTGAAGTACCCAAGTGCTAATATCGGTTATTATCATTAAACTAAAGAAGCTTAGGTAACTAAAACGCTGTCCACACTCGCACTTATTCTACAATAGTCCCTGTCAATCTAAAATGTTCAGCCAAACATCCCAAATGGAACATAAGCATATAATTTTGGAAGATGAACTCTTAATCTTTGTTTGGAGTTTTAGTATAGTGAGTTTCCTCTTGTATTCTTTTCAGCATTTTCCCTGACCCTAAGCATAAGGTAGCTGGCTCAAGGTTATCACCTACTTACTCAATATTACATTCCCATGTAAATTGCTCTAAAGTTCTCACCTTTTACTTGACAATGCATCAAACTTCATACCATACCATGACCCTACGACTTTCCATAACCCTATGACAATCATCAAGAATTACTAAAAATAACTTCACCAAAACAAAAGAGAGCGAGAACAACATCACTTGTGATTAGCAAAATAAGATTTGACAATATATGATGGTGTTTATCTTATTCAAATAGAACTACTGACATAATAACTTCATAACCCTGAGTGAGATCGTAAACAAAGAGCAGCACTTGTGAAAAAAACAAGCAAACTAAGTTTTGTGATGGCGTTAAAATCTTTCCACCATCATACAAACAACTACTTGGGTAATCGTATTTACCACATAAAAGTTAGTAGCCGCAACAGTTCTTTCATTCCTTGCTCCCATTTCTTCCCTGAAACAAAGAAACATCACTCATCATCATCACTTAAGTAACTAATCTATACAGAAGAACAGTAAGGAGAATTCATAAAAAAAAACACTTACTTTGGATCAGTAACACAATGCAGCTACCAAGAAGATTTCTTAATTCCCATCAAAGCACCTTTAGATGCTAATCCACGGAAAACGATTCGAGAAACCCTAAACAGCTCAGTCACAGAACGAGACCGACCTGTAAACACACAACGGTTTCTGATTCGCGCAAAGGCACTGTTCCTTGGCAATTTCGATAGCTTATAACGATTCTTGTCTCTCATTTCGCTTGGAAGATCCGGATCTTTGCAAAACGCCTTGTATAGCTTTCTCCTCAGTTCGAGTCTAGCAGCTAGCAATCTACGTCTGTGATCCGCACTGTTTCGCTTCACTCCTTGCTCCGTTCCGCTGTGCTTCGGTCCCGATTTCATAAGCGTCGTCGTGAAGAGTCTACCTTGGATTTGACCGAGATTGTTCGGATGGTTAACCACTGATCGGCATAACAGCCCCGAAGATGCGAAATGCGATTGGGAGAAAGATCGTTGGCAATAGGAAGATACGTTGAGTAGGACTCCTCGGAGATTCGCCATTTGATTCAGGAGATTTGTGGGGGAAACGCCGCGGCGGAAATGGTTTAGGGTTCTCTCAGTGAAGATGAAGAAGAAAAGCAAATTCAGATTCTTCTGACGACGATGACTTTTTGGGCCTATTTTTAATTCTATTCGGCCCACTAAAATCCCGTAATAATATCTACATTATTCTACTTTAATAAGCCTTTCTATATAGTGTTTCAGACATGGATGATACTTTTTATAACCATTGTGGAAGCTTCAACTTGTATTTTGATTATTAATACATATATTGGATTTGGGGATCTAATCTATACTATTAATTGGGGAGTACACTTAGGGTTAAAAAAACAATAAAACCAATATGCCATATAATGCCCCTACGAAATAAAAAAAGAAAGAACAAAGAAAAAAATATTTGAGGGCAAAGAGGTAATATAATTAAATAGAAACACGCGGATCTTTAAATAACCCGGTTTTCCCTTATTCGGATCTTGAATTGTAACTTTCATTTCCAAACATAGGCGCCCGCCGATATCTGTAATCAAAATCAAATTCAAAAAATAATTTTGGAAATGAATAATTTGATTAACATAATAAATTCTACATTTCAACCCCGAAAATCTTCCCTGCCATACAATACGGTTTTTAGAAACTAATCACAATTAAAATCGTTTAAACATCAATTATTAAATTAAAATCCCAAATCAAGAATATTAAAAACCCGAATCTTAATCATTTCCAAAACTAAAAAAATCAGATTTTGTGTACCTATTTAAAAAAAAGTATCAACATAAACTACGCTAGATTAGGAAAGAATCTCATAATCAAATCCTATATATACCATAAAAGGTGGAGCGAGTAACAGAGAACTTATTTCATCATTCAATTTTAGAAAGAAAAAAAAATATCAAAAACTGGAACAATGGGTATATTACCTAACATGTATTCAAAAATATTTTAGATTTCCAAATACACATAAATAATTCTGCAAATTTAAGGTGACAATAATTTTGAATCTTATTCATTACAGATTTAGGCAAGTTTTAAATATATTGTAGCTAAATTAGAGTAACATTTTAAAATTGTATCAACTAAAATATTCATATCCTCTAAATTTTAGCAACTAACACTGATTTAATAGTTAGATATTATGTAAAAAAAATATACTACCATATCTCATCTTCATCATCGAATAAGCATATTCTAGAATTATAC